>NC_142517.1:106060000-106374423 GCF_057876585.1 Rhinolophus sinicus | reverse complement strand
GTTGTTTAAGCCATTCAGTCTATAGTATTTTGTTATGACAGTCCTGGCAAAGTAATACAATTCATAACTAAAAATAGATCACAGACTTAAATATAAAACCTCCACTTCCAAACTTACGGAAGAAAATGTAAGAGAAAATCTTTGTGACTCAGAGTTAGGCAAAGACTTTGTAGATAAGACACTAAAAATATAATTTATTGAAGAACAAATTGATCATCTGGATGTCATCAAAATTTAGAATCTCTGATCTGTGAGAGCGGGTGTTTAGAGAGTACAAGGGCAAACCACAGACTGGGAGAAAATACACATAAATGATAAATAAGTTGTATTTGGACTATATAACTTTTAGAACACAATGATAAGAAAACAACCCAACAAAAATGGGCACAAGATTTGAATATATCCTTCATCCAAGAAGATACATGAATGGGAAACATGAACAGATGCTTAACATCAGTAGTCTTAGGGGAAATGCAAATTAAAACCACAGTCTTACGGTGCTCCACACTTAGAATGGTTAACGAAACAGAACAATCCAAAACCCCGGATAGCAAGTGCTGACCAGGATGCAGGGCAGCTGGAACCGTCACATGTTGCTGGTGAGAATGCGAAATGGTACAGTCCCTTTGGAAACCAGTTTAGCATTTTTTTTTAAGTTAAACATACATTTACCACTCCTGAGCATTTCCCTAATATAAATGAAAATTCGTGCTTATCTAAAAGTCTTATGTTGAATATTTTTAGTGGTTTTGTCATATCCAGACCAAAAACCACCCAAATAGTTCTTCAACTGGTAAATGGTAAGTTAAGATGTGGTATATCTGTATAATAGAACACCACTCAGCTATTAGAAGTTGTAACATTGTACTGATACCTTCAATGACATAAGATGAATCTCAACTGCATTGTGCTAAGTGAAAGATGCTAGCCTCTAAAGTTTACAGAGTCTATGATTCCATTTAAATGGCTTTATACAAGAGCGAAAACTGTAGGGACAGAAAAATAATCAGTAGTTGCCAGGGTCTGGGTATTGGGCCAACGGTTGACAAAAGAGACATGAGGGAATCTTTTTGAGAAATGGAATTGTTCTGTATCTTCGTTGTGGTAGTGATATCATGACTTCATGTGTTTGTCAAAACTTGTGCACTAAAAATAAAATAAATTATATTTCCTGTAAATAATACCTCAATAAGCTTGGCTTTAAAAGACAGGATTTGAAGAAAGAATAGGATAATAACTGGATTAATTTAGGGAGGGGAAACTCTTCCTAAGCAAGACACAAAGATTGCAGACATAGGTACATAAAGATTTAAACTTCTGTGTAAAAAAAATGCACTAAATATAAAGTCAAAAACTTGTATTAGACTGGAAAATGTTTATAACATATTTTTCAGACAGCAGTTATTATCCAGAATATCAAAACTGTTTCTACAAATCAGTAAGAAAAATACAAATTACACAGTTGAAAAAATGTCTCCAAACATGAATTGCAGTTCACCTAAGTATCATACAGTGAAAATATGCTAACCTATATTGTTAATAGGGAAAAATAAATGAACAAATGAGATGTTTTCACACATTAGGTTGGCACATGTTGTTGAGTTGCAGGTCAAACAGCTGCTCTCAGACACTCTGGTCAGAGTGTAAAATGGGGAATGTGCAGGGAAGGCCATTTCACAGTATCTGTTTAAGTTACATAAGCATACCATTGAGACAGCAAATCAACTACTAAAATTCTCTGTTAAAGATATATTTTTAAAAGATTGCACCATATCTTTACCAACAAAAATTTAGAAGTGTCCTACATCCATGTCAACAGGAGAGGTGTTAAATAATAATGTATCACTACGTTATGCAGCCCATTAAAAAATAGGATACAGCTATACGTATTTACATGGTAATCTCCGTAAGTCATATTGTTAAGGAAAAATATATTTTAATATATAGTCTTTCATCTCATTCATATAAAAAAAAAGCTTTAAAAAGGGCATGTGTGTGTGTACTTGTGCATTATTACATAAGTACAATGACATTTGTCAAGCTTAGTGTTTACCACTAGCTGTGGGGATGAGGTGAATGAAGAGGGATTTGAGGTTACGTCCTATATATTTCTGTCTGCATTGTTACGTTGAAAAAAAATTATACATTGCTTACATAATTTGAATGCAGAGAACAGAAAATAGGGAAAACGAATTGCATAATATGTAGTGTGCTATGCTGCTTAATGCAGGTGTTTTGAAATGCTTTGTATAAAAAATTTGTAATTGTTCGAATATTTTGATCTGGTAAGATTTGACGTGATCACTAAAAGTATCACAAGTTATTATGAACAATGTCTGCTTCCAGTATGCCGTTATGTACAGCCTTGCATAAGAAATCATTTGTCTCTATAGAAATTATTTCTGCTCCTTGTCTTGGAACTCTTTACTAGATAGTGCAGACATTCACACAGGGATATATGAGAAATATAAAATTATGTATCTAGTTCCTAATAATACCTGTATTATTACAGGGGCAAGTCAGAGCCAGATTTGAGGCTGTGGGTTTTCCTTTTCTATCAGCATGAAACAGAATGTAATATGACTTGCTTGTGTATAATAACTCTTTACAATATAGACAGCCCGTCATGTAGGATTTGAAGCACTTTGCATGTCAGTGGTTTGCTTCTTTAGTGTCAGTCACCAAGCAATTCAGGCTTCCATCTGATGGGAAGATTTTACTATTAATCTCTACCACCTCCTTACTCTGCTCAGGAATGTTCTACTGCCAATCAGTTATTACCTCTCCTTATTTTTTTGAAGAATGGTGTTATTAAACAACTTGCCTTAGGCCACAGAAGACATCAGTTGGAAAACCTAGACAGGAATACCAATTCCTGGTTCTGTACGTGTATCAACAAGTCTCCCTACCTTAAAAGAACCTTTTCTTTTACAGATCTATGTTCATATTTGCTACTAAAAGTATGATACATCTTGCAATTCCAGAGAAAGTTATTACCTGCCTGTTTTACTGATGGTTAAGGGGTTCTTTCCATCCAAGGAGTCAAAGGAACTAGGTATTGAACTCTGAATGTTGAACTCAAGGGTGGTAGCTATTGTGGTATTCACAGACATTCCAGCTCTTCCCCCTCCTCCAAGTATGTGGAAGGGCTGCATGTCTGCACCCAACTGCAGTTATATGTAGTCAAGTGACTTGCTTTAGTCTTTGACATGTAAAGAAAGTGATTCGTGTCACCTCAGGGGGCAGCTTTAAGAGCCACGGAGCGCCTTGCTATATCTTCCCCTATTAGAGTGATGGGCACTTTTCCAGGAATTGGTTGCTTCATCAGCCTAGGCCTGGAATTAAAACATTAGGCAGAGCCACATATGTGATAACATGTTAGGGAAAAAGCCCACAAACCTATGTCGTAAGCCATTGAAATTCTGGGGTTGTTTGTAAGTACACCATATCCTAGCCTGTTGTGACTAATTATGTTTTACTAATAATATAATTGTTCCCTAGTCCAAATTCTCAAATAAGTTTTATGATGAACATTCTAAGCTAAAAACATACACCATTTCCCTTAATAATTTTTGGCTTATGTATTGGTACAATAGAATGCCAATGTTTTTAAAATACATTCTTACCATCTTCTATTTAAAGTAACAGCTAACATTTGAATGTTCTGATTGTATTTAAGTGCTAAAACAAGGAATTTTCATGTTAAGGAATAAAATTGGTCTTTATTGGCATATGTTTCTTTTAAAAGATGAACTTGTGAGCTTTTATTTTTATGCACTCCTAGGGAAAGCTGACTGGAAATTACTGTAGGCATCTTCTTTATTCCTTAACTGGAAATTCTAATTGTCCTATGATAGTATCATGTTTGCCACTGCTTGTGTTAATAGCTATCATTAATTAAATGTCTTTGATTTAAGCTTAATGCTTGTTATCTCTCTCTATATATATATATATAGATACCTAGATCTAGATATTTATATGATTACATATCTGTATATAATTGTATATCCATATATGCAATTTCATTGAATCCTTGTAGGAACTCTGCAAAGTAGATGACAAACCGAGGCTCAGTGGAGTTAAGTGATTGCAGCTCCCAGCTTAAACACCGAGAAGTACTGAGATAAGAAAGAAACCAGGAGCGTGGTGTCCTGGAATCAAATGGAGGAAAGTCATTGTGGAGAAAAGTGCCCAGCTGTGCATAATGTTGCTAATAGTTCAAATGAGGTAAATACTAAAATTGACCATTAAATTTGACGATATAGGGGCTACTGTGACCCTGCCAAGAGAAGCTTTAGGGTGGTAGTCGGACAAATCTGCCTAGAGTGGGCAAAGGGGAGATGAGAGGAGATGAACTGGAAATGGCAAACACAGACAACTCTTCCAAGAAGTTTTGCTATAACCGGAAATAGAGAAATAAGATAGGAGCTGGAGAGACAACTGATGCTTTGGTGTTGATTATTTTATTTTTTAAACAGTTTAACATAGAAGAAATAATAGTATGAGTGTATAGTCAGGAATAGTCCAGTAAAGAGGGGAAGATTGCTAATGCAGGCAACTGAAGGAGGGAACTGCTAGACAGACCAATGTCCTTGAGCCGTTGAGAAGAGGTGGCATCTAGTGTGTATTGGAGGGCTTGACCTTCCGAACAAGTTTGGAGAGCACATTCCGTTATTTGTTGGGAAGGCCGAGTATGTGCTCATAGAGGCTGGATGGATGTAGAAAAGGGTAAAGGGGCAGTGGGGACAGAGCCAGGAGTGCAGTTTCCAGGCTCTCACCCTCACGTGGAAAGGTGCTCACTCGGGTAGTAAATGGCCATCAACTGTGACTGCATGGCCATCAGTTGTGGCTAGTTGGCCGTCAGCTGTAACCAGTGAGCCATTGGCCACTAATATAACTGCTATGGCTACGCTAGCAGAAAATGGGGGCTAGCAAGAAGATGGTGGCTGAGCTAGCAAGAGCGGATTGCAGTTAGCACGGCAAATTGCAGCTAGCAAGTGAGATTGATTGACAGAGAAGCAGCTGGCAGGTTGCAGATAGTGTGGCTCCTGCTTCCTGTGTCTCCAACCCAGCTGCCAGAGAGACTATAGTGGTATGACTCCCCTACCTATGGCTCCGTTGATGTTCCTTTTTGGCCTCACCATATCCTGCATTCTTATGAGGGGAGTGGGAGCTGAGACCCCACATGACACCCTGCATGAGAGGGGTTCTGAGTAGTTTCATTTTCTCAGCAAAGTAGAAAGCAAGGCCGTTATGAGAGAAAATGGGGAGGAAGTTTGAGAAAAGGTGTAAGCACATTATCTCTGGAAGTGAGACAGGCAACAGACATGGGCAGAGGACAGCAACCATGAGCAGTGATGTGTGATAACGGGATTCTGAGAATCAGAATTTTAGGGAAGAGGGAAAGAGTGACCATGGACCAGCAACTACAGCCAGAAAAAACACCTATACCGTCTTCAAACACTGAGTGGGATCCAAGCATTGGGGAGAAATAATGCTCTTCACTTGTGAGAGCTGCAGGGGACA
Organism: Rhinolophus sinicus; assembly: GCF_057876585.1. Classification (NCBI taxonomy): domain Eukaryota; kingdom Metazoa; phylum Chordata; class Mammalia; order Chiroptera; family Rhinolophidae; genus Rhinolophus; species Rhinolophus sinicus. Next base: position 106,368,897 of record NC_142517.1, on the reverse strand, counting down.
TAGTGTCTTCTGAAGGGATCCCGGATTCAATAAGAGCTAGAAGATGAGCACACTGAGAGACGAGCTTTAGGATAGACACACCCAGGGGAAGAGAGGGCTGGAGAAGGAACGGCTGTGCAGCTCAGAGCACACTGGGCTTTCTCCTGACCTCTAGAGGTGGGAGGTAGGAGGTGTGTCTCTGCAGGCACGTTCTCAGTGTGGGACTCACTCAGGACCTCCACTAGTGGGAAGGTCTCAAACTTGAGCACTGTTCAGAAGGAAACCCAAGTGACGACTACGTAAAGAAATATTCAACTTCACGGTAACCTTATATTTCAGAAAAATTAAATCATAACAATGAACGGCTCTTTATCTCATTAGATTTGCAAAGATTAGAAGTTGGATAATATCAGATATTTGAGAACATGAGAAAAGGACATTACATGCCTTAGTGGAAAGATGGTAAATTGTTGCCAGCATTCTAAACAGCAGTCTGTCAGTAACTGAAACAATTAATATGCTCACAGCGCATGCTATCACTGCTAGTCAAGGGTACATCGGTCAGGGGAAACCTATTACTGGCCCATGGGAGGACCTATAGGAAGATGTTCACTACAGCATTGCTTGTAGGAACAAAAGTTGGAGGCAAACTATGCATACTCCTGAGGGGTGTGAAAAGAAACATGTAGTGTATGCTCACGATGACACTTGATGTGGCTGTATCAGAGGAAATGATCACAAATTAAACACAACACATAGACATGTTTTAAAGTATAGTGTTAAGTGTGAAAAAAGAACTGTGTTGCAATTTATGTGCAATTTAACTCATACAAATACATGCACTTACAATACTATATATTTCAGGAGGTGCATATACAATAAGAATGTGAATTAAATAATTACAGTTGGTGACTGGGGAAATGGAGTTGCAGATGGGGATGAAGGGGAAAGAAACACATTCAAATAAAGCAGGAGAGGAGTTTGCAAAGATAACAGACCAGAAAGGAAGGAGTCTGATTAACAATTCTGTATGCCTGAAGTTTTAAAAGAAAAAAGTAAAGGTAAATAATTCCTTTATGATCCACTTTTCGTTAAGCTAGATTTGGCATATTCTTAGTCTTTATGCAAAGACAAAGGCATAAGTTCTGTAATGATTTGAGATGCTGTACACATGCTAACTTAATAGCTTTAAATAAAGAGCAAAGAAAAACTATGAGCTGGCTGAACCTAAGCATTTCTTACCTCCCTATTTCCCTCTAAGATAGTTTAGCATCAAAAAAGTGCAAGCAGTTACTTTCTACAAGATGGTGAGTAGCTCTAGAATGATGACAACTCTATTAGCTCGTCTCCAGTGCAATTCTAACAGAGGTAAATACTTAATAAATGTTTGCTGAACAAAAGTGGATTTTGCACATTGAGGATATGATACTCAACAGTAATATTTTCAAATACCAGTGAATTAAATCCTTTGTACGTTGTTACGTATTTTGTTGGAGGCTGTCCAGGTTGCGTGAGCCAATCACTGTGTTACAGGGTTACTGGCTTTTTGTACAAGAAACGTGTATCCCGTGGAACTCTGTTCTAGTCAATATTACACAGTCTCTCACCTGCAGTAAGAATGACTGCAAAACTTGAGTAGGTTCTGTTCAGTCATTTAGTATTTGATCCATGAATCATGATGAAATGTTGGTCCAGTTGCCAGATCTGAAAGCCCTGTTTGTCTAGACTGTAATAACCTAAATTTTTTAGGTAATACAATTTAGGCATGGTGCTGTACCAGCACAGTTACTTCTTGATTTCTTTTTATGACTAGGACTCTGCAGTATCTGCTATTCTTACCACTCAAAAATAAATAAATAAATAAATAAATAATGGCATTGAATCTTATTCTAATGTGCAAATCTTACATTGGCTATGTCCAAAAGTAATACTAGAATGGACCCTTCCTTGGGACTCAGTGTCTACCCCCACCTGTAGAGAATGTCACAGCCCTGGGAGGAGACTGGAGGAAGGCTGGGAAGCCAGGCCAGACTGGACACACCCAAGGCTGGAAGCACAGGAAACCATAGAAACTGAACTTATTCTTCCGTCTGAGAGAGACTTCTGCTTTAAGCAGATATTAGGTAAACTGCAAAAAAGCATGACTGCCCTTGCCTACAAAAGCTGACATTTGGCCAGCTGGTTCCCAAGCTCACACAGGATTTGCTGCAAGCCATTCCATAGGGTCAAGATTTCAGGTGATGCTAAAAAGGAAAATCAGTTAAAGCTACCCATAGACTGTAATATTTGACAGTTTAAATACATTATCCTTAATATGCTGCCAGCCTCCTATTGTTGGACTTTAGATTAATTCCATATGAACAGCACTGCGATATATTATTTTTAACATACACTTTCCTTTTGATCTCTTATAATTCCTGTAGGATAGATTTCTTTGAGTGGAATTACTGTTTTCAATAGTATGAAATATAATGATTCTATGTGTATATTGCCAAATTAATTGTTAAAATTTCAATTTATCTTTTCATAGTAGTTTATAAGATAATTATTCTCAATAATTTCAGCAACATGTGTCTTTTTTTGAACTTTTGTCAATTTGTTGACAAAATGTTGACATTCTTCTGATTTATATATTTTATAACACATGCCCAAATTTTTGTATACTTTTAGGGTATATGTTTCTTCTTCAAATTCCTTGTCTTGTTTATATATTTTGCATTCATTGTAATAGGATTTCGCCATTTTCCTGGTAGTGTCTTTCTATTTTTATTGTTATTTGCGCTATTAATACTTTTAGATAACCAACATACACATTTGGCAAATAGTTACTCTTATGGGTCATTCTTTTTCTTAGATTTACAATAGTTCTGTGAATGAATTTATTTTACTGAATTTTTAAAATCATGGAAGTGATACATGTACTTACAGCAAGTCAAACAATATAGAAATTTCAGCCCCTGGCCCACTCACTCATATGCCACCAACTCAAAAGATAATCAATATCCACGGCTTAATATGTAGACTTGTACATTTTTTTCTGTTTATACAAACATAGGTACACATATGTAGGTGTTGCTTTTTATCTTTTTTAAAAAATAAAATATAATCATATCATAATAATGACAGTAATCCATGCTCATTTTCAGAAAACTCAGTAAGGTAAAAAACACCATACTACTCAAGTAATCCTTGTTAAAGTTGCTATGTTTTATTTCATTTCTCATTAACTTTTTATGTTTTAGAAATGTCTTATAATTGCCAAGTAATAACACACATGATAGTACCTCTTGAAAATTGAATATTATGAGCCATTAAAAAGTCATGCAAATATTTCCTTTTTAATTATCTGCAACATCATTTTTAATGGTTGTTTTACATATACACATACATATAGCTTTAAACAATCCCGTATGGTTAGACATTTTATTGATCCTAGAATATTAGGAAGTAACAAAATATTGGAGCATTTGTGTCTTATTGCTAAATTTAATGGGGAAGACCACTAGTCTTCATTGACATTTAAAATAATAACTGCATTATTTGGTATGCTATTGACTATTGGTTTTAGATGTTCTTTATCATGCTTCATAATTACTTCCTGTTTCCACTTTATGAAGTTCTTGATATCTAGTTGTTAAAATAAAAGGTTTAGCAAAGGGTTTTACAAATGCTGTTTCTGTATCTGATCAATTGCTTTATATTTTTAAAATGATCTGTTGTTTCGAATAGATTTTCCAATTTTAAACCTACTTGTATTTGAAAGTCTTATGTTCAAAATCTTTTACCACAACACATCATTTAAAGAATTTAAAGACCCACTAGATCCCGTTAAAAATTAAAATTGTAACTGCTGAGATAAAAGTGAATACAGATATTAGAGCGCATATTTACCATGAACTGGCGCGGCCCTACTGTGCTTTGTAGAGGCTCCCCGTCCCTGCACTGCCCTCAGAAGGTACTGTGTGGCAGAAACCTGGAGTGACTGGAGGGCTCCCCTCATTTGTATTTCTTCTCTCAGGCCTCACAGTCCTACCTTACCTATAAGGAGTTAATTTGTAGATTCTAAGTTTTCAGTTGTTTTTGGTGAGAAGGCTAGTTGGTTTTAATTACATTATGGCCGGAAGTAGAAATCTAACATGCAATCTTAAAGCAAAATGCAGACAAGTTACAGGTCTCAATACTACTCCTTTCGTTCTTTTTTAACGGATCTCTATCCCATGTGGACAATTGCTAGGAGAGCTAGGTGAATGTTTCACTACACGGTACATGTAAGACTGAAAATTTTTCATAGTTCTGGATTCATCTTTTTACTGCCTTGAATCAGAAAGAATCTTAAGATATAGACTACTAGCTAGTTATTACATGAACGGACAACTCAACATCAATTAAATATAAATTGAAATAATCTGTTGAACTCTCACCAGCTTTTAAATAACCAAGAATCATTCAACTAACAGACTGGGTTCAGATAGTTATGTAAGGGAAAATTTTTCAGTTTACTCACAATGATGGCATCTTTATGGGTAATTTTCTTCTTAGTATTTAACCTTTAAAAGACATTACACTTGAGGTTCTTGCTTGGAGAAGAATAACCAATCACAAAATAAAAGAAAACACACTAATCATTTAGGCTTAAAAAAACTTTCAGGTTGAAATTCTTTTTCTCACATTAGAAGATACAGATAACAGTCTTTCCTGAGAACCTGTCCAATGTCAATTATAAAAAACACGCAAAAAAACAACAGTTGTTCTTAGGCTGGCATCTCTACTGTAGTGTGACTACTTTTTTGTGGTGAGAACAAATGTTGTTGACAAAAATGACAAGTCTTGACTAAAACTAAAGCAAGGAGGTTTCATTCTAACTGACAAGCAGCATATTTACACTGCAGCTTCAGTTCATTTTTGTGATGAACTGACAAAAACCTAGCCTCAGCTAGCATTATCTAAGGAATCTGGTATTTGAGAGAATCTAATAGATGCATTCACTATTTTACTATTTCAGATTATCCTCCATCTTAATTTAGATCTTGAGAGTATGAGGCTCTCAAATGCCTTCGTTAAATTTTACTTTAGCTTTATGCTTGCTATTTTTACAAAGGGTGGTCTGAGTGGAATTTTGGCAATCACATAATTTTATAATCAGAGAATTGAATTGATGTGTACTTGGTGTGCCTTCAACAAGGTTCCATGTCATAAATTCCTGCTGGAGTTTTGTTCCCGGAAGTAGTACAGACTACAGAGACAAATGTGTGTACTTTTGTTTGTCAGATAATGAAAAGAATGCAGTTCAGCATGTTCCCCGTTGTGTTTCAACTGGAGCTCAATTCAATGCCCAATACACTGCCACTTACTTCCAGCAAAGGACATGGTTCCTGCATATTGTTAAAACTCTATTTTTTGATTATTTAGCAAAAACGATGAAGCTTTTAAGAATTGAGCAGGGGCCTTGGGATTGGGCCACTTTCCTGGATCAGTGGATCAATGAAAAGGTAACCAGATTTCAGAGGTTTGAGACATTTGGTGTTAAGAAATAAAGCTCAGAGAAACAGGCTATCTGTTTAATTAATCTAAAACATAAAATGGGCAAGAAACAAGAGTTGTAAAACATTGTCGCCAGGTCATCTGCAAACCAGGGCTCTGATTTAGATCAGAGGAAAAACCTTGTAAAATTTTGTATTTTTCTTCAATTTCTCATTATCCTATGCTAAATATGCTGTGTGCTGTGACCTGAAAGCACTTGTTCTCTTTCCGCTGAATTTTCTTTTAAAGTTGTTATAGTTGGTTGATTAAGAAAATGTATCTGTTTTTCTGGGGAAATTCATTTTCACATGCTTTGGTACAATTAAGTAATGTCCCAGAAAATAAGTAATTTGCTAGTTTTCCCAGTCTTATCATGCACATAACTAGTTTTTGTTAGATCAATGCATTTTTTTAACCCTTGAGTAGAGGTCGGAGAGCAGCAGCAGGCAAATTATGGAAAGATTTGCCACAGTGACAGTCGCATGAAGGCAGAGACTGTGATCAGTTTGCTCCAGTATCTATCATGGCAACTGGCTCAATAGGCATTTGCTGAATAAGTCACAAAATGACTGCACGAGTGAGTAATGCCGTGTCAGTGATGTGTGGCCCAGAGAACAATTGATACTGGTATCTAAAGTGGCATCATCGAAGCACCTATAGGGCACAGGCAGCATTATTTCTTCACTGATGCAACTTTAGGGACATTAGTTTTGTGATCATGCTGCTGTCTGGACTGGGGAGCTGTGGCCTTTCTGCCTCTGACACAACACTGGGCACAGGTTTTCATGAGAAGCAAGCTACACTTGGGGATGCATCATCTTCACGTTTTAACTGGTATGCTTGGAACCTCCCCAGCCTGGCTCACCCTGGGGAAGCTGAGATAACTCAGCAGCTATCATGATTTCAGCCAGGAGCTGACTTCTCAGTGTTTGCTGCCTATGGAATAAGCACATGGCTGATGTATTGTGAGTCCATTAGGAGACCAGAGTTCTAGACTTGGATCTGCCCCCTCGTGGCTGAGTGCCAGGCACTCCAGGTTTCTGAGCTTTCAGCATGCTCTTCTGTCAAACCAGGAGGTTGCTTTTCTAATGTCTTCCCCAGCTCCAAAGTTTTATGATTCTAGTTTAGAAACCAGGTAGCAGTATTTCAGATCCCCACTGGCACAGCATCCACTCATTCCCTGCTGAACTGAGATGAGTCACTTTCTTTTAGGATAATTAAGCCAAATCAGGCCCCTGTCTGGCCTTTGTCCTCATTCTAGGGAGCAGGTCTCTGAAGATTTCTAGTGCTTTAGGTATAAGAGCTGAATCTCTCATTCAGAAAGTTTTAGTGAATTCATAACTTCATTTACTGAAATAAGCTCATGCGTAGCAGAATTGCCACATACTTGTTTATGAGACCACTGTGTCTGCCAACTGGGGAAAAACTGGAGAGAAAGACTACTCTCCACCACCTCTGCAAAACAGAAAGTGCTTTCATTGTTTTTAAAGTTTTCTATGTTCTGGCATGCAACTCTGAGATAGAGAGAAATTTTATGCACAACCAGCAGTGATATGTCTGGGTTTGCAAATATCTTCTCCCATTCAGTAGGATGCGTTTTCATTTTGTTGATGGCTTCCTTCACTGTGCAAAAACTTTTTGGTCTAATGTAATCCCATTTACTTATTTTTTAATTTTGTTACACTTGCCTGAGGAGACACATTCAAAAATATATTACAAGACTGATATCAAAGAGTTTACTGCCTGTTTTCTTCTAGGAGTTTTACGGTTTCAGGTCTTACATTTAAGTCTTTAATCCATTTTCATTTTATCCTTGTACATGGTATAAGAAAGTGGTCCAGTTTTTCCAACAGTATTTATTGAATACTTCCCCATTGTATGTATTCTTGCCTCCTTTGTTGTAAATTTAATTGATTATATAATGTGATTTATTTCTGGACTCTATTTCATTTCATTGATTTGTGTGTGCTTTATGCTAGTACCACACTGTTTTGATTCCTGTAGCTTCATAGTAGAGTTTGAAATCAGGGAGAGTGAGTTCTTCAACTTCCATTTCATTTACTTCTGCTCCAGTTTTTATTATTTCCTTCCTTCTACTAATTTTTGGCTTTGTTTGTTCTTTTTTTTCTTGTTCCTTTAGGTGTAAGGTTATTTGAGATTTTTCTTGTTTCTTGAGGTAGGCCTCTATTGTATAAACTTCCCCCTTAAAAAGACTTTGGATGGACCTAGACGGAATTATGCTGAGTGGAGTAAGTCAGAGAAAGACAAATACTATATTATTTCACTTGTATGTAGACTCTAAACTAAATAAGTGAACAAACAAAACAAAATAAACAGACTCATCCATACAGGAAACAAACTGAGAGTTGCCAGAGGGAGGGCTGGACAGTGGGTGGAATGGACAAAAAAGATAAAGGGGATTAAAAGGTGCAAACTTATAGTTATAACATAAATCAGTCATGGGGGTGTAGTGTACAGCATAGGGAATGCAGTCAACGATATTGCAATAACTTTGTACACTGACAGATGGTTACTAGACTTTTCATGGTAATTACTTTGTAAGGTATATAGATGTCAAATCACTATATTGTACACCTGAAATGAATATAATATTGTATGTCAACTATACTTTAGTTAAAAAGAGCTTCACATCCCAGAATATATATATCTAAGTTTTAAAAATCAAACAAAAAGTAATGATTGCTGTCCTTCTTGATGATTCCTAATAAGTAAGATGTGAGATATTTTGGGAAGAATGAAGAAACTGTTTTTGTTTGTTTTGTTTTTACTGACTTGTAATTACTTTCTTTTTGACGTATTCATTAAAATGAAAGAATAGATTTCAACTGAAGAACAAATTCCCACACCAACTTTAATTATTTTCATTCTCTGCCTCCAATATCTAATCACCCCTATCTATCCCTCTTTCCATCCCGTTCCAGCTCTCCTCTGCAATGAGGATAAAAAAGATAAAATTGTCCCTCTGGATCAGAGTAATAGAGAATGCAAGAAAGGAGAGAGGGCAGCCAATTGGGAAGTGATTGTGGCTGTCAATTCCTGATAAGACCGAATGAAGGCAGGATCAGTGGGGAAAAGAGGAAGTCATTTTGAGAAATATCAACAAGGCAGATATCCCCTTCATCTTTTTGTCCATTCCACCCATTGCCCAGCCTTCTGGCAACTCTCAGTTTGTTCTCTGTATGGATGAATCTGTCTGTTTTGCTCGTTCATTTGTTTAGGTTAGATTCTACATACAAGGCAGAAGATATAAATTGAGTGACAAGAAGAAATCCTGAAAGATTTGTATCTTCTGCTTTGAAGGAGTGGTGGATGGTGTTAGTATCAGCTCCCCAGGGAGGACAGCAAGTCTGGGGAAAGGTGAGTTCCCTTAGGAAACATGTGGCGAGAGTTGCCTCAAGTCTTTTCAAGCGGTCATGTCTAAGAGATAGTCCAATATACAGGTCTATCCCTTAAAGAGATTTGCAGGACTGTGAGCTTGATGTCAATGTTCTACTTTTAAGTGGGCAACCGAGTCAAAGAGGTTAATTCACTTAGCAAAGTAAATTTACAATAGATGGCACATTGGACATTCCAAGTCATGTGCATTCTGTTCTTGTGTTAAAGTGAGTTTTTAAAACAAAGACGGTGGGGATCTTCTGAGCAAGCAAAGGTTTTTCTCTGAAAAAAACAAAACAAAAGAAACAAACAAACAAAAAGCTATACTAGAGTGCCTTCCTGTCATCAAAGGACATTGCGTTTGACAAAAATGAGAGTGTCCAGAAGAAGTTGCAGTGCTAATGTATCATGACCTTTCACCTGCTTCCCCACCTATTCTTTCCAAAAGAGGATTGACTGCCCTACAGTGAACACTCACGCAACACACGCTTCAGATAAGATCTGGGAGCTACACCAACTTGGCACCTCTAGGGTTTGCTGAGTCTACCTCCTATCAAATAAACCACTTTCATCTGACGCTGTGGTTCCCACAGTTACCATTCAGGTAGCGGGTCATGAGAGTTTACAAGCAAAGCAACCGTTTCATTCTAGCCCTGTTGGGAGCCAGATGGCTTCACTCTGTTCCCCTTTTTCCTCTCCAGACTCCTCCCCAGGGCCTTTTTAGTCCTCTTCCACTCAACACGAGAACTGTCTCAGCCCTAGCACTGAGCCTTAGCTCCCTTAGCTACAAGCTTTCTACCTGTCCACTCTTTGCTCCAGCTTACCCTCGAGACAGTGGCAACTCCTATACCGGGTAAATTCAATCTTGACTAAGAAGCCGACATGCCACTTCTAAGCAGAGAGGGTCCTGCAAAGACTCCTTATCCCCACCCTGAGATAAAGTCTACACCCGCTCCTAGCTACACGTGGACCTGCATACCAGGAGCGCCCAATGTGTAACAGACTGCCCAGTCAGTGCCATCATACAGCTTTCTTTAGGAGGTAGTTATGAGAACTGTTAAAAATTATTTTCCCAAATATTTTTCTTCGATTCTTAAATCTTTGCTCTACAATTTTGTTGTGCCACCAGCATAATCTCAGTAACTTTTTTTCATTTCAAGCCATTTCATTCTATTACTGCACTTTAATGCTTTGAAGCTGCCGTGAAAATTTTACAGACTAATTTTTTAAAGTACTGCAAAAGTGAATGAGAGGCAATATATCTTATAATATCAGAATGTAACAGTATTACCCTATATTTTCATGTCTCCTTGGATCTGATGGTCCCATGAGGCTTTTGGGAACACACACACACACACACACACACACACACACACACACACACACAGAGTAAATGTAGCCTGGTTTGAAATTCTTAGCCTTATGCTGGCATTTCTCGTTTGTGCCTTACCAATTGTTTTAGTAACTATATGAAATGGAAGGCTCACTAATGGATGAAAGAAGTTAAAAGTGCCCATTGTCATGTGATAAGTTTAAAGTAGATCTTCTTAGCACTGGAACATCTGGAAGAGAATGCTACTGGTTAAGGTGAATAAAAACTAACTCCATACCTCTAAAAGCTACAGTGCAAGATTTGTCAGGCACGAAATGAATAACGCAAGAGGTGCAGAAAATTACTCTCAATGTCCTTCCATAGTGTATGTTTTTTCATCCAAAATAAATTCCCAGTATTTTTATTTATTTATTTTTATTTACTTCCACTACAAAATTTTTCTGATAATGCAAGTCTTCTGCTATAATTAGGCCTGTGGCCAAACTTCAATAGTCTTCATACAGCGTTGTGCCATTTGCATAGGATCAAGTAGGTTTTCACAATGTTCCTCAGTGATGTGAGTGGAAATGATCTGGCAAGGGCTATGGTTATAGGGGAAATTCTGTGTAGGGCCTCTCATTCCCACTTCTTGGTGCAATCCATTAAGTGGCTCTCCACTTCACAAATATTCTTCTGTATTGTTTTAATCTTATTATTTATTCCACTGTACTAAAATATCTATTCTTATGTAAAAATCATGCATGGCATGAAAATGTTACACCATGATTAAAAATTGTTAACCTTCTCTTTTACAATAAATTAGTATATTCACTATACTAATTAGTAAATCTGGTATTTACAAATTATTTAAATAGTTCTGTCCCAATCTCCCAGCCTTTGCACCCCTCTCCCTTTGCTTATCTTTTTGGTTCAGATAGATAGGGATAGAAGAAGAAGGCATTGTAAACTGAAATAAAGGTGAGACGGATGAAGGAACTTACCTCTAAAATTTACATGCAACAGGTGAGCTGATATTGTAGGCCTGGAGGCCACACTTTGAGAACCGCTTATCAAGTCAAATTAAGTGTGGAATTGAAATTCTTCTCTTGATCCCTTGTTTTCTATTTCATGTATTTTATCTTTTTCTATCCACTTGATCCTATCTCTTTCAGTGGATGCTGGCATCCTTGGTCCTGCGTATCAAGAAAACGTCAAAGCCCACCCAGCCTCAGTCATTGCCAATGTAGCCCTTCACAGGCCTTTCTCCAGTATCTATTGCACTAACGTTCCCCTTTTGGCTCCATAGTTGGGCTTCTACTATGTCCCTCATCTCATTGATGATTCCTTTTAGAAGAACTATCGTAGGTTGACCCAAGAGCTCCTTTTATTAAGGTCACAATCCAATGTTTTCACCCTTTTACCTTACACAAAATAATGGATGAGAGACACATGGCCATTTCTCATTTCCTCCTCTAGACTATCGCACGTGAATTGGAATTGACCGATGAGCAGGCTGGATCCCCTGGATGGATGTACATCTACTTCTTCCCAGGGGAGGAGTATTGAATTCTTTCTAGGGGAATGATGTTTGAATTCTTGATTTATGTTTAACTTATTTTCCCTGACTTCCACACTTGAACACAGGTTGCGGTAGTCAAACAGTTGAATAGAAAAACAAAGCTAAAGAAATAAAATTAAGAAAACCTGTCACCCAGGTGCAATAATCTTGCTAACCTCTGGGCTCTTTCTCCACATTATGCATTCCACAAAGCCTTCAGAACATATCATAAGATGAAATAATGAATAACATGACTGCTGTAATTTACTGAAGGCTTTAATATGTGCTAGGAGTAGACTAGTTGTTCTCCATGTCTTTTCCCTTAAAACTCACAACTAACTCTACAAGCCAGGTATCACTATCCTTTTATCAAGTAAATTGAATGTTAGAAATTGAAATAGTTTCCTCAAGGTCCCTCAGTTAGTGTGGGGGCAGAGCCCCAGAAAGTAGTTTCCAGGCTCTCGGCCTCACATAGACAGGTGCTGGCTCAGGTAGTAAATGGCCATCAACTGTGATGGGATGGCCATCAGCTGTGGCTAGTTGGCCGTCAGCTGTAACCAGTGAGCCATTGGCCACTAATATAACTGCTGTGGCTACGCTAGGAGAGGAGAAAAAAATGGGGGCTAGCAAGAAGATGGTGGCTGGGCTGGCAAGCGTGGATGGCGGTTTGCGGACAGTGTGGATCCAGCCTCCAGTGAGAGTATAGTGCCGCCAGAGAGAATATAGTGGTATGACTCCCCTACCTATGGCTCCGTGGGTGTTCCTTTTTGGCCTCACCATATCCTGCATTCTAGTATGGGGAGCGGGAGCAGAGACCCCACAGGCCGTCCCGCCCGACAAATGGCGCAGCAAGCAGGGTCTCCCGGATGACAGTTAGTTATTGAAAGTGTTGACATTTGTGCTTTGTCTCATTTCAAAGTCCATCATGCTCTCAACTCCATCATGTGCAAGCCCCTGGATACTTTAAAATAGAATTACTTTGAGAGGGAAAAAATAGTTTTGCGGTGGGAAGCTAACTGCAACTAATGTTAAGTGATTTGGTAACTAATAATAAATATCAATAACATTTATTATATGCTAAATATATTCCAGGCTATGCACTTTATGTGATTTTTCTCATTTAAGCCTCAGAACAGTATGATGCAGGAACTATTATTATCCCCATTTTATGGAAGTGGAAAGTGAGACTCAGAAAGTTGAGATGAATTTTCCCAGGGTTCTATGTCTTGTTAAACTAACACATAAGTGAGTCGCAATACAATGGCAAACAACTCTGAGCACACAATGGGAAAGTAACAGGAGCTCTGACCTGCTAATCAGAAGAGCACAGGTCTATGCCTGGCTCTGGCACCTGTCATGTCTAAGCTTGAATTTGTACCATGCTTGGTAAATTTAATGACTTTCATGTGCATTTCAATTTAATTGTTCTTACTTTCTGACCCTAACAAATTTCATAAACAGCTTTGGCCTCAATTTCCTCATCTATAAAATAAGATGGTTACATAATTGGTGATTTTCATGCTATTTAGCTCCAACATTCTCTAATTGTGTGAAATAGAGACAGTGTTATAAATTTTGTCCACAATTCCAAATTCTTGCTTTCATTTCTAGATGAGCAGAAAATGAAAGACATTCTTCTTATTATTATATAAGAAACTTTCACTCACACAATTTTCCTGTATTTTTTTTAAATTAAAGTTTATTGGGGTGACAATTGTTAGTAAAGTTACATAAGTTTCAAGAGTACAATTCTGTAATACATCATCTATATGTCATGTTGTATGTTCACCACCCCGAGTCTTAATTAAGACAATAAAGATGCTCATAAAAAATAGCAGATAATTTTACAATGTGAAAATCCTGTTTCCACCCCATTGTCATCCTCCCCAGCTCATACTCAGAACAAAAAACAACAAAATTCTTAAATTTGTATAGATTTAAAAAAAAATCAATCCTGTGTAACAAAATCTATTTCCAAACTTTCTTTCTCATAGACACCCAGACTTCTTTCTATCAAAGGGGTGAGTAAAACAGAAAAACATTCTGGAACAGTGGTATGCATGTATGTTTGATAGATGTGTGTGCCCTTATTTGAAATTAAAAGTAAACAACTAAACCTAATCAAATCTAGTCACTGGGAACATGTTGAGTTTGACAAAAAAATGGCTTCTGTGTCTGCTACCACTTTGTGGGTGTGCTCACTCTTCTGAAAGTGAGGCTGTTGGAGCACCGTATCAGTTTGGTTGCCCAGCTGCACGGGGCACTGATGAAGGCAGCACTCAGACCTGGGGTAACTCATCTGGACTTGAACTGTAGTGCTGACATTGCATAATGGTCCATTAAATAAAATAAACAATGCAGAATCCAGTCATATAATCATTTCTGATAGATTGTCTGGTTCATGTTCATAGTTGTTTCTGAATGCCTAGCATGGAGCTGGGAAAATTTTAATTGCTCAATTAATATTTTTGAATGAATAATACTTGAATATTTCAGTTGTTAGGGATAAGAACCCCATGAATAAATTCATTTCCTAGTTGGATAACTCTAGGTAATTGAAAATATTTTCCTTCAGTAAGTCAAAAGCTGTACTTCCTCTAAATTCTACCCCTTATTTCGAGTTTCAAATTCTTCAGAAATTCATTGTGATTCTAGCCCATTGAATTGATGGCATCTCTTTATATATTTTAAGATTGTTTGCATATCTTTCTCTTTTTGGGGCCAAAAAGTTTTCAAGAATTAGTCTATAATCTGGCATCTAGACTTCAAAATGATCACAAATATTTTCCTTTCAGAACGTTCCTTTCTTTGACTTGAGTGCACTCAAAAATTGTTTGGGACTATTTGGGAATCCCCAATGTGGCATCACACCTGACTAGTTGTTTTTTTTACCCTCACCCAATAAAGTGTTACTTGGCTATGATTCATTCTTAAAGACTCATTTCTATGATAATTTAATGCATTAATTGCAGTTCAATTATTTATACTTCATTGGTGGTTTCATTTGCTATCTAGAGGTAAACTGAGTAAATTACAAAAATTACATTAGAGTTTTGGTAGTCTTGGTTTTTGTTTTCCTTGTTCCGTAAGTTGGTAAGCAAGACACAAGAGTAAAAAGCTTACCCTCTGGCAACCACCAAACCATTGTCTTTGTCTATGAGTTTCTGTTAAGGGGGGATGGGGGGTGGGGGGTGGGAGATGAGGGTAAAGGGGATAGAATATATGGTGATGGAAGGAGAACTGACTCTGGGTGATGAACACACAATGGGATTTATAGATGATGTAATACAGAATTGTACACCTGAAATCTATGTAATTTTACTAACAATTGTCACCCCAATAAATTTAATAAAATTAAAAAAATAAATAAATAAAGAGTAAAAAGCTGTGGGCTTTGGAGTCCAGCAGACTTATGTTTTCATCCCCGGCTGTGTTATCATGGACAGCGAACTGCTCGAGCTTCATAAGGCATTTAGAAGATTCACATGCAGTTATGTATATGACAGTAATTAGTTCAGAGCTTGATACATAGTAGGACACTTAAGAATTTTAGTCATCCCCCAGTGTGTCTTTTAAACTTGTCCTTAGTTAACTTCAAGATAACTTAGATAAGGCCCTGATCATTTTTCACCTAGATAATTGTGTTTAATTCTCTCCCTCCAATCTTTCCTTCGTATTTCTACCAAAATTATATTTCTAAAATACAGATTTTGTTACATTACTAGCACTTTTTGAAACCTCTAGTGGTGTCTACTGCTAAAAGGAGAAAGCCTTAGTTGCTTAACCAGAGACAAGATTAGTTTTTCAACCTATCTTCCTGGCTTCATATCAGAGTGTTTTTCTTACATAGTAGGCTCTACTTACATCAGGCAGGCAAGCCTGCCATATGACAGTCACTTTCAAATCTTTGCATACGCAGTATCTTTAACCAAGAGTGCCTTCTACTCTCTGCTTTATAGTAGCCCTTTACCTTACCAAATCCTTTTTATTCTTGTGTTTGATTCAGTTACCTCCACCTCTGTAAGACCATCCCAGTCAGAATTTATATATATTTGACTTAACACATGTTTATACCTCTTTGGACATATAAGTCGTTGTTTTTTTAGCTATTTGTTTATGCGTAACTGTAGTTATAATCACCGTTTATTTAGTATTTTGTCATAAAACATTTCTACTTGCATTCGATCTTCACAGTCATTCTACAAATTAGAACTCCCATTTTATATATGAGTAAAGTTGGAAACAAGAGTCTGTTGAATATAGTGACTTCTCAATAAATAATTTAGACAACATTTCTTTACACTTGCCATGTATGGAATATTATTTAAGTGTCTATTGGTATTAAATCAATTCCTTACTATAGCTCCATAATGTGGGTACCGGTACTGTATTTCTTTGATTTTAAGATATATCATATTCAGTTCGCTACTGTTGTATAACAAAACTCCCTAAAACGTAATAGCCTAAAATAATAAATATTTATTGTTGCTCCTGAATCTATAAGGTGGTTTTGTTGATTTGGGTGGGCTCAGGTGATCTCAGATAAGCTTGCTCATGCATATGTGTTCAGCTGATGGGTACGCTGGAGACCAAGTGATCTAGCATGACCTCAGTTAGGATGACTTGGCTATATTCCTCATGGTCCCTCAGCTTCCCAGCAAGGGGTTTATTTTCCTGGAAATTGCAGAGTTCAAGAACCAAGTAGAAGTATCCAAGGACTCGAGCCTAGGTTTGGAAAGGGCACACCATTATTTCTGTCATATTGTATTGGCCCAAACAAGTCCCAAGACGAGCAGAGTTTCAAGTATTGGGGAAATAGACTTCTTTATTTTATTTTATTTTATTTTATTTTTTTTATTAAATTTATTGGGGTGACAATTGTTAGTAAAATTACATAGATTTCAGGTGTACAATTCTGTATTACATCATCTATAAATCCCATTGTGTGTTCATCACCCGGAGTCAGTTCTCCTTCCATCACCATATATTCGATCCCCCTTACCCTCATCTCCCACCCCCCACCCCCCCCTTACCCTCTGGCAACCACTAAACTATTGTCTGTGTATATGAGTTTCTGTTTCTCATTTGTTTGTCTTGTTCTTTTGTTGTTTTTGGTTTATATACCACATATCAGTGAAATCACATGGTTCTCTGCTTTTTCTGTCTGACTTATTTCGCTCAGCATTACTCTCTCAAGATCCATCCATGTTGTCACAAATGTTCCTATATCATCTTTTCTTACCGCCGAATAGTATTCCATTGTGTATATATACCACAACTTCTTTATCCATTCATCTATTAAAGGACATTTTGGTTGTTTCCATGTCTTGGCCACTGTAAACAAAGCTGCAATGAACATTGGAGCACACGTGTCTTTATCTCTAAATGTTTTCAGATTTTTTGGGTAGATACCCAGGAGAGAGATTGCTGGGTCATATGGCAATTCTATTCGTAATTTTTTGAGGAACCTCCACACTGCCTTCCATAACGGCTGCACCAGTCTGCATTCCCACCAACAGTGTATGAGGGTTCCTTTTTCTCCACAGCCTCTCCAACATTTGTTACTATTTGTCTTGTTGATGATAGCCATTCTGACTAGGGTGAGGTGATATCTCATTGTGGTTTTGATTTGCAGGAAATAGACTTCTTGATGGGAGGAGTTACTAAGCCATGTTGCAAAGAATGTGGATTCAGGGAAAGAAAGAATTCTGGCCATTTTTACAATCAATGTGCCGCACACCTTTTATCCCATTGTAATAGCTCTGAAATTGGTATTGAACTGAATGCAGTCTTAGAGTGGCTTCAGCCTGTATTTCCATTGAAGTCTTCAGAGATAATTTGATTGTTTCTGCGAGTCACCTGGAGCATGATCAATGTAAAGTGACTTTCAATTAAATTATCTTTTGAGGTTTTTCAGACTATACTGGTAGTGTGGATTCAATACACTGTACTGCAAGGATCCTGGCTTCTTGTTCATATTGTAGGAGACATATTTTTCCCCCTCTCTTTGCTCTGTGCCCACGTGGAGGCCTACAAGTTTGCTGGTACCCTTTCTGGTATCAAGTCTTGTTCTCATTTTCCTCACATGGAGGTCAGAGCCCTTGGGTACTCTACTTTATGTATGGTCTTCTTTTTAACTCCTTGCTTTGGGTAATTTTTCTTTTGTAGTAGAACATAAAATAATGGTGTCTTTTAGTCAAAGATCTCTTAGAAAAAATATGGTACATCTCTACTTTAAAGATGAGGAGTTTGAACCATGGGGAATTTAATTAAGTTGCCAAAGGCTTATCTGATGCAGCTGTTAAACAGTAGAAGAAGTATTTATGGCCAAATACTGGGCTACAGAACCCCTACTGCTAACCATTACTGCCATTATTGAATTTATAGAACTGAAAATTTAATTTTTAAAAATGCATTATAACATAATTTTTTCCTCATATGATTTCTTTTATTACCAGCTTTATTGACCACCCTTTCTGACATTAGATATAAATCAGGGTTACATCATAAATAATTTAATATGTACATACATGAGAGGATCAAAAATAAATAAACAATATGCTTCACCTTCCAGGCAATACACATTATTTTGTTAATGACCTAATTTTATGAGGTTCAAAGTCTGTAGTAAGTCCATTAAGGGAGACTTTACAGCAGTTATTTTAAAAAAAGATATTTCTATAATTACCCTACTATAATTACCTCTGTCTCCATCTTCATATAATACTGAAAGCCCCCAAGACAATAAAGCCCATCAGTTTATCTTTTGCCTAATATCTGTGTCTATCTAGTAAATTATTCACTGTTAATAACGGAGACCACATAATTATTCGACTCACTCAAACTCTTTAATTCAAATAATTCTTGTACAATGGACAACCAATAAATATTAATTAAAAGATAATAGATTAAAACTCAATAACATTTTGATCTAGCTGTGAAAAATCTGATTTAAATATTTTAATACTTAGTTCTTTATTTTTGCAAGAAAAAGAATTACCCAGTTGCCCTAAGCTGCTCTGTTTTCATTTAGCTTTACAGTTTAGAAATACTAAACATTTTTTTTAAATTCCATAAAAGTTGAGATAAGCTCTGAAATATTTTCCAGTAAAGAACAACAAGTTTTTCTCATGCTGCAAATCAGCAATGGGATGTTAAATATTTAAAAACTCTACAAAGTTTTTTTTTCCTCTGAGCTGCCAACCCTTTCTAAAGAAATGTATTCAGATAATTCCCTCCAGTCTGTATAACATCCCCACATCTCATGAATAAAGGTAATACCTTTTCCTCTATGCTGTAAATAAATCTAAAACTTCTTACTGAAACTACTAAAAGTAAACATATGATGCTTTTTGCTCATCGAGTTAAAAGGAGGCCCCCAAATAGATTTTCACCACCTACAAATAACTAAGCTTTGGTTACTGGAAAGTCCCATATGTTTCTCAGTCTGGCACCTGGCTATGTAGGTATTTTCATTTTCTTCAAGTTGCAGATGTGCAGTGTCAGGCTGTAATACTAATAAATAAAACAAATAGTTCAGAATCTTTTTAATTTCTTAAGTAGATTTCTGGGCATGTTTAATTCAACAGATTTGGGATTTGACATATGTTATATCCATGTTTCATTTTGGGTAAATAAAACAGTGATCTTTAAATGGATAAATATTATTCAATTATTTTTTTAACTAAAGATTTTCCCTGAAATGCCACATTTTACCAATTTTGGCCTTACTTATTTTATGCTAGCTTTTTACTTGGTATTTCTTCATTTTCTCCTGCTCCTCTTTCTTCTTCTTCTTCTTCTTCTCCTTCTTCTAATTTGTACACAGCTTTGTGTTTGCTCAGAAAAAATTTTTTTTCAGTCTCAACATGTGACTAAAGTGTTAAATATTTAGTTGTTATTCTTGATAATAATTCAGTGGGTCTCATAATATGTGTTTCTCTTTTAAAGTCAGCTTTTCAGGCAACTTCTGTTGTCTTTAATGATTTATTTTTTAGTATAATTTATTTTCAGCATAAATCTTTAAAACTCATTTCTGTTCAACAAATTATTGGTGGGGATAGTAGCATTAAAAGAGAATAGTAAGTTAACATTTTACTTATTAATGTTTTAAATGCTTCATTTACCTCAAAATAATACAATTAAACAAAAGAAAATGCATACTGTTTTTTAGCTGTAAGAACTCAATTAAAAAAATCTATTTAATACATACAAGAAAAACATTACACAGAGTAGTTTTGTTGTGTTGATTTGGAATTTACAGAACTTGTATAGTTGTAGGGCAATTCTCAAAGCTTTCTTTTATTTCTTCTTGAGCTGTTCAGAAAGCAAGTCTGTGGTTGTCTCCAAAGATGGCTGCCATCAATCCTTCTGTCTCTGTACATGTGTCCCATTCTTCCAAACAAAGGTAGAGTGTAATTCACCTCTCTGTAATTCTGGGGTGGCCTTCTGACTGCTCCGATCAATAGAATGCGGCACAAGTGGCATTCTAGATCTTGTGGGCCTAGGCTGTAAGAGGACTGGGGCTTCCTATTTCCTGGTTTTTGGAAGCCAGTACCATGCTGGAAGGAAGCCCACGTAGCCATGTGGCTAGGTCCACATGGAGGAGAACTGGGGGATCTGCATATCAGCCTCAACTAAACTCCCAGATGATGGTCAGCACCAGTTTCCTGCAGTGTGAATTAGGCCTTTGGACCTAGTAGCCATCTCAGAATCTCAACCTATATCATGCAAAGTACAGAGCATACCCAGTGAGCCCACATGTATAGGAGTACACGACTGGGTGTTAGCATGTGATTCTGTGTAAGGGGAAGGACCAAGACTAAGTCATATAATCAGAATGAGATCTGAGGGGTCAGGGAAACCAGAGCACCAGAGAGTACAAGTCAAGTTAGACCAACAATCTAGGCTCCAAGCTGTTTAGTTTTTCATGGTGAATATGGGATTCTTCTACCATGATTCTACAAGTAATGTCCTTAGCATGGCCTCAGGACTGAAGAGACAGAAGGGCTAGTTTATTGTCTAAAAAGTCTGTCTGTTAGTCCATCAATACACAGAGAAGGCTGAAGGGTGTGCAGAGAGGCTCTTCTTAACCTCAGTAATTTATCTGCATCAAATACACCTGAGGTGGCTCAGGGCTCAGGTCTCCTTAACCCTATTCAGCTTGCTATACTGGCCTCTCAGGAACACTGATCCTGTCCCTTTTCCTCCTTTGGTATTGATTCTGTTCTATCAGTCTTGTTTTTTCCCCCCACTCATGCTGTTCTACAGACTGTTCCTGATCCTCTCAATTGGAGAAGGAAGTTTGATGCAACCTCTTGTCGGGAGGAATGCTCAAAGTCAGCTGTTTCCCAGACAATCTTACATTTGCTTGCCAATTTTAATTCTTGCTCCACTTAGCTTTATATAGGTTGTTATACTGAAATATTAAGTCTATTCTTTGTGTTCTCAAGTGATTTACAGAAGGCAGTCTTAATTTTGTTTGCATTGTATATTCTAGGTAACCCCTCTCCACTCCCACCCCACCCCCTCCACCTTACAACCTGCCACAAAAGATGGCTCAGATTCTAAATCAGTGGGTCTTTTTGTTGATACTTTTATCAGAATATTTTTAAGCCCCCGACTTTTATTATGAAATTCATCTACTTCTGTAGATAGGATTCCCCTCTCCCCCAAAGGAAAAATGCGTTTGTTTCTCTTACTGAGATACCAACAAGGTTTTCTTAAATTACTTTCCAGGCAGTTCAGTGACTCATGTTACTGGACTGATGAAGTTTTTCCTTTATTACAATTTTGCCACAATCTCTCAAGATTCTGAAGCATCTAAAAAAGAATTTTCAGGGCCAGGTGACTGGGTCTGAGGGTATTCTCTCCATGTCACAGGAAAACCTCTACTCCCCTCACCATGGGAGCAAGGGCTGCAGTGCCTCTAAGGCACATCTCTTCCAGCGGCCAGGGCCTGTGTGGTTGCTCCTTTTGTTATGTGGTTAACTCCTGCTACTGTCTATTTCACACTTTAATGGTTTGGTGCATTTGCCCCTGACGCTATTAACCGTAGGAGGTAAATTTTAAGACTTTTTAAGTTGATTAGGACATCCACAGAGGCACGACTTGAAAAAAAACACAAAAAACTTAAAGTAAGGCTATGATAGAAGAGGGAAATATTTTTCTGTAATAAAACCAAAATGAAGTCAGGATTCAAAAACCGTTGAAGTCCATTAAGTCATCATAAAGTAGTTCATGCGTTATTGGTATGAGGCAAAAATTCAGACAGTTAATGGCAGGCACTGAAGCCAAGATAGTAATACTAGAATCAATTTTAATTGTATAGAAGTTTTATATATTGAATCTAAGAGCATCAGCCAAGATGTTTGAAATATTTAAACATATTATGAAATTATACAATCTGAAATAACCAATTATGACTTTTTAAATGGTTAGACACTAGTGAATTTTTTGATGAAATGTTTAGAAATATAGGAGCTATGTGAAAGTAAAAGTGCTTGGAAATGCACAGGAACTGTGAAGTATCAGTTTTTTCCTAAGGAAAAAAGGAAATAAAAATGATTTTCCAAATGTTTAAAAATAAAGAGAAAACTGGCAGATATGTACATTCTTTGTCAGTTCAAACATAGAATAAATCAATTTCTCGGTTAATGTTATGTAATGATCAAAGGCCCAGCTCTGAAGAATGGAGAGAAGCCCATCGGAAGAACTGGGACCCTTGGGTGTATGAGGCCATTTCTATATTAAAGAGGGCAACACTCGTACATTATTTGCAAAATGCCACTCTTTCTACACATTTGTGATGAATTTCTTGAAAATTCAAGATAGTCTTCAGAGACAGGTACTGTCAGTCCCCATAGATTCTGGCAATGTAGATGGTTCCATACCACATTCATTAGTAAGAGGATTAAAAACATGTCAGCAGGACAAAAAGCCAATAGCAGGTGTTTAGCCTCTATATTAGCATGCACCCATGGAAAGACAGGCATTTTATTCAGGGAAAAAGACAATGAAGGATGATAGGAAAAATAATTTAAAAATCCAAATGACCTCTGTTGCAAGTAATCTTAAATTTCAAAAGTTCATTTTCTTTTCTCATAGTTCAATGGTTGATTCTCTCTATTAGGCTTTCTTCAAATACTTTAAAATACTGAAGAATCTTCTAAATCCTCACACCAGGACTCAGGAATTAGAATTGTGTTTTTTTGTTGTTGTTGTTTTTTTCTAAATTCTAATCATTCAGACATAGGCACTTACATGTGTTCCCTCTAAGTTAACCGAATACTTCATTAACTAAAATACTTCATACTTTAAGCACTTCAGATAATGAGTTGTGGTATTCACAATAACCACACGTCAACTTGGATTTTTTTCCTAATATGAATTAGTATAGTGAAATTAAGGGGGCCGCGAGTCAAAGACATGCTCGGGAAAGGGATCCTGTGTGTAAGACGGATTCAGAAGTGAGGTGATAGGGTCAAAGACAGAGATTTTGGTGTGAAGATGTCTTGACAGTTACAGTAATCCCTAATATTGATCAAATACTTTTTATAAAGTCAATGTGTCCAAAACTCAACATGAATGAGACAATGTGAGGTCACTATTATTGTAACAGTGCAATACTATGCCCACTTCCTAGGCGAGTACATTGATGATGGAAGAATTAAACGACTTGCCCAATACCACATAGCTAGTAAATGGTGATGGGTTACTTTTGGACCCAGACTGTGTGCATCCAAATTCGAAACTAAAATTAGGGATTCACAATAGAGCAGATGGCAGTAGACATAATTGCAGACAGAGATTCTGAAGCAATTGGTGAAAATTGAGCAAATTGATTATCTCCAAAATAAATCCAGTAAGTTCTCTTATTGAAATACATGAGATGCTGTGCAATTTTGCCTTTTAAATTTATGTGTTCTTGTTTTGCTGCTTTATTTCTTTTATGTAAATAAGACATTGATTTGGAACCCAATTTACCTGGCAATAAGCAGGCACTGCTCTGAATTCCAGGATGCCTGGGGATAGCTTTTGCTAAGAGCAGATACTTCCTCCCTCTGTTTCTCATTTTGCATTCCTTAGTCACAAGTTTCTTCCCAGAATTGTGAAATTTCACGTCCCAAGCATTGTTCAGATAGTGATCCTTTGTTTTCACTGTGTGAATGGCAGGTAGGTGACAAAGCAGGGCATGTGTAGGTGAGCTATTGCAGAGCCCCCTTTTGAAGGGTGTCACAGATTTTAGGAGACTGCTCTGAGAGTATATGTAAAATGTTACCAGACTATCTGATCAGAGAAGCTTACAAATAATTGTTGACTCTATTTATTGGTTTACGATTGCAAATATCATAGGTTAAAGTCAATGAAAAGATCAGAAAATGTCGCCATCCCCCCAATCCCTACTATTACTTTTATAATTTTTTTCTAATAAATTTCCTCTCAATTTCGTAACAGAAAGGACAAGCTGTATAACTATGGACTCTGCCACTTTGTATTGCAAAACTTTGTAAAGACAGGACTCTGCAGGTGAATTAAATTTTCTGGTTTTATTAAGTCATACTAATGACTATAATGATGATAAGTAACACATACTCAGTCCTTGTTATGTGCTTCTGGGAACTGTGCTTATAAACTTTACAGTTATTATCTAATTTAGTCTTCACAACAGCACTAAGAAGTAGTGTTTCTATCAACTCCCTTTACTGATGAAACTTGGAGATTTTCAGTAGCACACTCAGGGTCATATAGTTAGTAATAGGTTAGTATTAAAACTTGCAGTCTCATTCTAGTTTCCATATTCTTTTTTTGTTTTAATTAAAGTTTATTGGGGTGACATTGTTAGTAATGTTACATACGTTTCAAGTATACAGTTCTGTAATACATCATCTATCTACCACATGTGTGTTCCATGTTCTCGTCCACCCCTAAATAAAAGGCAAAAAGTCCAAGGGATCATCTGTATGTTTGGGCAATTGGTTGGTTTCTTGTTACATTAGTTTGCTAAGGCTGCCATAGCAGGATACCACAGACCATGCGGCTTAAAGAACACACATTCATTTTCTCAGTTTTGGAGGCTGGAAGCCCAAGATCAAGGTACCAGCAGGTTTGGTTTCTCCTGAGGCCTCACTCCCAGGCTTGCGGATGGCCCTCTTCTCTCTGCATCCTCCCGTGACCTTTTTGTCTGCGCATGCCTGTCTTTGGTGTCTCTTCTTTTTCTTAGAAAGTCACCAGTCATATTGGATTAGGACCCATCTTATGACATCATTTAACCTTAATTATTCCTTTAAAGGCCTTACCTCCAAATACAGTCACATTCTGAGGTGTGCTGGGGTTAGAACTTCAACACATGGATTTGGGGTTAGGATGCAATTCAGTCCATAACACTTGCTATCACAGATGTAAAACATCCCAGAGACGGAATTTTTATATTTATGTAGCTGTGTCAGCAAACATAGGTGAGTATAGGTTTCTGTTTTATTTGTGATGTTAGTATAAAATTGCTGTCATTCATGAATTCATTCAATCAACAAAACAAAACAAAACACAAAACTTCAGGACATGGTTTAAGGAAGGATAAGGAGGGGAAAAAGTGCCAAGAACTAATTATTATAAACTGTGGAAGAAAAGATGAAAAGTGCTTCCATTTCTGCAAAAGGTTTGGGAGTTTCCTAGTTATAATGATCAGCCTTTCTTTTATGGCCCATGATTTTTTTTGTGTGAAATTTGAAAGAACATAAATGCTTTCAATGAGAGTAAAAAATTCTTACAAATTATATTTTGCAACTACCTGAGTTATCTTTTTAGTTCTACCCATTCCCAAGTTTCTGAAACTAGAGTTCATTTTTCTGTCAGGAGATGACAGAGGTGCAAAAAAATATGCTGGACATGCTTTAATCTTAAAGAAGTCATTGTCATGTGAGTCTTGAATCTAACTTTAGAAGAACTGATAAAATAAATAGTCCAGAGCAGTGTAATTCAAAATGTATTCTGAAGAAGACAGGTTTTATGATAGTCTATAATAGAAGTTTTCTTATTAATATATTTGGAAAATTGTACATACTATGTTCTTTTGGAGGTTCACAATGTGAACCTAACTAAAAGACCTGCAAAATCTTATGACAAAGACACCGTTTAATCAGTTTTTTTTAAAGCAATATTTATTGATATTGCCCCAAATTGGTATTCCTTGGACCCAATAGATATATTAGGAGGTAAAAAGAAAGAACTGTTTCCCCAAGAAAAGAAAAAGAATAATCTAAATAGAATTCATAGAGAGTTTAACTAAGAGAACCTGAAATCGATCCTGGGAGTTGGTTTTGAGAGAGATTCTGAGATGGGAAAGGAGGCCAAAAAATACAATTGACCCTTGAACAACATAGGTTTGAATGGTGGATGTATTTATATATGGATTAAAAAAAAGCTAAAATGTATTTTATCTTCTTATAATTTTCTTAATAACATGTCCTTTTCTCTAGCCTACTTATCATGTGTAATACATATAACACACAAGATATGTATTAATCAACTGTTTATGTTATCAGTAGGGCTTTGGGCCAATCGTAGGTTATTAGTAGTTAAGTTTTTTTTGGGGGGGGTCAAAAGTTGCATGTGGGAGCAGCCAGATGGCTCAGTTGGTTAGAGCATGAGCTCTGAACAACAGGGTTGCGGTTCGATTTCCACATGGGCCAGTGAGCTGTGACCTCCACAACTACCACGTTTCCCCAAAATAAGACCTAGCCAGACAATCAGACCTAATGTGTCTTTTGGAGCAAAAATTAATATAAGACCTGGTATAGTATAATATAATATAATATAATATAATATAATATAATATAATATAATATAATATAATATAAAATACCAGCTATAATATAATACCAGGTCTTAAATAATATAAAAATGGGTCTTATATTAATTTTTGCTCCAAAAGGCGCATTAGAGCTGATTGTCTGGCTAGGTCTTATTTTCGGGGAAACACGGTAGATTGAAGACAACGAGCTCCTGCTGAGCTTCCGGAGGGGTGGCTGGATGGCTCAGTTGGTTAGAGCACAAGCTCTCAACAACAAGGTTGCCGGTTCAATTCCCGCGTGAGATGGTGGGCTGCACTCCCTGAAACTAAGATTGAAAAACAGTGACTGGACTTGGAGCTGAGCTGCGCCCTCCACAACTAGATTGAAGAACAATGACTTGGAGCTGATGGGCCCTGGAGAAACACATTGTTCCTCCAATGATATTTATTCCCCAATAAAATTTATTTAATAAAAAGTTGCATGTGGATTTTTGGCTGCATGGGGCACCCTATTGGTTGGCACCCTATTCTGCATTGTTCAAGGGTCAACTGGAGTTGGATGAGCTTGGGAAGGAAAGGCCTGAAGGACAATATTCAAGTTCCCTGTAGTTTAGTGGGACTGAGACCTTAACCCTCGGATTTCCTAGCTCTCACCAGTGTGAATGTCTCCCATGGTTTGAGCTCCAAAGCTCCGCCAATTTTCTTCCCATTATTGTTCATTAAGGACCTCACTTTGTCAGCCTTGAGCACTTCACTTGCTGACTTCTCAGCAGGAAGGATGCCCATACATTCTATATTAGTTAGCTATTTCTGCCATAATGCTACATGACAAACCCCTCCAAAATTTTGTGACTTAAGAACAATCACCATTTATTATTTCACATAAGTCTGTGGATGAGCTGGGCTTGGGCCTTCTTTCTGCTGGGCTCCAGCATGCCCTGGCAGTGAGTTGGAAGGTTAACTGAGGAATGGCTTGTCTGGAATGCTCTCAGCAGGGATGAATCAGCTCTCCTCCTAAGGCCTCACAACTTCCAGCAGGCTAGCCCATGCTTGTTCTCAGTTGGTGGCTGGGATCAGAGAGATGGAAATACACAAGGTCTCCCAAAGCCCAAACTCCCTTTTGACACTCTGTCAATTCTGCCACATTCTGTATTGTGCAAAGCAACTCAGAATGCCATCCCAGATTCAGTGGGTGGGGAAATACCTGCCACCTGGTGGGAAGAGCTGCAAAATCAAGAGCCAGGTTAAGCTGGGGGGAAATATCAGGGCTATTTTCATAAACATGCCACCACACATGCCTTAAGACTTGACCCAGTCTGTCTCTGGGTACACCTAAGCAGATTCCAGGGCACTAGTACATCCAGGGAAAATGGAGAGGAGACCTGGCCTCTTATTCGGAGTAGTAGCGGGCCATTCTTCCACCCTGTCCTTGGGCAGAGAATAATTGGCTGAGCTCAGACTCCCTGCCTCTGGATAGGGATGAATGACACTCCTATTTTAACTTCAAAGCAGTTACTGATAGTAAAAATGGAGAGCAATATGAAGTGCATTGTGAAGACAGAAACTTAGGACAAAGTAACGGACATATCGTTGGAAAGTCATTCAAAATTTAAAGCTGAAGGCAGAAGGACAGAATAATTTTTGCATGAGAGAGCAAAACCTAAAAGAGAATCAGACACATTATCCCTTAGCCACAAGCAAATTAGAAATTTGATTGAAAAGCAGATGAAGCTTGTTACAGATTCTGTGCTGCATCCTCTAACCTAGGATTTGCTCTCACAGTACACGCAACTTCGGCAGAAAACACTACTCAATTTAAATGAGGGTTCCTTGTCCTGTAAGTATTGCTGTCCTTTCATCACGAAAGTCTTTGAAGAGCCCACATGGCATATTAAAGTGTTTAATGATTATGTGAAATCACTATGGAAAATATCAATTCTGTCCATTATTATCAATCAGAATAAACAACACATGCTTCATCTTCATTTAATCAAAATACACATGCTTTAGAGAGGTTACCAAATTTTCTCTTTTTTAATAATGGTCAAGGAACCAGAAAAAAAAATGTTTTTCTAACTCTGAAATAGGCAAATGATAAAGGCAGTAGAATATTGTATTAGGAGAAAAGTCTAAAGAAACTAGAATAATTCAGACTAAGTTCATTATAAAAGTATTCAAGAATGAGAGAGTTTACTATATAGAAGATTATAGTCATTTGCAAGTTGACAAAATGAGAACATTAGAAAGTGCATAAAAACTGTAGAGCTGAAGAATTTGACTGGATGTAAAGAAGATCCTCTTAGTTGTGAGAAGTAATATACCTTCTCTGAATGTCATTTAGTGTCAAGGATAGTGAATCACAACCTTACTAAAAATTTGAGATTTTGTGTTATTGGTTTGATACTGTATTTTTCCATTTTACCCATAATAAAAATGTAGTACAAAGTACTTATCTTTCTGTAGAGTCTCACTGCTGATAAATTTTGTTTATAAGTTTTTTTCGCATACCTTATTTCACTTTTTCCATAATACTCCTAGAGAATGGGAGAGAGGTTTTATCATTACTTGTGTATGTGTGTTTAAGAGGAAAAAACTTGAACACCACAATCTTAAGTACCTTGCCCAAGGTCAAATAGATAGTGTTAAATCTGATGCTTGTTAAATTAATTTTTTGATCCAATTTGCTATGCACCTGTTATTTGGGTTTGCAATAAGGACAGATTACTTATTTTTATTCATGACTACTGGAGGATTTTGTGGCATCCCCTTAGGATAATGTCACTCTCATGCACAATACATTCAGTGTTCCCTGGTTGCCTAGCAAAGAAATTCCAGAATCCTCAGCCTGGGCTCAAAGGGCCACATATTCTCTTGTTTCCTCTCCTCCCAGTCTTCCATTTACCTAGCCCTCGAGCATCCCTGTGGCACCCTGTGGCATTATGTTCCCCAACCCCCAAACCACTGTCAGTACAGGACAGACAATATAAAATGTGAGGAATGAGGTATTTTTAAGTCATATACGGACTCCTTTTAAAGGAATCCTCAACAAGAAAGAAAACTGTCTTGGCCATGTGCTTCTTTGGAAGGGCACTGAAATATCAGAGAGGTCATTTTAATGTACAAGTTCCCCAAGCATCTGATGCTGCTCTCCCAGAGGGGGAATCATCAGCTGGCAGCTGGAGAACCATATTCTTTCACCTAGGCATAAATCTTGGAGTGCCTGGCGACAGTCTGCGCCTGGGAAAGATTATGGCTAGCTTCCTTTCATGCACAAAAAGAATAACAGAAGGAAGTGTTTCATGCTCTAATTTTTACATATCTTCTCTATTTAAAAAGTTCTACTCTGTGGTTATGGCTTTAAACTCTATTTTATTGAACAGGGAAAATAACAATAGATTTAGAGTCAGGCAAATCGAAAGATGCATCTTGGTTCTGCCATCTATCTACCAGATAGACAGTCTTGGGCAAGTCAGACAGCCTTCCCTGATGTCAGTTTCTTTGCTATCCAAGGAGTATAGTCAATTACAGTGGTATCTCAGTTTTCAAACGTCTCTGTTGACGAACATTTCGGTTTACGAATGCCGTAAATTTTATGGATCTATGGTATCATTAGATAGTAAAATTCATGCTAAATTTGCATTTTTAGGGGTTGATTTTAAAGGTCTGGATTAATCCATGTTGCATTACTTTCTATGGGGAAACTGTGCTTCGGTTTTTGAACGTTTCAGAACTCAAATGGTCTTCCAGAACGGATTATGTTCGAAAACTGAGGTACCACTGTAATTGGAAAAATGACAATGTTCTTTGTTTCAGTAGTTCCAAAATCACTTCATTTCTATAAACACTCATTAGTCTCCATTTCTAGCTGTACCTTGTGCTTTTATATTACTGTATACTAGAGCACTCTTGGTATTAAGAGATTAATATTTAAGCACCTATTGAACAGCTTCTTCATATTGTGACAATAAAGAGGCAACAATGAGAGTAAGGACACAGCTTGTAAAGTGCTAAGTGGGGAGGTATAGCTTGTAAGTGAAGTGGGATCCCAGTAAAGAGAACGACTCCAAGAAGTTTCGGTAGTCTAAGAAGACATGATGGATGGAAGGTGACTTAAGTTGAGGCTAGAAGGACGATGTGGGTGTAGCTGGCAGAGTAGAGGAGATTGAGCCTTCTCAGTGCAGACTGGTAAGAGTGGCACAGCTGTCAACAGGTACATGGTTAGGTCATGATGAGTCAGCTCTTCTTGAACCAAGATTTATTTAAAGCACAAGAATGTGTGAGAGCCCTTGTGTTCTTTGATATGCTAGGGTGATGCACATTGTAAAGCACTTTCAAAACCAAGTGAGAATTAACTTTGAAAAAGAGCAAGGGAGTCGTGTAAGTTCAGGAGCAAAAGAGTGATATAAATGAGAACTTTTGTCTGTTGGTCATGTGTGGAATCAACTGGACAAGAAAGTAAAAGCTTTTTTTGGAGCTTTTGATGCAATGCATGTTGTATAAAGAAGATCTTAAAAACAAGGAAGGTTTGTAGTGGAAATATGACTAAGAGACATTTTAGGCAAATTATTATTGGTACTTAGAGATACACAAGTTATGGAGGGAGACAGGGAAACCAGTGTTTCTGGGTTGGAAGACACATAATGTTGAAACTGTTAAGTTGGGAAGAAGTTCTATATTTTAGGAATATGAGTTAGATTTTGAGAATCCTGAGTTACTGGAAGGACACACACATAGAAATGTCCTCTAGATATTTGATACAAGAATTAATATAAGTTTAAGTCAAATTGCTTAACACTATACTAAACTGAACTAAAGCTGTCATGCTAGGAGTCATACGGAGTCTCTGGTCCCACTCCCCACATAAGAACTCAGGATATGGTGAGGCCAGAAAGGATCACCCATGGAGCCATAGCTAGGGGAGTCATACCACTATGATCTCACTGGTAGCTGGGTTGGAGACGCAGGAAGCAGAAGCCACATGATTTGCAACCTGCCGTCTGCTTTTCTGCCAACCAACCAACACCACTTGCTAGCTGCAATCCGCACTTGCTAGCTCAGCCACCATCCTCTTGCTAGCCCCCATTTGCTGCTAGCGTAGCCACAGCAGTTGTATTAGTGGCCAATGGCTCACTGGTTACAGCTGACAGCCAACTAGCCATAACTGATGGCCATCCAATCATAGTTGATGGCCATTTACTACCTGAGCCAGCACCTTTCCACGTGAGGCCGAGAGCCTGGAAACTGCACTCCTGGCTGTGTCCCCACAGAAGCCCTAACCTCTAGCCTCAAGTCTCTAATCCTTGTACCAATTTCATTCATAAATGATAAGAAACAATTGCACAAGAAAACGAAAAAAGAGAGAGCCTGAATTTTAAGCAAAGAGATTGATTTCATTCCTTAATTTCTTCTAGGCATCCCATTTATTTTATGGATTGGATAATTACTGATATGTATATATGGTGAAGGAGAAGTCTTTTTGGTGTCTCCTCTCAGATATATGCTGAGGAATATAATATTTCTTCAGGTAGCCACAAGTTTCGTAGCATCCAGGCTTCCCTAATCTTTCATAAACCATAAATTTAAATGAGCACATGTTCCCAGTTTCTGGTTCACTGAACCACTGAATGGAAAGACTCATGTCGTGTCAATATTCTCTCTCTCTCTTCTCATATTAACTGAGTTGGGTAAATTGAAAACAGGTGAGCAATTGACTTACTGAAAATCCAATCACATGCATCCTTATCCCATCCTAAGCCCTCATTATATG
This sequence comes from Rhinolophus sinicus, assembly GCF_057876585.1. Lineage (NCBI taxonomy): Eukaryota > Metazoa > Chordata > Mammalia > Chiroptera > Rhinolophidae > Rhinolophus > Rhinolophus sinicus. Next base: position 106,336,574 of record NC_142517.1, on the reverse strand, counting down.
AGGTTATGTGGCCTATTCCTGATGAATTCAAGGAAAGTGACTCTAGAATTTTGTGCTGGTTATAGAATTATCCAACAAATTTTATGTGTTATTTATAACATAGCTAAGTTTAAATATCCAGTTATCTGGTTTCGACCTTCGTATTCTTATAGCAAGTTATGTGCTCACACATGTGCCCTCATTATTTCTTAGTCTTCTTGTTTTTTCAATAAATTGGATTTGTGGGAGTCTCTAAGATGTGGACTATTTACTGACCATTAAGTTTGTTTTGAGTATTGTCTTTGTTTTCTTAAGGGTCAACTCAACTCTTTCAAAGCCTGTAAGTACTGTTTGAGAGATAACATTCCTAGATTCCTGCTAAAGATGATGCATATTGGGCAATGTGGAAGGACATCCTGAAAGCCATCATTCAGAGAAGTGCTCACAGGGCGGGGGTGGTATGAGGCTGATTCCTCTCCTGCTTCTCATGGGAAAGCTGTGAAACCCTTATGATATATTATTACAGTGCATTCTGTCATTTCCCAATGCAGCGCTCCAGTCCCATGTGCACTGAGCACAGTATCTGTCTAAATTAGAAAATGATGCACTTGACACTGCAAGTCTCTGCAATGGGGAAGAGGGGTGATGTGGCCACAAGGTAAATCCCGATACAATTATATGGACAAAAGAAATGGTGCCTCTTTTAGTAATTTATAGTGTCCCAGCTAACCTTTCTTTTTCCTTGTCATAAATGGGGGTGGGTAATATGGTCCAAGAGGAAGTTTTATTTCATCCTCTGCACTGGAAAGCACATAGTATGGTGACTCAGTGTTTTCTTATTGTTCAGAGCCTGTTCAGTACATTATTTCTAGAAAACTATATGCAAAGATTGCTTCTATTTAAGAATGGTTTCTGCTGCCTCATGTACTCTATTCCCCTTTCTGATTGATGGCAGTGGAATAATTCCAGGGTGAATATGATATAAGGCTGAGAGATCAACATTATTTCCTTGGTGAATTGATTACTTTCCTCTGAATTTATAGTTCCTACCAGGACTGCAAATTAAGATGGCTGAGGCCCTTAGTTATTCTGATTGTGCTTTACATTAAATGCAGGTGGCTTAGACATTAAATGTTCCAAGTGTATAACTCGTAATGAGATGGTAGGTCCTGTGAACAAGAGGAGGTATTCCTATCATGCCTGAATAGAAACTGTTTTTGAATTAGTGGTGGATCACTATATTGGATACTATATTCTGTAACCTGAAACAGGGCCGGAAGCCGTCTATTATTGATCATATCAATGTGTATTCAATTCAACATTTGAGTCTGGTTCACATCTTGGAGGAATGAACACAGGCACCAATTGTGTAGGGACATTATGTGCAATATATATATATATATATATATATATGTGTACATATATACATATAAGTAATAAAATATGCATATGTGTGAAATACTATAGGATTAATGTGATTTTAAAATAGTGCTTATGTATGTTATAAGTTCATATGTAATGGAGCTTTCTTTCTTTCTTTTTTTTTCCCCAGATGTACAGCCTTTTTATTTTTCAAGGTAAGTTACTGGGAGAGGGGAAATTAATCGTAAAGTTTGTGATTTTTCAAGGTTGTGATTGTTGCTACTCTTGCAAGCTATAATATAAACATCCTGTTTACACAAATACAGGATTTTAGAACTAAGAAGACTTTTGAAAAGACCTTCCTTAACCGCTTCAGATTCCAGGTCAGTCAACAAAGGCCCGGAGCACAGAGTATCACAAGCAGGTAGGGCTACTCCCAGTGGCAGGGCTAGAACTCTGACCCACTTTATTGCTCCTGCTACTTTGTGATGTTTTGTAGCTGCTTTAACCACAGATGCTTGCAAAGTGGAATCTAAATTTCTATGTTCTGTGGCTGTTAAATATTATGGTTGTTTTCAGGATTTTCCTAGGGTAAACCAAAATAATCAAGAATTTGCTAGGTTCTATATGTTTCATTCTGAATTGTGATCTCCACACACAAACAAAAACCCATGAGATATAATTATGACTACATAGTATCATTATTTTGAAAAAGAAATATCAAGACAAAACTATTGTGTTTGCCTTAGGCCTATGGATACAACTGTGAAAAAATGTTGGGTCAAACATGTCTTTCCCTTTCCATATTGAACACCAGATCATGAGAGATACCCGCTCCCCCCCCCCCCCCACACACACACACTAATACCACTACACTGCGAAAACCTTCTGTTTTCTCAGTGGTGATGGCAGGGATCAGTGGAGTCCAGGTCTAAGAGCTGTCCCTTTAAATGACTGAAATCCAAATGCTATCCTGGGGCATAGGGGGTGCATTTGGGGATTTGTTGAAAGCATAATTTCCTCTGGTTAATTAATTTTTTAAGGATGTGAAGAAATGCCCTTTAACTCTTGAGAAAATTGATGTTGTTTGGGTAAATGTAATCATAAAAGAAATACCCATGCATATACATAGATAGAACTTTGTTAACACAGCAGATGCAGGCTGGATTTATCAGTTTTATATCACCTTGTTTGATTCAAAAGACATAGAAACTGCTAGGTACCGTGTACATATTTCTTAAATTGTTGATTAGCTGCTCTTTAAATGATTTGTGTAGTCATTGTCCAAAGCTGAGAAACTAGCTGTATATGGTGACGGCTCCTCGAACATTGTGGTACATTGACTATGTGACAACATTTACGGTTTTCCAAAATTATAAGCAGCAGTTATAAATCTGCAATGTGCTTATTGTCTGATATATTACTTTGTATTTACTTTTCATGATATTATATTTCTCAGTACTATACAAAAAATTGCAAAAGAAACTACAAGTTCTGACAGTTACGTTGGCAAATTCATCCTAGAAAAAGTGCTACATATCTCATTGCTGAATATCACTATGATCACCTTCAAAGTACTCCCCTTGGGAAGCTATCCACCAATGACAGTGCCTAGTCCACCATTCAAAGCAATTTTGGAACTCTTTTTCTGGAATGGCAATCAGAGCTGTCATCATATTACCCTTGATGTCCTGAATGTCATCAAAAGGTCTTCCTTTCAATATTTCCTTTATCTTCGGGTAAAGAAAGAAGTCAGTGGGGGCCTGATCAGGTGAGTAGGGAGGGCGTTCCAATACAGTTATTTGTTTACTGGCTAAAATACTCCCTCACAGACAGTGCTGTGTGAGCTGGTACATTGTTGTGATGCAAGAGCTCCTCTGGAACCATTTTTGCACACACCTTTCTCATGCTAAGATTTTCAGTTAAGGTTTTCCTAACTGTTTCTCTATCAATGTTTACTTGATCTGCTATGATCCTCACAGTCAGCTGACAGTTTTGACGCACAATTCCATACATTTTTGCAATGTTTTCGTCAGTTCTGCTCGTTACTGGCCACCCTGACCTCTCTTCATCAGTGGCACTTTATCTCCCCTCAGAAAAAACATTTAATCCATTAGTACACTGCCGTTTTATTCTTGGCATTATCCCCATAAACTTGGACTAACATGTCCCTGATTTCACTTTCACCTTTGCCAAGTTTAACAAGAAATTTAATGTTTGTTCTTTGTTCTAATTCAAGCTCAGACATTCTCACGACAACACACAAAAACACACAACAACAATAATGACCTCCACTCAGCAAGACACCGCCACACATCGACATGAACACAGCTGTGAAGCACTGATAGACCAAGGTTATGAAACCTTACCTAGCTGTTTGTACAGTGCTGCCAATGGAAGTGCACGGTGACAAGTTCGCAAACTTAATTGTCAGAACTCACGTGTGTGTGTGTGTGTGTGTGTGTGTGTGTGTGTGTGTGTGTGTTCACAGAATGTGGAGTACAGTATAGAGAACATAGTTAATGGAATTGTAACAGCTACATATGATGTCAGAGGGATAGTCGACTGGGGGTGTTATCACTTTGTGAGGGGTGTGAATGTCTAACTATTACATTGTTTTGTATAACAGAGTATCTTCTTAGTAAAATAGATCTGAATCTAAATTATTTTATTTTTACCATAATGTATTTCCAAAAATCAAGATATTTGCTCAAAATATCACGAAAATTGTTTTCATTTCTTTGCCTTTAAAAAAAAAAAAACAACTTTTTTCTCCTTTTATTTTCTGTGCTCTGCTTAGAGAAGCTGAAGTTTGAAAAAGTAGGATGTTATCAAGTTTTTCCCCATCCACCCCTGCAGAGCTAAATATTGGCCAAGGCTGCTCTGTCACCCTCAGTGATGTCAGCCCTAGATTTCTGTTGCTTCTGGCACTGGTCTTCAGTTGATTCAGGACAGTAAAAATGACAGGGAGAAGGGCTTTCCTTGCAGTTCCGAACTCTGAGTTCCTGCCTGGCTTTGGACCCAGGAGTCTGGTTGGGAGCTCTGCTTTCTGGGAGTCAGTGCCCATGGTTAGGGAAGCTGCTGCACTTTGCTCTTTCTTGCACACACGGGGAGTGATACGTGTTCCTGGCCTTCTCACTCCACTGGCCAGAAATGAGCAGAGGACGTGTGTAGGAGAAGCAGCAGCAGAGAGTCCTGCATTTACATTTCTCCATTTCCTTCTTCATTTCCCAAGTTCAAAGTCTCAGTTAATTGTTTTGGGGCTTTCAAAATGGTACATTATGTCATCTCCCTATAAACTATTAGTCTTCACTCTATATTATAATGATACTCCTTCCCCAAGAAGAGAAAATGTGCGTAAAACAAAAACTTTCATAATTTTTAACATGAACACAAGATTTACAAGTATACAGAGTGCTTTGTTCTATTTAGTACTCAGAATACTTTGTAGTAGGCATTACGATGAAATGGGGTCTAAGATAACTTAAGCAACTTCCCCCAAAAGTCCATAGCTAGTAAGAAGTGCATTCAGAACTTGACTCTTTATAGATCTTGGATCTATGTAGCCCTCAAATTTTAGACCTGATTCCAGGGATTACAGTCACTCTTCTGTGCACTGTAAACCATGCATAACGTGGCCTTATTATGTATCACTACTCTGATTGAATTCAGTATCTTAATTTTTGTGCCATGCTCCAAGATTCTATTTAATAAAAGCATGTTTTAAAAAGTTTCATTTATTTCTTTGTAGTTTTGCCTTTTTATTTTATTTGTATTTCTGTGTTTGGGATGTGAATATGTTAACATCTTGTATAGCACAGGCTGTGTCAGGTTTTATAGGTCATCTCAGCTTTGGTTATAGTTAATTCTACTGTTGCTATGCAAAAATCTATAATAAGATCCCATCTGCTTTTATAATTGCTCGAAAAATATATTATTGGTATCATGTGGATGAAATGGGATTCAAATGAAAAAGTCCTGATAAAAATTATTACTTTTAGAGCTTTTTAAAAATATTCTAATGAATACCTGATTCAACATGATATATTTTCTAGCATCTGTATTGCCTGTGAATTTAAATATGATATCTGTAATTTTAAAAATTCATCAATTACATAAAACATTTTATTCTATTTTCCTCGTAGTGGACCATTTGGACCTCTCTATCATCCTTCTGTAGTTTTGGAAGACTACAAGTTAATGTAAGCAGAACAAAGGGAAATCATGGGAATTTTATCAAAGAAAACAATTTTATTTTCTATCATCATATATATATATATATATATATATATATATATATATATATATGATATACATATATCTATTTTCATCTATATCTATATGTCTCTATCTCTATGTAGAGATAGATATATATGGAAGTATTCCTCTAACCCTGGAAAGGTGATTTTGATAGATACATGACATTTATGATCACTCTCAGGGTATGACACTTTAAACGTCACTGTATATTGCTAACATGGCCTCAGCTCAGAAATTAGAAGGATAGTCACATGTTGTCATGAAAACTTTGGAGCTGAATTTTAGTTAAATCTTCTCTCCTTCTTTACTGGGTTTCTGCAGCAGGCTGCTGGTTGGAAATGAGGAAAAAAGAAGGTTGTCTCTCCAGCAAATAATGTTTTAAGAAGTTTAAAACATGACTCTCATCCAATTATAAAGTGAGCACATATCAGATATTTATGTAACTCATTAGTGAGGAAATCAGTAGGATGATAAAGTTGGTTTAAGAGCATTTGTGAAATAGACATAGTCACTCAGGAAATAAAAGCTGAATTAAGTTTCTAAATTCCTAATAGGCTGTTCTAGAATTGTACCTTCTGGGTTATATTTTCTCCTGGACAGAAATCTATAGGTTAATGTCACATAAGCTCGTGTCAAATTCTAGAGTCTGGGCCCTAATCAACAGAAATAGTAAGTGAAATTATTCCCCTTGGGGAAACCTGTTAAGCAGAGCTCCATTGTGACACTGAAAGGACATGCAGTCTTCCTTTTGCCCTTGTTCCCAATTTTGGACATGATTCCCTGGCATCCCTATTTGAGGCTTTTTATTTATTCCTCTTTTCTCTGTTTTGCTCCATTTTGTTTCTGACCCTGAAGGCCGGAAAAAGATGAGGAAGGGTAGGAAAGATTTTCTTGATTAGTACTGTCTCACCCTGGCAGTTAACTCTGTGGGTTTGCCAGCTGGTTAAAGGCGACTCTTGAAAGGGTGCTGCTATGGGTTCCCAGAGGCCCCCACGGGGTGCGTGTGATGGTACTTCCCCTGATGTGACTGTTGCTTTCCCTGGCCTGTGGCCTGTTTTCTGTTGCTCCCTTAAGCTTTAGTGTTTCAGAGGTCTCATCTACCCAGATTCTATCTGTTGGAGTTCGAGTGGCTTGCCAGATGGTTTTCTCTGCAGGCAGTCCTCTTCAGCAATTTTGGTTGGTTCTTGTGTAGGGCCGCATCTGGTCAACAAGAAACACATGTGTACTCTGCCCACACGCATTTCCAACACAGAAGCAACTCTCGCTCTCTGCACCATCAAAGCAGCTTCCTGGCCCATTTCTCCTGCTTACTAAGTCTCCCAGATGGAAGGCGAACAGCAGTTTTCTGGGTAGCCTTCACAGCAGGAAGCCATCCCTTTGAACCTCTCCTTTCCCACTTGAGTTGAAGAAGAATCTTCCCTCCCTCCCTTCAGGATAGATAGTTTCTACAAAATGCCTCTGGCCATACAAATATTTCTCACAAATCCTCCCCCATCCCCAGATTTTCACTTGATTCTTTTATATTCTCAATATGGATATAATTAAACACAGTGTGAAACTTATATTTAATTTGCCAATTTCCTATGGAAATTTATTTGTTGGTCTTGTGTCTTGCCTTGGTATCTGATATCTATGTATCCTAATATCTCAATTGGAACATAAACTCTCATAGCCCTGATACCAGGTTTAGGAGACTAGGATGCCTAAGAGACTGGACCCCAATCAACAGAAATAGTGAGTGACACACTGTACTCAATTGACATTTTCCTACAATGATTTTACCTGCTTATTTTTGCAGAGCTATCTGTAGGACACAGACAATTAGGGCAACTCTCTTGGGGTATTATGTTTGGAGGAATATGAGGAATGAATGTGAAGAATGCAGGAGAGGAGAGGAGTCCTAGAGAGTTTTAGAATATCTTACTCCATTTCCTGATCTATAAAGATATATGAAATGGTAGTATTTATGCCAACTCCATTTCCCCTTCCACATGCAGACCTTTTGTGTCTTTTCTAATTCTAGGCGCTGTCAGCATTTTAACTTGTTATCACAGAATACAGTATTCAGAAGGGCAATTTAGTGTGCTGTATTGTAATAGTCTGTAGATTTCTCTTCCCCCAGATAATACTTTCATTGAAGGGAGGAGCTGTATTATGCTCATTATTGTATCTCAGTGTTAGAAGCTTGCCTAGTGCATAGCGTACAATCAGTAAGTATTCACTGGATGAATGATTGAAACAAAGAGGAAAGCATGCAGTGTGAGATTTTCCCCTGGGCCTTGTTTTTTAGAAATGGTTTTGTCTCTCTGTTTTTCCGTTATAGAAGAGGTGAGATGGGAGATACAATCTGTAACTAGAAAACCACACTTACCATTGTTTGTAACAGCCTTTCTTCTTCTAAGTGATTCCTTATTTATCTGTGGCTATAATGTATGTGTAGGAGAAAATCTATAAAATATTTGTAAAAGTTTTGACAAATACTGTTCTGCATGAATATGTATGCATTTATTTATTTATTGGTTTATTTATTTATTTTTCAATTACAGTTGACATTCAATATTATTTTATTTTAGTTCCACATGTACAGCATAGTGGTTAGAGATTTATATAATTTATGCAGTAATCCCCCTTAATTAGTCTAGTACTACCGTGTTTTCCCGAAAATAAGATCTAGCTGGACCATCAGCTCTAAGGCATCTTTTGGAGAAAAATTAATATAAGATCCAGTATTATATTTATTATGTTATGTTATGTTATGTTATATTATATAATACCTGGTCTTATATTAAAATAAAACTGCGTCTTGTATTAATTTTTGCTCCAAAAGATGCATTAGAGCTGATGGTCCAGCTAGATCTTATTTTCGGGGAAACAGTATATTTATTAGTTTGGCACTATACATAGTTACTACAATCTTATTGACTATATTCCCTATGCTAAACTTTACATCCCTCTAACTATTTTGTAACTGCCAATTTGAGCTTCTTACTCCTTTCCCCTTTTTCCATCAGGGCCCCCAACATCCTCACCCATCTGGCAAGCATCAGTTTGTCCTTTGTATCTATCTATGAATCTGTTTTTGTTTTGTTTGCTCATTTATTTTGTTCTTTAGATTATACATATAAGTGAAATCATATGGTATTTGTCTACCACTGTCTGACTTCTTTGACTTAACATAATACCTTCTAGGTCCATCCATGTTGTTGCAAATGGTAAGTATTTATTTATTTTTTCATAGCCAAGTAATATTCAATTGAGTACATTTACAAAGTGTGATCAAACAACACAATTAATGTTTACATAAAAAAAGTTATTACAGTAAAAGACATTGCCATTAATCCCCCTCAGAATACTCCCTCTTGCTTCAAACAGACTGTTGCCATCATTCTTACCACTTTCTGAAGGAAGCAGTTCTGGAAGTCCTTTTTTTGAGTCTTTAGTTGAGCTGTCATGGCTGCCTCAATGTCCTGAATCAATTCAAAACATTTACCTTTCATAGTCATTTTGACTTTGGGGAAGAACCAGAAGTTGCAGATGCCAGATCCGCTGAATAAGATGGATGAGGATACACAGTAATGTTTTTATTTGACAGAAATTGCTGTACCAGAGTTGATGTGTGACATGGAGCCTTTCCATTGTAATCACACAATACGGTGAATGCTGCTGTTGAGTGCAATTCAATGGAAAGGCAGGGATCTTCAATACAGGAAGTGATGTGTCGAACCTGAGTAGCAGTGTGTGACAAGTTTCAACTTGTTTGGTGCAGTTAGTTGGGTATGAGCTATGGCTGAGAGAAGGTGTGTTTTAATATGTGCCATAAATCATCCTCCATCATAACAAAGCTCCGTGTCACACATCACTTCTGGTATTAGGTAATTTCTGTAAATAAAAATATTACTGTTTGTCCTCATTCACCTTATTCACTGGATCTGGCACCGTGTAACATCTGGCTCTTTCTCAAAGTCAAAATGATTCAGGATATTGAGGCAGCCATGAAAGCATAACTAAAGACACTCACGAAAGAGGACTTCCAGAACTGCTTCAGTAAGTGGCAAGAATGATGGGATAAGTGTGTTTGAAGTGAGGAGGAGTATTTTGAGGGGGATTAATTTATACTGTAATAATTTTTTTAAGTTTAAATATTCACTGTAGTTTTATTACATCTTATACCATATCTTCTTTATCTATCTGTCCATTGATGGGCACTTAGGTTGCTTCCATATATTGGCTACTGTAATTAATGCTGCAATGAACATAGGAGAGTATACATCTTTTCAAATTAGTGTTTTGGGTTTCTTTGAATAAATACCCAGAAGTGGAATTGCTGGCTCATAATGCAGCTCTATTTAATTTTTTGAGGAACCTCCAAACTATTTTCCATAGTGACTACACGAATTTGCAATCCCACCAACAATGCCTGAGTTCCCTCTTTCCCACATCCTCACCAACACTTGTTGTTTGTTGATTTATTCAGGATAGCCATTGTGACAGGTGTGAGGTGGTATCTCATTGTGTTTTTAATTGGTATTTATTGCATGATTAATGACATTGAGCATCTTTTCATATGTTTATTAACCATCTATATGTCCTCTTTGGAGAAGTGTCCATTCAGGTCCTCTGCCCAATTTTTAATTGGGTTGTTTGTTTCTTTTGTTGTTGAGTTACATGAGATCCTTGTACATTTTGGATATTAGCCCCTTATCGGAGGCACTGTTTGCAAAAATCTTCTCTCATTCAGTTGGTTGCCTCTTTATTTTGTCGATGGTTTCTTTTGCTGTGCAGAAGCTTTTAAGTTTCATATAGTCCATTATTTATTTTAGCTTTTACTTCCATTGCCTTTTAAGTTTCATATAGTCCATTATTTATTTTAGCTTTTACTTCCATTGTCAAATTCATAAAATGTTCTTTGAACCCAAGGTCCATAAGTTTAGTACCTATGTTTTCTTCTATGCAGTTTATTGTGATAGGTGTTATACTTTAGTCTTTGATCCATTTTGAATTAATTTTGGTACATGGTGACAGATTTGCTCATGGCTATCCAATTCTCCCAGCACCATTTATTGAAGAGGCTGTCTTTCCTCCGTTGGATGTTTTTAGCTTCTTTGTCAAAAATTATCTGTCCATATTTATGTGGTTTTATTTCTGGGTTCTCAATTCTATTCCATTGGTCTGTGTGTCTGTTTTTCTGCCAATAGCATGCTGTTTTGATTATTGAAGCCCTGTAGTACAAGCTAAAGTCAGGGAGTGTGAAACCTCCAGTATTCTTTTTTTTAAGATTGCTTTGGCTAGTTGGGGTCTTTTGTGGTTCCAAAGAAATCTGATGATTTTTTTTTCTATTTCTTTAAAAAATGCCATTGGGATTTTGATGGGGGATTGCATTGAATCTGTATATTGCTTTGGGTAATATGGCCATTTTAACTATGTTGATTCTTCCAATCCATGAGCACGGAATGTCTTTCCATTTCTTTGTGTCTTCAATTTCTTTCAAAAATGTCTTATAGTTTTCAGCATATAGGTCCTTCACATCCTTGGTTAATTTATTCCTAGGTATTTTATTCTTTTTGCCGCGATTGCAAAAGGAATTGTTTTTCGTATTTCTTTTTCTGAGATTTCATTGTTAGTATATAGGAAAGCAATGGACTTTTGTACGTTGATTCTGTAGCCAGCAACTTTACTGTATTCGTTGATTGTTTCTAATAGCTTTTTGGTGGAGTTTAGGGTTTTCTATATACAGCATCATATCATCTGCAAAGAGTGATAATTTAACTTCTTCATTCCCAATTCGGATGCTTTTTATTTTTTCTCTTCCTGATTGCTCTGGGAAGGACTTCCAACACTGTGATAGCAGAGGTGATAGGGGACAGCCCTGTCATGTTCCTGAATGTAGAGCAAAGGGCTTCAGTTTTTCACCATCAATTATGAGATTAGCAGAGGGCTTGTCATATATGGCATTTATTATGTTTAAGTATTTTCCTTCTATACCTATTTTATTAAATGTTTTAATCATAAATGGATGTTGTATCTTGTCAAATGCTTTTTCTGCATCAATTGATATAATCATATGATTTTTGTCTTCTATTTTGTTTATGTGATGTATCACATTGATGGATTTGCGGATGTTGAACCATCCTTGTGCCCTGGGCATGAAACCTACTTGGTCCTGATGAATAATCTTTCTGATGCATTATTGTATTTGCTTTGCTAGAATTTTGTTTAGGATTTTTACATTTGTATTCATCAGAGATATTGGTCAGTAGTTTTCTTTTTTTTGTTCTGTCCTTACCAGGTTTTGGTATCAGGGTAATGATGGCCTCATAAAATGAGTTAGGGGTACTGTCTCTTCTACAATGTTTTGGAAGAGTTTGAGCAGGATTGGTATTAGATCCTCTTTGAAGGTTTGGTAGAATTCACTAGTGAAGCCATCTGGTCCCGGACTTTTGCTTTTGGGAAGGGTTTGGATGACCAATTCGCTACTGGTGATTGGTCTGTTTAGATTTTCCAGTTCTTCATAGTTTAGCCTTGAAAGGCTATATGTTTCTAAGAACTTGTCCATTTCTTCTAGGTTATTGAATTTGGTGGCATATAGCCCTTCATAGTATTGTTGGATGATCCTTTTAATTTCTGTGGTGTCTGTGAGAACTTTCCTTTTTCGTTTCTGATTTTGTTAATTAGTGTCTTCTCTCTTTTTATCTTAATGAGTCTAGCCAAGGGTTTGTCAATTTTGTTAATCTTTTCAAAGAACCAGCTTTTTGTCACATTAATTTTTGTATTATATTTTTGTTCTCTATTTCATTTAGTTCTGCTCTGATTTTTGTTATTTCCTTTCTTCTGCTGACCTTGGGTTTCACTTGTTCTTCTTTTTCTAGTTCTTTAAGGTGTAACATGAGGTTATTTATTTTGGATTTTTCTTGTTTCTTGAGATAGGCCTGTAATGATATAAATGTTCCTGTTAAAACTGCTTTTGCTGCATCCCAAATATTTAGGTAGGATGTATTTCTTTGTCATTTGTTTCTATGTATCTTTTGATCTCTCCTCTAATTTCTTCTTTGACCCAGTCCTTCTTTAAAAGTATGTTGTTTAATCTCCATGTATTTGTGTTTTTTCCTGCTTTCTTTTTGCAGTTGATATCCAATTTCAAAGCCTTGTGAACAGAGAACATGCTTGGTATGATTTCAATCTTTTTAAATTTGGTGAGGCTGATTTTATGTCCCAATATATGGTCTATCCTTGAGAATGTTCCATGTACACTAGAAAAGAATATATAGTCTGATGTTTTAGGATGAAGTGCTCTATAAATGTCAATTATGTCCATTTCATCTAATGTGTCATTTAGGGCTACTATTTCGTTATTTATTTTCTGTTTGGATGATCTATCCATAGCTGTCAATGATGTATTTAAGTCCCCTAGTATAATTGTGTTTTGGTCAATTTCTCCCTTTAGTTCTGTTAGTAGTTGCTTAGTATATGTCGGTGCTCCTGATTGGGTGCATAAATATTGATGACTGTTATGTCTTATTGTTGTATAGTCCCCTTTACCATTATTAAATGTCCATCTTTGTCTCTTGTTATCTTTTTCACCATGAAGTCTGTTTCATCTGATATCATTATGGCTACACCTGATTTTCTCTGGGTACCATTTGCTTGGAGTGTCAATTTCCACCCTTTCACTTTGAGTCTATGCTTGTCCTTGTAGCTGAGATTTGTCTCTTGGAGACAGCATATGGTTGACTTTAATTTTTTTATCCAATCTGTGACTCTGTGCATTTTTATTAGTGAGTTCTGTCCATTTACATTTAGGGTGATTATTGATATATGAGGATACCCTGTCGTTCTATCTTTAGTTTTCTGGTAAGGCTGTGTCTCCATTGTTTCTTTGCCTTTTAGGTGTTGTCTATTATTTCTGTGTGGTGGTATTCTATGATGTTTCCCTCTGTTTCTTCTTTTATTACAGTATATATTTCAGTTCTGTTTTTTTTTTTTTTTTTTTTTTTTTTTGAGTGGTTACCCTTAAGTTTATGTAAAAGAAAGTTTGATATTTAGAGTATTCCGTTTTCTTCAGCACGCTTACTTTCTCCATTCCCATATTCTGGTTCAGGCCTTTGTTCTCCCCCTTTTTATGTTTTGGTTGCCACAAATTGTCCCTATTGATGGTGGTCGAATAGTCTCCTTTTGTATTTCTTGTAGTGCTGGTTGTGTATTAGAAAATTCCCTCAACTTCTGTATGTCTGGAAAGGTCTTTATTCCTCCTTCATATCTAAAGGATATCTTGGTGGATATATTATTCTTGGCTCATAATTTCTCTCTTTCAATATTTTGAATATTTGGTTCCACTCCCTCCTGGCTTGTAGAGTTTCTGCTGAAAAATCTGATGATAATCTAATGGGCTTTCCTTTGTAGGTTACTGTCTTCTTTTCCCTGTCTGCCTTGAGGATTCTTTCTTTGTTGTTGATTTTAGACAGCTTCAATACAATGTGCCTTGGAGAAGGCCTGTTGGGATTGAGGTAATTAGGTGTTCTATTTGCTTCTTGGATTCGAGAATCTAGTTCTGTCTACAAGTTTGGGAAGTTCTCATCAACAATTTGTTTGAATATATTCTCTGTTCCCTTCTCTCTTTCTTCTCCTTTTGGTATGCCCATTATTCTTATATTGCTCTTTCTGATGGAGTCAGAAACTTCTTGTAGATTTCTTTCCTTTCTTTTAAGTCTCAAGTCTCTTTCTTCTTCCATCTGTGTAATTTCCAGGTTTCTATCTTCGATGTCACTGATTCTTTCCTCCATCTGGTCAACTCTACTACCTAAACTGGTTATTTCATTCTTACTTTCTGCTATTGAGTTCTTAATCTCCAGAAATTCTATTTGGTTCTTTTTTAAAATTTCAATCTCTTTCGTAAACTGCTCATGTTGTTCTTTGATAGTGTTTCTGAGTTCATTAAACTGCCCTTCTGTGTTTTCTTGCATCTCGTTGAGTTTTTTCAAAACTGTAATCTTGAATTATCTGTCATTTAAATCACATATTTTCATATCTTTTAGTTCCTTTTCTGGAGACTTTTCACTTTCTTCTGAGCTATCTTGTTGCCTTTGTTATTCATGGCAATTACTGATTTACTATTTCTCTTCCTAGACATCTACAGGAGTGGCTTCTGCAACAGGTTGATAGGAAGAGGTTTTTCTTTTGTTTTCCAGTACTTGTTGGTAGAATGTTTTATTTTTTCTCCGACTGCAGCCTTTTTTTTTCTCTCTCGCCCACGGTAGTGCTATGTTTTCTCTGCACTATTCCAGCTTCTCACAGAATGGGGGGATTCCCCGGGAGATGGGCTTCTCCTCTGTTAATATTTTGCCTTGGTCTTAGGGTGCAGTTTCTGTGTGGGTATGCGTAGAGTTTTTGAAGTTCCAAAAACTTCCTGCACCAGATTCAGAGCCCATATGTTTCAGCAGTTCTGTTTACCCCTGCAGAGATCCACTCAGATAGGTGGGGCCCGGGGCGGGGTGAGTTGTGAGAGGTGGCCCAGAGCAATGGCTGCGACCACCACCACAGCCGATCCTGCTTCCTCAGCTCCCTCCCCTTTGCCGGAACTAGTTGGGCTGTGAATCTGCGTCTGTGGTCCACAGTTCTCAGAACAGCAAATATTCTGTTCTTTTGTTCTGACACTGCTACTGTTCTGTTTCTAGCACCGGGCAGGTGGGGGCAGGGCGAGCTCTGGGAGGGGAGGGAGGGGGCGGCTAGTCTCAGTGCCTAAGGCTCCGTTCTCTGCTCGGCAGTGCGGGCTTAAACCACCGTTTTCAGCCTTTTTCCCTCAGTCTTTTCTCCGAGGTCTCTGCCGTGAGCGTTGGGTTCAGCCGTGTTATATGCTGCCCCCTCAGCGCTGTGGGCCACAAGCGGAGCCCTAGCAGTCCAAGTTCTTCCCTCTCCCGCAGCTGCGGTGGTTCCGGGAAGCAGTGAGCTCGGAGCACTGAGCTGGGTCTGCGTCCTGCGCCTGCGTGGCTCCGTCTCTGCACTTCTCCTCCACTCCTACCCTGCTCGCCATT
The DNA here is from genome assembly GCF_057876585.1 of Rhinolophus sinicus. Classification (NCBI taxonomy): domain Eukaryota; kingdom Metazoa; phylum Chordata; class Mammalia; order Chiroptera; family Rhinolophidae; genus Rhinolophus; species Rhinolophus sinicus. The sequence continues at coordinate 106,320,948 of NC_142517.1, read as the reverse complement.
CGCCCACCTGTAGGTTAATTCAGTAGTCGGCCTCTTTATCTTGTCTGTCTTCTGTGCAGGGAGTCCTTTGTGGAGTTATTGTTGTTCGATTAGTTGTAAATTCCAGGGGAGCTTTACAGAGGCTCACCTCACACTGCCATTTTGATGACGTCCCATATGTCTATTTTTATGCCAGTACCATGCTGTTTTCATTACTACAGTCTTGTAGTATAGTTTGATATCACTTCTCAAGATTCCTGTGGCTATCCACAGTATTTTGCAGTTCCATATAAATTTTACAATTATTGTTTCTAGTTTTGTGAAAAATTCCATCTGTTTTTTTAGGGATTGCATTTAATCTATAGATTTCTTTGAGTGTCATGCCAATTTATCTTCTTCAATTTCTTTCTTCAATGTCTTACAATTTTCTGAGTACATGTCTTTTCCATCCTTAGTTAAATTTATTCCTAGGCATTTTATTTTATTTTTGATGCAATTGTAAATGGGATTTTTTTCTTAATCTATCTTTCTGGTAATTTGTTACTAGTGTATAAAAATGCAACGAATTTCTGAATATTAATTGTGTATCATCCTCCTACTATCCTGAATTAATTTATCAGTTCTATTATGTTTTTTTTGTGTGTGAAATCTTTAGGGTTTTCTACATGTAGTATCATGCCATCTGCAAATCATGATAGTTTTGCTACTTCTTTTCTAGTATGGATGCCTTTTCTTTTCTTTGTCTGATTGCAATGAGGACTTCTAATACTATGTAGAATAAAGTGGTGAAAGTGGACATCCTTGCCTTGTTCCTGATCTTAAGCAAATGCTTTTAGCTTCCCCATTTAGTACGATGTTAATTGTGGGTTTGTCATATATGGCCTTTATTTTGTTGAGGTGAGGTATGTTTCCTCTATTCCCACTTGGCTGAGAGAGTTTTTATCATGAATGGATGCTGGATTTTGTAAAATGCCTTTTCTGCCTCTATTAGTATGATTGTATGATTTTTAACCTTCATTTTGTTTATGTGGTATATCATATTAGTTAATTGTCATATATTGAACCAATGTTCCATCCTAGGAATTGCTGAATTCAATTTGGTAATATTTTTTTGAGGATGTTTTTGTCTATGTTCATGAGGGGTATCAGCCCATCATTTTCTTTCTTGTAATGTCTGTCTGGTTTTGAAATCAGGGTAATGGTGGCCTTGTAAAATAAGCTTGGGAGACTTCCCTCTTCTTGAATTTTTTTGAAGTGTTTGAGAAGGATAGATGTTAATTATTCTTTGACTGATGAAATTTACTCGTGAAGCCATCTAGTCAAGGACTTTTGTTTGTTAGGAGTTCTTTGATAACTGATAAGATTCCATTAATAGTTGTTGTTCTATTTAGATTTTCTGTTTCTTCTTGATTCAGTCTTGAAAGATTGTATGTTACTAGGAATTTATCCATTTTTTCCAGATTCTTCAATTTGTTGGCATATTATTGTTTGTAGTATTTTCTTAAAATCCTTTGTATTTATGTGATGTCAGTTGTCACTTCTCTTTCATTTCTCATTTATTTATTTCGGTCCTGTCCCTTTTTTTTCTTGATAGATCTGATTAAAGGTTTATCAGTTTTGTTTATCATTCAAAGAAACAACTCTGGGTATCATTGTTCTTTTATATTGTTTTTCTAAACTCTATTTTACTTATTTCTGCTCTGATCTTTATTATTATTTTTTTATTTCTATTCACTTTGGGCTTTGTTTGCTGTTCTTTTTCTAGTTCCTTTAGATGTAAGGTTAGATAGCTTATTTGATATTTTTCTTGTTTCTTGAGGTAGGCCTGTATTGTTATGAAGTTCCCTCTTAGGACTGCTTTCACTATATCCAGTAGTTTTGGGGTTGTTGTGTTTTTATTTTCATTTGTCTCAAGCTATCTTTTGATTTCTTCCTTGATTTCATTGTGAACCCATCCATTGTTTAGCAGCATGTATTTACCTCCAGGTGTTTGTGTGTTTTTCAGGTTTTTTCAGTTTGTAATTGATTTTTAATTTCATATCATTGTGGTTGGAGGAGATGTTTGACATGATTTCAGTCTTTGTAAATTTATTGAGACTTGTTTTGTGACCTAACATGTGATCAAAGCTGGAAAATGTGCGCTTGAAAATAATGTATATTCTACTGCTTTGGGGTGAAATGCTCTAAGAATACCAATTAAATCTATCTGGTCTAAGATATCACTTATGGCTGCTGTTTCCTTGTTGATTTTCTGTCTGGAAGATCTGTCCATTGATGACAGTGGGGTGCTCAAGTCCCCTACTATGATTGTATTTCTGTCAATCTCTCCCTTTATCTTATTCAGTATTTGCTTTATATATTTAGATACTGCTACATTGGGTGCACAAATGTTAACAAAGTTATTTCCTCTTTTCAGATTGATTCCTTTATCATTAAGAAATGTCCTTCTTTGTCTCTTATTATAGACTTTGTTTTAAAGTCTACTCTGTCTGATATAAGAATTGATACCTCAGCTTTTGTTGTTGTTGTTTTCATTTGCATAAACTATCTTTTTCCATCCCTTTACTTTCAGTCTGCGTATGTCCTTTGATCTGGAGTGAGTCTCTTGTAGACAGCATATATATGGGTTTTAATTTCCATTCTGTTACCCTGTCTTTTCTTTAGAGCATTTAATCTACTTACATATAAAGTGATCATTGGTAAGTATGTAATTATTGCCATTTTATTATTTAAATATATATACACATATATATACATATATGTATATATATGTGTGTGTGTATGTGTATATACATATATATATATAAATTTTTTCCCTTCTTATTTTTCTTAAAAAAATTCTCTTTAACATTTTTTGTAATACTTATTTGGTGGTGATGTACTTTTTTAGCTCTTTCTTGTCTAGGAAGCTCTTTATATCTTATTTAGTTTTAAATAATAGCCTTGTTGTTTAGAGTACTCTTGATTATAGGTCCTTGTTTTTCAACACTTTGAATCTTTTGTGTCAGTCCCTTCTGTCCTGCAAAGTTTCTCTTGACAGTCTTATCAGAGCTCCCTTGTAAGTAACTCACTGCCTTTATTTTGCTGCTTTTAAGTTTCTCTTTGTTGTTAACATTTGCCATTTTAACTATGATGTTTCTTGTTGTAGGTCTCTTTCTTTCAGACTCTCTCAAGTTCCTGGACTTGTATATCTATTTCCTTTGCTAGGTTAAGAAAACTTTCAGTCATTATTTATTCATATATGTTCTCAATCTCTTGCGTTCTCTCTTCTCCTTCTAGGACCCCTATGATGTGAATGTTGTTACACTGATATTGCCTCAGAAGTTCCTTAAACTAGCTTCATTTTCTTTATTTTATTTTTTTCGTTTTGCTGTTCCTATTAGATCTTTTCTGCTCCTTGTATTCCAAACTGCTGATATGATCCTCTGCTTCATCTAATCTTCTGGTGATTCTTTCTAGTGTAGTCTTCATTTCAATTATTGTATTCTTCATTTCCGACAGGTTCTTTCTTATGATTTCTATATCCTTTTTTATGCTTACTGTCTTTCTGTTGAAGTCCTCACTAAGTACCTTGAGAATCCTTAGCACCCATATTTTGAACTTTGTATCTGGTAGATTGTCTCAATTTCATTTAGGGTTTTGTTTTGTTTTGTTTTGTTTTGTTTTGTTTTGTTTGTTTTGTTTTGTTTTCGTGGAGTTTTCTCCTTTTCTTTTATTAGGGACATGTTTTTTGTTTCCTCGTTTTGGCTCCTTCTCTGTGTTTGTTTCTCTGGATTAGGTAGATCTGCTACATCTTCTAGTCTTGGCAGAGTGGCCTTATGTACTAGCTGTCCTGTAGGGCCCAGTTGCACAGTCTCCCTAGTGATGTAACACGGATGCTCTAGTAGTGTCCCTTGTGTGTGTTGTGTATGCCCTGCTGTTGCAGTTGAGCCATGATTGCTGTTGACCTGTCAGTGGGTGGTGCTGACCCTTAGGCTGACTGTGAGGCTTGGCCATGACCACAGCATAGGAGCTACTATGCATTAGCTGAACCCACAGAGTAGGATTTACCCCAGTGAACTCTAGTGTCTACCAAGACCGCTCTTTGAGTCTACCACTTGTGGGCTAAACAATTACTGCTCTGTTGTGGTCTGAAGCAAGCCACCTGGTATGTTGGATCTGGGGCCTTATTGGAGAGGATCCAGTGCAGGCCAAATTCAGCTGCTGCCTGTGACTGGTCAGGTGATATGTGGTAGAAGCTACAAAATAATCTGTGGTTGGTAGCTATCTGTGCTGGGACTGGAGGCACATGTGAGAGACCATGCTGTGAACTGAGGCTTGTTGTCCCAAGTACCAGGCCTGGATCTGCTCAGCAAAAGGGCATACTTAGGTCTGCCATTGCCACTGCCTGTTGACTGCCCATAAGGCTGACAGCCACTGAAAGAGCCTCGGGTGGTACTTGAATTGGGTGAGGCAGGTTCTCAGAGAGTCACCACTGTAGGGTGAGTGGTGTTTACTAGGCTATTGCAGATTCATATTTCACCATGTGAGAGGAGGACTCAACACAGGGATAATGATGGTCTTCCCTCCAGTCCTTGACCTGAAACTATACAACCTAGCTGCCCCCGGAGTGTCTCTGGAACCCCACAACTGCTTTCCCTACACCAGAGCCCAGGGTGAGCACCTGCGAGTGAGTGAGCCTGTGTGCTGTCCCTCTAAGAGGACATCTGGGCTTCTAGCAGCCTTCCATCTTATGTGGATGGACAGAATGCCTGCTGATTTTCACAGCCAGATGTGGGGATTCCTCTTCCTGGCACTGGTTTTCTGAGCTGGAGATCCCATCATAAGGCTGGGTCCTCTTGTTAATTAGGAGGGACTTCTGTAGCTGAAATATCCCTCCTTATTCTTAACTGCCACATATGGGTATAGAGCCAGCCTATTTCACATCTCCGCCCCTTATACTGGTCTCAAAGTGGCTTCTTCTTTATATCCTTACTTATTGGACTTCTGCTCAGCTAGCCTTCAGATGATTCTCCAGGCTGATTGTTTTATAATTTAGTTCTAATTTTGATGTGGTCATGGGAGGAGGCAAGTACAGTGTTTACCTTCTCTACCATCTTGCCTGGAACTCCAATATACCCTTGTTTTTATAAAGTGTCTCCCTTAGATTGAAAGGTCCTTTAAGACTATAATGTCATTTTTCATTATGTGCCATATTCATATTGAGAATTCATCTATTCAATTGAATAAGATGACATGTACTTTCACTATCATGTGATTGGGTTTGATCTCGTATTTGGGGAGATTATTGTTATTTTTATTATTTTCTTTAGTATCCCAATACCCCAATAAATTTTTTGAAAGGTGCCTCTTTTATTCCTCCTTTTCCTCTATGCAATGCAAAACAAAACAGCATCCCATATTTAAAAGGTAGACATTGTTACCTCTTATGGCAATTTCCCTCTCTTCCAGAGAATAGAATTTACTATAGTATAGCAGCCCCAATAGTATTGTCCTGGAAATGGATTTCTGTGTAGAGTATTTCACGTAAAGTATGATATTATGTGTAGCAAAAAGAAGTATCAAAATATTATAAACAGAGAAGCTACATTATTATTTATTAATAGGATTAGTATAATAAATGGCCCTTAAAGAGCATACATTTGTTCCACTCAGTGCCTTCTTTTTGAATTTATCATGAAATGTGTTTTACTGATAAGATTCAACATTCTGATCCATTATTTCTCTGAAAATCTGGTTACGAGATTTAAAATACAAGATACTGCTACAAGGTCTGTGGTACTTCACTGAAAGTAGGAGCATCCATTTTGAAATTGAAGAAAACAAAATATATATCCCACAGGTATATGTTTTTTAGTGCCTTTTCCTTCCATTTTGATTACTAAGTAGTGAGCTTTAAATAAAGACATTTTATGTAAGTTTATATTTAAACAAAATAGCTGCTTGTTTTCTGTCAGGAAAAAAAGGGCAAATTTAAAACTTCTGCAATAAAATTTTATGGAAAAATTAAAACATGTAAGTGACAAAATTATTGAAGCTTCAAAAAAATGTCTTTTCTATTTTTCTGCTACAGAGAAATTTGAAGTAGAAAGTAGAACTGAGTGTTATTGAGTACATGTCTGTCCCTGACTCCCACCATATTTTCCAAGTAGGGGTTGGGTGTGGTTTTAATCCTGGATGAGGATTAAAGTACATTCCCCAAAATGAATCTGAATGTGGCCATCTGTAAAATGAAAGATAGGGATACAACTCTGATCTGTGCACATTAAAGACTGAGGAGAATGCCAACAGGCTAGAGCAGCCTATGTGTCCCTAATGTTGCTTCTTGCTTCCTTTTTCCTGCCTGCTATTGTGCCTGAAGAGATGAAGCTGTTTTGTAGCCCTGTTGGTGATGTTTCCTCTTCAAAGACATCCTCTTGGAATAACTAGGTGAGGCAATCCTGGAGACCACAGTGAGAAACCTAGAGATTCTGAATTCACACCTATTGAGTGGAACTCTCCTCGGACTTGATTGATATATTTTGGAGAAAATTAGAATTTTAAGCAGTTTGGAAGTCCTGGCCATAAGTATCATTGGATGAGTTCTGAAATAGGGCCCAGTGGATTATGAAGTATATTTTAAAATCTAACTGACAGATGAGGCAGTTTGACATGTAAATATCCATTATGAAGACTATTCACTGTACCTGTCTCGCTCTCCCATGTAATGACCACAAACCTCTCAGTGACTTCCGCTGACACATTCATTCTTACCACTATAAAGAACACTAGAGACACTAATTCTGCAGTAGTGCATTCAGAGATTGTCTGCTGTTTTTAATGTACATCAGCAATAGAAATCATCAATAGCAATTTTAAGATGGACGGCCCTAAATTCGAATGTACATTGGAGTGAGAAAAAAATGTGATATTTACTGTAGGGAGATTTAAAGGAACAGAAAATAAAGCATCATGTGGCTGGATTTCATTGTACTGTGGTTGACTTTATATACTTAAAAATGTTTACAAACTTTATATTTCTAACCTATTTTCTTTCTATTCATGTTGGTATTCAGTTTTGGTATTCCTTGGTGTAAAGTATGTTTCCAAGACTGAATGCTCCGATTCATAGCATTATAACTATAGGAGACAAGAGTTTAACTTAAAATGCTTTGAACTATGATTATTGGCTATGAAGGAGTTACTCATAAGTATGAAATCACAATAGAGATACAATGGGACTAAGAAAATGGAAATCATCATATCTGAAAGGGAGCACCAGTCAACCATAATTCAATTCTAGAAAAGTTATATGCATGTAATTATAATAAAGGATGGTAGAGATGGTTGATATAAAACTTCATCAATATGGTTTAAAGATAAAGTTATCATGGATAATGCATTGGGTCCTATTAGAAAATGGCTCAATAATGATTGCTCAGAACTGATCTCACTTTGCTTCCCCCATTATTTTCTATTCAGCCAATTCCATATAGCTATTAAAAAGGAGTGCAGAAGAAGAAAATTCCACTCTTGTGGTTACAACGGTGCCTGGTAAATAACAAGAATTTTGGTAAAGAAACCCCAAATTTCTAATATATGTTGCAATATATTGACTGGATAATATATTTTCTTATTTCACTTAATTGAAAAAAGAGTCTTTGCCAAGTTCAGGTGATTCATATACAATATCATGTGGTAAAGGAAGCAGCTTCTTTTCATTTTGTGCTCTGACCTGTCCCCTAATCCCAAACATAAAAAAATACAGATTCTACTATTAGTAAAAATATATAATTCAAGATCACATTTGTTCTCATGAAATTTCTCCACAATTTTGAACTGTCAAATACCAAGATATTTCCATCATCCTGTTTTCAAAGCTGTATCTTTATCTTTATAACCCTAATATATATATATATATATATATATATATATATATATATATATATATATATATATATATTTACCTCATTGATACTTGAATTCTATGTAACATAGAGCTATATAATGGAGTCAGACTTCTTTTGAGCTTACATTTTTGGAAGCTTGACATAGCTGATCTTAATAATGATTATTCCCATACTTTTCATTGCTTTTTTTTTTTTTTTTTTTTTTTGTAGAGCGATTTTAATGGAAACTCTTAATAAGGAAAACAACAGGTAATCTTTTTCAATCCATCAAATTCAATGTTGTTAACTTGGACAGCTGTGAAAAATAATTTATATCTGCCATCTCATTTGATATTTGAATGGTATGTCTAATACTTTTGGAAAAGAAACATTTTTATGTGTATATATCATATGCATTCTCTCAAATCCCTAAGTTCATTTGGAATTTAATGGATTAAAAAATACTTCCTGTTGTTTTTCTTAAGTTTCAGCAAAAAATATTTCACACACAAAAATATACACACACAAAGGAAGGAATACACCCACACACACACATATTTCTGCTGAAGACATTGCTATATTGTTTTAATATATTAAGCTTCTGGCTTTATTTGCATATTTCACACAGAATATAATATAACTCAGATGTCATTCTACATTAATTGTGTTATATTCCTAGATAATTGATTATATGGCATGTTCGATGGAGTTTTAAAATGGGATAATATGCACCCTGAGTACCTACAGAAAATAAGAACAAAACATAACAAAAAACTTTGTGGAGTTACTACGTAGTAGTAGTAACTGTGTTTTGGGATAATATTGTTAAAATGTTTTAATATTTAACGAAAACGATTCAGAATTTTTTAAAATCTCACAGAATTTTTGTTATACCATATATGTGTTCTAATTGTAATTTCATAAATTGTTTTCAAATAACTCATTTTAAATCAACTGATTATATTAAAAAATAACCTTCATGAAAAGATGTTTCATTTTCTGTTTCTTTTTTTTTTTTAATTTATTGGGGTGACAATTGTTAGTAAAATTACATATCAGTGAAATCACATGGTTCTCTGCTTTTTCTGTCTGACTTATTTCGCTTAGCATTATACTCTCAAGATCCAACCATGTTGTCACAAATGTTCCTATATCATCTTTTCTTACCACCGAATAGTATTCCATTGTGTATATATACCACAACTTCTTTATCCATTCATCTATCAAAGGGCATTTTGGTTGTTTCCATGTCTTGGCCACCGTAAACAAAGCTGTAATGAACACTGGAGCACACGTGTCTTTATGTATAAATGTTTTCAGGTTTTTTGTGTAGATACCCAGGAGAGGGATTGCTGGGTGACATGGTAATACTATTCGTAATTTTTTGAGGAACCTCCGCACCGTCTTCCATAACGGCTGCACCATTCTGCATTCCCACCAACAGTGTATGAGTGTTCCTTTTTCTCCACAGCCTCTCCAACACATGTTACTATTTGTCTTGTTGATGATAGCCATTCTGACTGGAGTGAGGTGATATCTCATTGTGGTTTTCATTTGCATTTCTCTGATGATTAGTGATGTTGAGCATTTTTTTCATATGTCTATTTGCCATTTGTATGTCCTCTTTGGAGAAATGTCTCTCCAGGTCCTCTGCCCATTTTTCAATTGGGTTGTTTGTTTTTTTGTTGTTGAGTTGCATGAGTTCCTTGTATATTTTGGATATTAGCCCCTTATCGGAGGCACTGTTTGCAAAAATCTCCCATTCAGTTGGTTGCCTCTTTATTTTGTCGATGGTTTCTTTTGCTGTGCAGAAGCTTTTAAGTTTCATATAGTCCCATTTATTTATTTTAGCTTTTACTTCCATTGCCTTTGGAGTCAAATTCATAAAATGCTCTTTGAACCCAAGGTCCATAAGTTTAGTTCCTATGTTTACTTCTATGTAGTTTATTGTGTCAGGTCTTATGCTTAAGTCTTTGATCCATTTTGAATTAATTTTGGTACATGGTGACAAATAGCAGTCCAGTTTCATTCTTTTGCCTGTGGCTATCCAATTCTCCCAGCATCATTTATTGAAGAGGTTGTCTTTCCTCCATTGTATGTTTTTAGCTTCTTTGTCAAAAGTTATCTGTCCATATTTATGTGGTTTTATTAATGGGTTCTCAATTCTATTCCATTGGTCTATGTGTCTGTTTTTCTGCCAATACCATGCTGTTTTGATTATTGTAGCCCTGTAGTACAAGCCAAAGTCAGGAAGTGTGATACCTCCATTATTGTTCTTTTTTCTTAAGATTGCTTTGTCTATTCGGGGTCTTTTGTGGTTCCAAACAAATCTGATGATTTTTTGTTCTATTTCTTTAAAAAATGCCATTGGGATTTTGATGGGGATTGCATTAAATCTGTATATTGCTTTGGGTAATATGGCCATTTTAACTATGTTGATTCTTCCATCCATGAGCACGGAATGTCTTTCCATTTCTTGGTGTCTTCAATTTCTTTCAAAAATGTCTTATAGTTTTCAGCATATAGGTCCTTCACATCCTTGGTTAAGTTTATTCCTAGGTATTTTATTCTTTTTGCTGCAATTGCAAAAGGAATTGTTTTTTGTATTTCTTTTTCTGAGATTTCATTGTTAGTATATAGGAAAGCAATGGACTGTTGTACGTTGATTCTGCAGCCAGCAACTTTACTGTATTCGTTGATTGTTTCTAATAGGTTGTTTCTAATAGATTGTTTCTAATAGTGGAGTCTTTAGGGTTTTCTATATATAGCATCATGTCATCTGCAAAGAGTGATAATTTAACTACTTCATTCCCAATTTGGATGCTTTTATTTCTTTCTCTTGCCTGATTGCTCTGGGAAGGACTTCCAACACTGTGTTGAAAAGCAGAGTTGATAGGGGACAGCCCTGTCATGTTCCTGAACGTAGAGCAAAGGGCTTCAGGTTTTCACCATTAATTATGGGATTAGCTGAGGGCTTGTCATATATGGCCTTTATTATGTTGAAGTATTTTCTTTCTATACCTATTTTATTAAGTGTTTTAATCCTGAATGGATGTTGTAGCTTGTCAAATGCTTTTTCTGCGTCAATTGATATAATCATATGATTTTTGTCCTTCATTTTGTTTATGTGATGTATCACATTGATGGATTTGTGTATGTTGAACCATCCTTGTGCCCCAGGGATGAAGCCCACTTGGTCGTGATGAATAATCTTTTTAATGCATTGTTGTATTCGATTTGCTAGAATTTTATTTAGGATTTTTGCATCTGTATTCATCAGAGATATTGGTCTGTAGTTTTCTTTTTTTGTTCTGTCCTTACCAGGTTTTGGTATCAGGTAATGTTGGCCTCATAAAATGAGTTGGGGAGTACTGTCTCTTCTTCAATGTTTTGGAAGAGTTTGAGCAGGATTGGTTTTAGATCCTCTTTGAAGGTTTGGTAGAATTCACTAGTGAAGCCATCTGGTCCCAGACTTTTGCTTTTGGGAAGGTTTTGGATGACTGATTCAATTTCATTGCTGGCGATCAATCTGTTTAGATTTTCCAGTTCTTCATGGTTCAGCCTAGGAAGGCTATATGTTTCTAGGAATATGTCCATTTATTCTAGGTTATTGCATTTGTGGCATATAGTCCTTCATAGTATTCTTGGATGATCCTTTGTATTTCTGTGCTGTCCGTGATAACTTCCCCTTTTTTGTTTCGGATTCTGTTTCATTTAAAATAACATTTTTCCCTTTTTCATTTAAATTCTCAGTTTTATTTTGTCATAATGCTTGATACTCTGTTACCTCTTGAAGTGCTTCATGATCACGTAAGTGGGACTAAGTAAGAACTAAATGTGCCTAAGCTTAATGGTAGCTGCTCCCCAAGTACATAATTGCTGTCAGGGAGGCTGAAAATGCAGAATGTCTGTCAGATATGAAAGCAGCACACACAGGAGCAGCAGTGGGTAAGATGGAAATCACAGCTGGAGGTAATGATTGCTCTGAGTGTCTTTCTACAGCAAACATAGCATTTGGAATTCATGAACATTCTTTTTAAATGTTCAAAAAGTCTTTGCAAAACAAACCATACATTAACTGAAACACTCATGACCGCACTGCCTACACACTAAGCCACCCTTAATTTGGGGGAAGTTTCTTTCTATGCAACACAAAGAGAAAGAATCATACATCTTTCACTCCAGAATTGGCTTTGGTGACAAATAAGCTTGAGATAAATAATACAGATAGTTCCGCTTCTCTGACATCCAATATTCAGTGCTGTGCCATATAATTTTCCTAAGAAATTGTTTATTCCTTTAAGTGTAATATTGATCCATACTAATAAAAAAAATATGGCTATCCTGTGCTAAATAATGCACGACCCATGAGTCAGAATTCCTGGAATCTCTCATAAATTAATAAGTGCAGATTCATTCTTTAAATATCCATTTGGGTTAGTAAACCCCTCTTTTGGGGAGAGTAATGAACTCTTTGGTTTATTTAGTAAGAAGGGAGGTTGTCTCACATCTATTCCAGTCTATATGCTTTTCTACTATCCGCAGCCACCATGAACTACTGCTCACTTCAGCGTTGAGCACCACACTGCCCCTGGAACACAGACAGATGACCCACTGAGTGATAAAGAAGGACAAACCACACTTTCCTTTATTCCTCTGACTCCTGGTAAGTGATCAACAAATAATTTGTGAGTGAATGAGTACCCTTTATTTTTCAAAATACCACCATGCAATTTTACTGGCCTACACTGAAGAACTGGTGTGAAGTTTTGGCTCTCTATTATTTACCAACTCCTTTATAAGTATCGTCACAAAGTCTCTACACCTGAGAAATGGGAATCTATTGCAAAGTCCTTTACCTCTTATAGACATACAAATCCTGCAGAGCCTTGGGGAGTCTGCTTTTGTCCTATGGCAAAGATTACATTCTACAGAAAGTGCTGTGAGTAATGGTGGTGCTGAGATGATGGCTTGTCTCCTTATGCGATTCACCATTGTTTTCTCAAAGTAACAGTTTTGTAAAAACAAATATCATTTTCAGTTATTTGTATTTCTGGCAATCTTGTAAGACAATGAGAGCAGGTGGAGGGTGAGGGAAAATCAGTTCTGTGGAATGTCTGTATTCTATGTCTAGACACTGTGGTCCCTATAAGACAGAGATGTCATCGTTTGCTTTTCAAAAGGAGTAAATGAAAATTACAAAAAGCAGTTTTTAAGGTACTCAGGTTGATGACTTACAGGGTTAAGGACTAGTATGAAACCCAGGAGTGTCTAATTCTGACCAGTGTTCTTTCTATAATACAGCATTTTTCCAGTCTTGAGGGAGTAAAGGAAACAGGTGTCATTTGGAGCATATAGGTAGTTACTGCACAGATCTATGCAGGAAACATGGGGAATTTGAGGTGGCAATTTTCAAGGAATTAACATCTTGGAGACATAGAAAGGTAGCGTGGCGCTAGCCAAAATAGATCTTGCCAACTGAGCAGTTGATTATTGTTCTGATATTAAGTGATTTTCCACTGAAATAATTTGCAGAAATCTTTGGATTATTGTGGTTTACTGGTGTCTAGTTGGAATGGTAAACTCAATTTTAAAATAAAACCCATTTCATGGAGTTGTGAAGAGCAATTAAAACATCTTGAGAGAAGAAATGTGAAAACTATTAGGAACCATTGAAATATTGATCATTTATTTTTTTCACTAGTTTAGAAGGCTACAAGTCTAAGTCTGCTCAGATTTAACCTCTTTTCCGAATATATATCAGGTTTTGGAAATCACTTGAGGTCAGTGTTTCCCAAAGAATGTTCTAGGAGGTTATTTCCATGGAATACAAGTATACGTTACGAGTTGCATGGCTAAATATGTGTGGGAAGCCCAGAGTTAAGCACAGTTAAACACAGTACACTTTCTAATGTACACTCTTCAAGGTTAGGAAGTGTTGTTTACAAGAATTCTTTGAAGCGGGATTCTCTATACTTAAAAGAATCACTAAAGAGATGAGTGGCTTCCAAAATCAACAGAACTTTATGTCACATATTCAAAGCATTAAAATCTCAACTAACAAAGAGTTAGTATCCCCTAGAAACACACCATTACCCCTTTACTGATAACAAAACTAGATTGATTAATATGTTACTGTATAAACACTGTGGCCTCTTTCATCTGTATCTTAGCAGAACCCTTTCTAAATAGCCTTCTGTAATTTATTGATTTAAGATTTATGAAGTCCACCTTCCCCTCTGCTGCTCAGAATTGAGTTGCTTCTCTCTGCCGAGTGGAGGTTTGAGGTTGTACTCATTTGCACAAGGAAACTTGGTTCTGATGTGCTAAGGAACTGCAGTGTGGAGTCGCCAGCTTTTGGATGAAAAATACTCCCCTGCGTCCTCTGTAATGCAGGTCTTATAAGTGGCAACATCTTTTTAAAAATTCTGGCAAAGCAGTTGGCTTTTCTATACTACATAAGACTAGTCTCCACAGATCTACCTGGAGAAATGCCATTCAATTCCAACGATACTGCCTTTCAAGTTAGAAAAATCTAACACAGAATATGTGAATACTTTTCTCAAAGACAAAAGCTGGCATCTCTGCTGGGGAGTAGTTGTCACTTTGGAGGGACCATAAGAACTCTCCTCAATTTACTTGCTCTTTTCCAAAAGAAAGTTAATATCCTCATGACTTGAAGGAGAAAGTGAGCCTAGAGCTCAAAGGATGAATTCATTATTTTTGACCGGCTGCAAATATCCAAACTGAAATTTGTCCAAATATGAATTTCTGAGGTGGAAATGAAAAGCCTTGTCTCTGGATGGTTCTGGGAAGTAATTTTTATAGCTGTCCAAAAGTTCTACCACCATATAATACAATGCAATAAAAATGAGATTAATTGTATATTGAACAGATGTGTAAAAGAATGTGAAGTGAGCACCGCCGTCATGGTTTCTAATGAATGCGTGTGTGGGTTGGTAATACAGGTCCCCAAGGGTCTGTAAGGGAGATGCCGTTTTGAACACTATTTCCAGTACAGCTTTTTTCTTTGTTTTTCCTCTAAATCTTTCATGATTAATAAAGTATTACCTTCACAAACACTTAGGGAAAGAGGTTAGATTTGTTTTAGTAGTGGACTGAACATATTAGTTTTTTGCATTCTACTAGCCTCTTTATATTTTCTTGTGGAGAAAAATAATCATGAAGTACCATGCAAACTCCAGAGTTCTTTGATAATTCACAATAGAAGAATTCTTTCTTTTAGGAAATAGAACAGTGATATGATGAGATGGAGGTTGCTGAGGGTGCTGCATTTGGTTCATTTAAAAATATTTAGATTTTTAAGAAGTTGAAATTTCATGCAGTAGAATTTTCAGAAAATTACATTTTTTATTTAAGGGACAATGTTGCCTCCACATCTCTCCTCAATCTGAGTAGCATCCTCACAGATGAATAATCATCCTAGATGATGCTTCAACAATAATGGCACATGTGAAAGAACATATCCTTAAATTAGAACTCAAGCCCACCCACCAATTCCCTCCCATTATTAGGGGATTGATTATGCCCGTTTCATTATTCCCATTGCCATGCCCTCAGTATCAGGTGCAGTGTTTAAACTGAGCCCTGAGGAAGATCTGTCAGCTAAGCTGATTTTATGACTCTGATACTAGGACACGTGATGACATACATAGATGAAATTCTCCCAAATATTCTCTACCTGACAACACTAGGAAAGAACAACCTATTGATGTATTATCTCTGAGGGCAAGGGTCAGGTATTTATTTCAGGATTTACTGCTTGATTCTGTGAGAAGACATTCCTCTAGAAATTGTTACCCTTTCCAGTATTTCCCGTCCTCGAGTCAGCGGTTTCTTTCTGTGGCTGCATCACTCTCCCCGAGTCACACCATGGCACCCCTCTTTCATTCATTCCTATCCACTATCCCATTTATTTAATATGCTTGTTCACTCATTATACCTTTTCTAAGAAGTTGTCATGTTCTCCAGTACTGTGTCAAGCTAAGAGAAGTTAGAAATTAAGAGAAAAAATAAAATAAAGGCTTTGATCACAATGAATTATGGTGACCACTGATGCTTCAGCTGACCCCCATTCACAATGAAAGTTCACTCAGCTTTGACTCTGACCATGAGTACTCAACTTTGGGCTTTACTGTGCAGAATGTTAACCCTTTACATACTAAAATAGTCCTTTCTGCATGATTAACTACTTCAAGTGTGGCTATTTTTCATACTCTTATGTGTGTCAGAGAAACATCTACAAGATTTCTCAAAGATCAAAAGGCAAGTTTTCGTCCTTTATACATTCTTCTTAGTTTTTCTAACCTGCCATATTAAGAAGTAGAAAATCTTGAGTTCTTTGGCACTGGAAGAACGCTGTTCAGATAATTTTTCAGGACCTATGTTTCATGGACAGAATATTGTAAATGTCTCAGAGAGACCGTTCGCAAACTGAGCTGCACAACAGCATCTTAAAATATGAATTATATTTTATAGATTAGCACATAACACTGTCATTTACCCAGATTTCTATGGATTGGCAAGATTAATACCAATAGTAGATTTAAACCCTAGAAATATATTCATTAGAGGAGCAAATTTACAAAACACTAATCGACTTTGACATTTTCAGTTTTGAGCGTTATGTTAACCTCTTATCCCAAACTCTAATAGACTAGGAAATTGATTCAAGGAAATACTCTACATTATTTGTTGACTTGTATATGAATTTATAAATCATAAGAGGTCAGTCACAAAAATTTAAACATTCAACAGGTTACTATATTTTATTTGCAGAAAGCAGCTGAAAAGTTAATATGCTAATTAAACACAGTGCAACTTATACCTGTATTTCTTGATTCACTATTCCTTTTGGCGTACAGAAAGTTTGTAATCTTTATTTTCAAATTAACCTTAAACCTTGTCTCTCAATTCTACTACATTTCATTAGATAACTCCTCTCTCCCCCTTTCTGAATTTTCAAAGAAATATGTTCATTTTTATTGAGGTAAATTTTTTATATCATACAGATCTTAAGTATATAATTTAATGAGTTTTCACAGATGTCTACATCCATGTACCGAACATCCCAACCAGGATATAAAGCATTTCCATCACTTCAGAGAATTCTTCCCAAACTTCTAATCAACCGCTGCTCCTATAGGCATCCATAGTTATAAATTCTATAGGTGTAAATTATTTTCGCTTCCTCTGAACTTCATATAAATGGAATCATAAAATGTGAACACTTTCTCTTGCCTGACTTCTTTTGTATATTATCTGTTTGTGAGATTAAAGCATATTATTTCTTGTACCACTCGTTAATTCTTTCTTATTACTCAGTAACACTCTGTTAAATAAATATACCATAATTTCTTTCTCCAGTCTCCTGTTGATTGAGTTATGGACTATTTCCAGTTTTTCAATGTTATGAATGAAGTTACTATAAACATTCTTTTAAAATTTATTTTATTTTTTAAAGATGTTTATTAAAATATAGCTACCATACATAGAATATTATGTTATTTTCAGGTGTACACTATAATTTTCAACCTAAAGTTATCATCACAATAAGTCCAGCAACCATCTGACACTGTATCACGTTGTCACAATATTATTGACTATGTTCCCCATGCTGTACATTACATCCCCATGACTTATTTGTTTTACACTTGGAAATTTGGGCCTCTTATTCTCTTTCCCTTCCCCCCTTTTTAATTTTTCAGTTACAGTTGACATTCAATACTATTTTATATTAATTTCAGATGTAGAGCATAGTGGTTAGATATTTATATAATTTAAGACATAGTCCCCCTGACTAGTCAGTTTAGTAACCACCTGGCACTGTATATAGTTACTACCATATTATTGACTACATTCCCTGTGCTTTACTTTACGTCCCCATGACTGTTTTGTAACCACAAATTGTACTTTTTAATCTCTTCACCTTTTCCACCTTACCCACTTACCCCCTCCCATCTATCACTTCAACAAAGCTAGTACAAATATGACACCATACAGTTATTACAGTGATATTGACCCTGCATCCCCATGACTACTGTGTAACCACCAATTTGTTCTTCCTAATTCCTTCACATTTTTCACTCCTCCCATCCCCTTTCCCATCTGACAACCAAAAATATATTCACTGTATCTATGAGTTTGTTTCTGTTTTGTTTATTTTGTTCTTTAGATTCCACATATAAGTGAAATCACATTGCATTTGTCTTTCTCTGTCTTACAATCCACTCAGCACAGTACCCTCTAAGTCCACTCATGTTGTTGCAGATGGCAAGAACCCATGCCCTTCCCTGGCCGAGCAATATTCCATTGTACATATGTACCACCTCCTCTTTATTCATTCATCCATTGATGAACACCCAGGCTGCCTCCACATCTTGGCCATTGTAAACAGTGCTGCAATTAATATATGGATGCACACATCCCTTCAAAGTAGCATTTTGGGTTTCTTCAGATAAATACCTAGTTGTGGAACTACTGGGTTCTTGTTTATTTCTTGTTATAGCCTTTGTTGTAAAGCTTATTTTGTCTTGTGTAAGTGTTGCTACCCCAGCTTTTTTTGTTGTTGTTTTTTTTTTTGTCATTTACATTTTCATGAAATAGCTTTTTCCATCTCTTTACTTTTTGTCTGTGTGTGTCTTTCAATCTGAAGTGATTCTCTTGTAGGCAGCACAGGTGAGGACTTTTCTCTCCTATCAATTCAGCCCTCCTATGTCTTTTGAGTGGAGCATTTAATCTGTTTACATTGAAAGTAATTGTTGATAGATATGTAGCTATTGCCATTTTATTATTCATAATTTTGCTTTTTATCTTTTCCAAATTAAAGAAGTCTCTTTAACATTCCTTATAATACTGGTTTGGTGGTGATGAACTCTTTAGCTTTTTCTTGTCTGGGTAGCTCTTTATCTGTCTTTCGATTCGAAATGATAGAATTCCTGGGTAGAGTAATCTTGGTTGTAGTCCCTTGCTTTTCATCACATTAAATATTTTGTGCCAATCCCTTCTGGCCTGCAAAGTTTCTGTTGAGAAAACAGCTGACAATCTGACGGAGCTCCTTTATAAATTACTAGTTGCCTTTCTCTTGCTGCTTTTAGGATTCTTTCTTTGGAATTGCTGAGTTATATGTTATGTGTATGTTTAAAATGAGAAGAAATTGAAAATTTTCCAAATAGATTGAATCATATTACACTCTCATTTAAATGTAGTAGAGTCCCACTTGCTTCATATCTTTGCCAATATTAGGAGTTCATGGTGTATAAAGTGGTTTGTCATGATGAATTTAATTTTTATTTTCCTAATGATTTAAAATGTTTAACATCTTTTTATGTGCTTATTGAACATTTATATATCTTATTTTTGTGAAGTATCCATTAATTTTTTTCACGCATTTTAAATTACATTTTATTTTATTATTAAATTGTAAGTGTTCTTTATTGCATTCTCAATGCAAGTATTTTCTTGGACACTTATGCTGACAATATTTTCTCCCGATTTGTGTTTTATTTTTATCTTTGTAAGAGCAGTTTTTGATAAGCAGTTTTTAATTGGATGGAATCCAGATTATATACATTTTTCCATTTATCTTTAGTGTTTTAGATTCTCACTAAAAAATCGTTGCCTACATCAGAATTATGAAAATAATCTATTTTCCTTTGGAAGCTTTACAGTTTAGCTTTTAAATTGCTCATCATATGCACGATCATCCAGACATTATTTTGGGGTATGTTGTAACATCAGGGGAAGTTTATTCCCCCATACAGATATCTAGCTGTTCCACCATTATTTGTTAAATAAGACTTTCATTTGCTTCATTGAATTACCTTGGAAACTTTGTTGAATATCAATTGACCATATATGTGTGAGTCTATCTCTGGCCTTTTTTATATACCACTGATCTTATTGTCTATTCCTATGCCCGAATTGCACTGTTTTTATCACTATAGTTTTATAGCAACTATTGACATCATGTAGTGAAAAAATCTCCAATGCCATTATATTTCAGGGTTGTTTGTTTTCTTCTTTCTGTTCTAAATCCTTTGACTTTCACATAGTCAATCAACATATTGCTTATAGCCAAAAAACTCATGGGAATTTTGTTTGAATTGTATTGCATCTGTAGATCAATTTGGAAACAAATACCATCTTACCATTGATTCCTCTGATCTATGAACATGATAGAGCTTTCCATTTATTTAAGTATTTTTAAATTTGTCTCATCAATGTTTTGCTGTTCCTGGTACAGATATCTTACCTGTTTTTTGTTAAATTTATTTCTAGCATTTTGTTTCTATGCTATTATAAATGGTATTGTTTGCTTAGTTTCATTTCAAATTATTTGATGTTAGTGTATAGAAATATAATTGGTTTTTGTATACTGACCTTGGATAATATATAACCTTATTAAATTTATTTATTAGTGATTTTTTTTCCACCTAATAATGTAATTTCTGAGTGAAGACAGGCTGGAGCTTTAGTACAAAGCTGAATAGAAGTGGTGAGAGTAGATATCCTTGACTTGTTCCCAATCTTAGGGAAAAAGTGTTCAATTATTAAACAAATAAATATGTTAGATTTAGGTCATTCAATGATTCTCTTTTTCATTTTGAGGAAGTTCTCTTCTATCCCTAATTGCTTACTAGTTTTATCACAAACAGATGTTGAGTTCTGTGTTGTTGGGTTTTTTTTCCCCAAATTCTTTTCCTGCACCTATGGAGATAGCATGTCTTTTCTTTTCTTAAAACTCTGTTAATACGGTAAATTACTTATTGATTTTTAAATGTTAAAGCACCTTGCCTTCCTGGGAGAGATACCATCCGGTCATTGTGCATATTATTTATTTATATTTTTGAATATCACTTGTTAACAATTACTTAAGATTAAAAAAAATAAAATCTATGTACAAAATTATAGGTAAATAATTTATTTTTCTTGAATTTACTTCTTTCAGCCTGTGGTTTTAAGTTGATGCTTGTCTAATAAAATAAGTTAAAAAATGTTACCTCCCTCTCTATTTTCTGAAAGAGTTCAAGTAAGATTGTTACTATTTTTTTCTCAAATGTTCACTATAATTCACCAGTGAAACTGGGCTTAGAGTTTCTTCATTGGAAAATTAACTACAAATTCAATTTTTTTGGTGAATACATATATGTGTGTGTGTGTATATATATTATATATATGTATGTATATATACATATGTAATTTATTATATTCTTATGTATTATATATTAATACAAAATATTTATTAATAATATAGGGATATTATAAATAAATTGACAAACACCTTACAAAGTGTTTGTGAGTTGTATTAACCTATTAAAAGCAACAACTTTTATATTTGTTAATTGTATTAGCTTTTTATTGCTGCCATAACAAATTATTAGAAACAGATTAGCTTAAGCAACACCAATTTGTTTTCTCACAGTTCCTGTGTGTCAGAAATTTTAGCACAGCATGACTCAGAAAGTTCTCAGCTTGCTCTCACAAGCCCAAAACTCTAGGCCCATGCTCCTCCTGGAGGCCCTGGGAAAGAATCCACTCCCAAACTCATTCGGGTTATTGGCAGAATTAGGTCCTTGCGGTTGTACAGCTGAGTGCCTATGCTTCCTTGCTGGCTGTTACTAGAGCCTCTCAGCTCCTAAGGGTGTCTGAATTCCTTGTGAATTGCTGTTCCTATTTCAAATCAGCAATAATATATAGAGTTCTTCTCAGGGTTCCAGTCTCTGACTTTCCCATTGCCACATCTCTGTGACTCCAGTGGGATGAAGTTCTCTGCTTTTAAGGATTCGTATGATTAGTTAGGCCTATCTGGATAATCCAGCATAATCCTTCTACTTTAGTATCCATAACTTTAATCACATCTACAAAACTCATTTTGCTTTATAATACATTCACAGGTTTTAGGGATTAGGTCATAGACAACTATGTGGGGAGAGGCATTTTTCTTATTATAGTTAATTTTCTCTATTATTAGTTTTCTATTTTATTGATTTCCACTAACTTTTACTATTTTTCTCTTCATATTTTTCTTCATTTATTAGCTTATTTAGGTAGAAACTTAGATCATTAATTTTTAAATCAATCTCTTTCACTATAAGCACTTAGAATACATTTTCCTCTACATTAGCTGTGTACTGCAAATTTTGTTGTTTATTTTTTATTTAGTTCAAAATGTTTTCTAATTTCTCTTTTGATTTTTCTGTGATCCATAGTTTTTTTATGTTATTTAATTTTTCAATATTTGATTTGTTAAATATTTATTGTTTTTGATTACTTATTTAATTTCATTTTGGTAAAAGTACATCTTATTCAATATTTCTACCTTTTGAAATTTATTGTGATACTTTATTGCACAGCATACATCACATCTGATGAAATTTTCATGTTCATTTGAGAGAATATTTTACATTGGATGCATGTGATATTCTGTAAATGTCTTTTGTCTATGTAGTTGATAGTATTGTCTATCTCTTCTATCGCCTTGCTGATTTTTGTTTTTAGGGGGGTAGGGGGGATGAACTACTTGATCTATAAGTTAATGTGAGAAGGGTTTTTATATCTCTATTATTTGGATTTGTATATTTCTCCCTTTAGTTTGGCCAGATTTTGTTTTATGTATTTTGAAGTCCTGTTAAAAAGCAAATCATTTTTAGAATTGTTATGTATTTCTGATTAATTGCTCCACTTATCATTATATTTGGTAATCTTTTTTAAAAACTATATATTTGGTCTTCATCCACAATTCCTGTTGGTGATACTTCTTTCTTGAAATCTATATTGTTTAATATTTCTATAGCCACACTATCTTTCTTATGTTTACTGTTTGGATGGTTTATAATTTTTTCATTTTACTTTCAATCTATCTGTGTCTTTATATCTGATAGATAGCAATGTGCTTATCTCTTACTTTTTTATTTAGTCTGACAAGTTTCATCTTTTAATTTCATAGTTCATTTACATTTAATGCAACTATTGGTATGATTACATTAAGTCTATAGACTTCCTGTTTGTTTTCTCTTTGTTCCATTTATTGCTTTGATTTTTTCTTTTTATGTTTTCTGCTTCCATTTCATTACTCAAATATTGTTTTATTATTTCATTTTAATATCTATATTAGTTTTATGGTTATGCATCTTTGTACTTTGTTTTAATTGGTGTTTGTAGGAAATAAAATACATTTTAATTGGAGTTAATATGTACCACATTATGCAGAACAAAAAACCTTAAAAATACAATTCCTTTTACCCCTTTATTCTATAATTTGCTCCTACAAATGTTACAAATCCACCATGTAACATCAGTTTCACTTTAAAAATTCAGAGACTTTTAAATAGATAGAAAAAAAATAGACCCTCTTAATATTCTTTAGGTCTTTGTATTGCTTCCAGTTGTTTGTTTGTTTGTTTGTTTGTTTGTTTTTCTATTCAGTTTGAAGGACTTCTTTCAGAAGTTTTTAGAGTCCTGGCATGCTTGTTACTAAGTCTCTGAGCTTCTATTTTCTGAAACAAACAAACAAACAAAAATCTTCATGGTCTTTTATCTTAAGAGCAAGGGAACACCATTAGAGCAATCTAAACAGGGGAGTGAAATTACTATTTGATTTATTTAAAGCTGGTCATCACAAAGATGACTGGTTGAATACAGGTTGGAGATGGGCCAACAGGATGCAGGGAGCCAGGTCAATGTGCGATGATAGCAGGCTAGACAATGACAAGGACAGAAGCAGTAGAGAGGGACACACAGACGTTTAATTATGACCTGGACTTGTTAAACTACTTAAGAGAGGGCACAAACTTTCTGATTTGAAATAAATTCTAGGCCTCACTGTAACTTAACAAATTGACATTCTGATTTATCTGCATATTTTAATTTTTCAGGATTTAAACAAGTCAAGTTCTAATTACATGTGAGTAAACTGACAAAAAATAAAATGTTCTACTATATAGTGAAGAACTTAAACCAGGAGGCATCACCTAAATATATTTATTTTTTTCTACTTTGACTACAATAAATAAATGTAATTTAGTTCTCAATAAACCATGGTATATGAATTTAATTTTCAGTGACAGAAAATTAAGCATTTTGTGATGTACCTATTGTCTAACAGAGCCCAAATCAGATAATTTTTATTGAATTATATATAATAGCTGGTATCAGTGCAAGGAACATTTATTTTTCTGGTAATTAATTACTAGGTGTTACCATTACCATTCACATGTAAGCTTGTTAATTAGTGAGTTACATGAGTAACATGAATGTTACCATAACAAAGAAAATTTGAAGTACTTCTTCTTCATTTCATTCTTATTCCCTTCAAAATGGGGTGGGACAGACAGAGTGTGAGAGTGTCATAATTTTTCCCAATGGACCTCATTGTCAGATTAGGTCCATTACTCTGGTCATTGTCAGATTAGGTCCATTACTCTGGTCTAGTAAATCTTAGCAGTGGCTGACACTACCCTTAGGAAGTATTTGGGAATTTGTATAGGTATTTGGTTACATTAACTAAGAGATGCTACTTCTATTTTAGTAGAAGAGTAACAGTAATCCTAAACATCTTGGAATATGTTGGACTATCCCATGCAATGAAGTGTCCTACCCAACATATCAATAGTGCCTGTGTTTAGATGTAGAGTGGGAGTGATGTCGATATATCCTTTGAATTCTCCACCATACTTAGCACAGTATTGCACACTGTAATTATTGGCTATTTTATTTTGTGTTATATTTTTAAAATAATGACTATGTAAATCAACGAACTATTCAAAACATTTGGGTATATATTATAAAACATGCAGGTATTTATATCTCTGACCCAGTAGGAATATAAAAATTTCATTTTTGTTGTCCATTCAATAATTTTTAGTCAGAACCAATCCTTCTACCCACTCCATGCTTCATTTAAAGTGAATTATTTCCCTTAATTGTAAAGATGGCCTAGATTTTTCTTCTTTTAAGCATGGTGCATGCATTTTAAATAAATGCTGGACTTAGTCAACGTAGCCAAGAATACAATATAATTATTGGAGTCTCTTATTCTTATGGAATTGTTATGTAATCAGTTATATGGCTAATATTCTGTTAGCCAAATGATTCTCAGTGTCTATATTCATTAAGTAGAAGAAAGGAAAAGGTTTAATTGCTCTCTTTCTCTTCTCCACATTT
This sequence comes from Rhinolophus sinicus, assembly GCF_057876585.1. Taxonomy (NCBI): domain Eukaryota; kingdom Metazoa; phylum Chordata; class Mammalia; order Chiroptera; family Rhinolophidae; genus Rhinolophus; species Rhinolophus sinicus. The sequence continues at coordinate 106,295,917 of NC_142517.1, read as the reverse complement.
TATCTTATACTAGAAAGGTAAAATACTCTTGGATATTTTTTTTCCAATTTATAAGTTTTCCTAACAGAAGATTACAGAGCAGTATATGTGGGGTTGTGCCGCAGGCTTTTAAATTTGTTTCACTTATATATTCACCTGTTTTCATTCAACAATCAGATGTTGAATTTCTACAATATTATAGCTGTTCTGCTACATATTGCAGATATACATACTAGTAAGGGAGTTTCTGTCCTTTACACCTTAGAGTTTAAAGAGGAAGACAAGCAGTTAAATATAATAAAGTGATACATGTTCTGTGATAACAGTAGGTTCGGTTCATAAATAAAATCCAAGAAATGGAGTAGTAGTAGCTAGTTTTACCAGTGTGTGTGTGTGTGTGTGTGTGTGTGTGTGTGTGTGTGTGTGTAGTGGGGGAGAGGACACAGTTTTGGGAAACACCTCAATAAGATGATGACACTTGAGCTGGATCTTGAAAGATGAGTGGATATTAAATAGACAGGCACAGTAAAAGGAGAAAAAGGAAGAAGGAATAGCTAAACAAATGCAAAAAGGCAAGAAGGAAGAAGCAGTGAGGTGCTTTCATTCATCTTCCCATTTATTAGATCTAGATCATGGTAGTAATGACATGTAACTGGAGAGCTGGGTAGACAAAGCACTGTACACCATACTATGGAGTTTGAAATATGTATCATGAGCTCCACAGTGCTTCTCAAAGTGTGGTTTCAGTCTAGCATCAACAGCACCACCTGCGAACTTGTTAGAGATGCCCATTCTCAGGCCCATCCCAAACCTACTGATTCAGAAATTTTGGGGGTGGGGCCCAAAAATGTGTTTCAACTCACATTCCAGGTGATTGGTACATGCTAAAGTTTGAGAACCACTGGGCTAAGAGAAGCCCCCAAATGGCATTAAGCTGGTGATAATATGTTCAAATCTATGTTTTAAAAGATCAAAAAGTAAATATTTAATTAGTGGGTGATAATATGAGCAGGGAGACCATTTAAGAGTACATTGTCATGAGACCGTGAAGTCATACAGATATCAAATACCAAGAAGGAAAGAGAGAGGTAGAGAAGTTACAAAGGACATTAAAGGAGGTAGAATCAAAGGGATTTGATTAGGAGGAAAGAGAGGACCCTGATAGCTACCATGCGTCTAACTTTATTGACTTGATGGTGGAAAATAGTGCCATTTACAAGATGGAGAGTGCAGGAAGTGGGAGAGAACTTTTGTTTTGAATATGTTGAGGTTAAATTTCCTGCAGCACAATTGAGCAGAAATATTCAATAGACAGTTGTATATATAGGCATGGAGCTCTAGAAGGAGGTCTGGGCTGAAAATAGAGATGGGGAAATCTGTAACTATTCTAGGTAACTGACAGCATATGGGTAGGGGCAGTGTGCTGAATAAAAAGAGAGGTTCAGCCAGTGTAATGCTTCAGGGTCATTTAAGGGCTAGATAGAAAAGGAAGCATCTTCATACGTGTCAGAGAATAAATAGTCCATTATTTGTGGGGTTAGAGGAGAATCAGCAGAGTGTGTAGTCCTGGAGGCCAAAGAAGGAAAAAATTCCAGGAGGAAGGTATTGGCCATCAGTAGCAAATTATGAAAAGATGAAAGCCCAGAAGAAGGAGATTGTTGGCAGCCTTGGTCAGGACAGTTTCTCTAGTTGGGGAGGATAGTTTTTCTTGAATGTCTGGTCCAGCAGGGAGAGCAGACTCCCCATTTTAGAAGAAGGTGCCAGTTTTATGTACTTCTAAAAACACAGGTGGTTATGAAGCCGATGTTTAGTATTCATGTCAATTACCATCTGACCCAAGTAAAGTAGGGGACTTATGTTCTTGAGAAGAGAGGATGCAATTCCTCCTAGATAAAAGAAAGTGGAATGGATGTATTGGAAAGTGAGATGAAGAGATGAGTGAGATCTGCATCTCCACAAGCAGAGATAATGCTATAGCAGAGTTAACACGAGACATTGAAACACTGCAGTCCTTTGAGTCACAACAAGGAAATGTAAGAGACCTTGACAAGCTGATAACAGGACAAAGCGGCATCTGCATATCTCTGAGAAGGTTGCTGAAAGTATAAGCAGGAATCATCGCTTTTCCTTTTGTCTATCTCATTCCCAATGAGCAAAGATATGACTTTGGTCCCTTTCCTAAAATGAGTCCAAGACTACGGACTGAAGATTAGATACTCTGTTCTCTGAACTCGACTTGCTTCTGTCACTATTTTGAATGTCTATGCTTAAACTTGAATTAAGTGTGAAAAATTTCACTCTGTCTAAACCAGAAAGATTTTCATAACTGGAAGCCCTGGTGGCCAGGAAGTCTGGGCATTGTTGGATTCCTGTTCCTGGCCCATGGTGGCAGCCGTCATTAACTGAAATGGTGTCTCTCATTTTATTTTATTTCATTTCATTTTTTAACAGCAACATGAAAAGTTATTTGAAGTAACTGTTCTAAAGAAAGACACACTTCCCATTGACTGCCATATAGAATCATAATTTTAATTTTAAAGAGCCTTTTTTACCCTGTAATTGCCTGTATCCCACTGCCCTTACCCCCACACAAGGGCAGAAATCAAGTCAATGAATAACCTGAGACAAAATAAAATATTCTAAAAGTGCTTCTTATTTTTAGGACGGGGTTAAAATAGAACTTGTCCCCAGAGTTTGGGAGAATTAGTCCATGATACCCAATAGCATTATACACTTAATTAGCTTCTGGTCTAATATTGGGTGTCTCAGACAGATTCTATTTAGTGATTTAGACTCCATTATGTTAGGATTGACTTGAAATGACCTTTGAATATCTGGGGTATGTATTTCCCAGGAAATCCCTATGTCTCTGCACTTCAAACATTCATACTTATCACCACTGGCCTCTTGTTTGACAATAAAGCATCATTTTCATTTGTGACATTCCTCTGCCATTTATGTTTTTCTAGCAGAAGTAGAAATATCGAAGTACTAAGTCATATAGTTTATTTCGCTTCTTAACAAGTCACTTCTAGAGTGGAAAAATCATATTAATTTAGTGTAAAGAGAGTATTTTAACTATAGAAAAGTTTTGGGAAAAGAACCCAGAGTAAATTCTACTCAGTTTCTTTTTGCCAAGAAATTAGTAACAGAGAAGATATATTTGCGGAAAGCAGTTTTGTATATTTCTAAAATAATTTAAATGGTTATGAAGCCAATGTGTATATGAAATCCCAGTCTTAAAAAGATATGTCTCCATTTGAAAGAATTTAAATATTTATTATGTGATTTGAAGTGAATATATATATATATATATATATATATATATATGCCCTTTAGTTTATATTTTATGATATATATCATATTATGATGTAAATGGGTTGTACAGACAAATAACTGAAATTATTAATATAATTACTCAGCAATATCATAAATGTTTACTACCATTTGGTTTGCTAGTATTCTTACAAAAATTCAATTTGTCCAACCAATATCATTTCATATAACAGATTTTGCTATTTATTATTACGGTATTGGCTGCAAACAAAACTGACATGGTCCCAGGCTTCAATAAGTATGCAGCTAACTGAGAAAGACAGACAATAGCAAGTAATTATGAGTGTGACAAGTGTCATGAGGCAAAGATGTAATAGAATGGATAACATTGTAGACCTGTACTGATTTGGGGGTTAGTGCTTACTAGAGAAAAGGGAATTTAAGCTTATCCTTGAAGAATGCCTAAGTGGCATAGTTAGAGTTGTCTTAGGTGTTTCTAAGGCCAGGGGGTGAGGGAGATGATTCTGGATGTGCCACAAACTGGAAAAAGTCCGGTATGACTGGGACATAGAGTGGCAGTCAGAGAGAGGTGAAAAATGAAGCTTTAGAAGTAGATGGAAGCCAGATGTGAAAGGCCGTATAAACTGTGTCAGAGATTTGATGTCGTGTAAAACTTAGGGGAAGAGATTATTGGGTCTTAAGTAGTGGATGCTGGTGATTGTGTTTGTGTTTCTATAAGACGTCTCTAGAAAACAGCAGGGAGAAGGATTGGAAAACACAAGTGGAAGTGGCGGTACTGGTTTATAGGCCATGGCAGTGGCCTTGACAACGGAAAATGGCAGCTTGACTTGAATTAAAGCAATGGCAGTGGGAATGCAGAAATGTAGACAGTTCTGACAGATAATTAAGTTATAGAAGCAGTGAGTTGTGGTGATTGATTGTGAGTGTGTCTGTGTGTTGGGTCACACCTCTGAGAAAAAAGGAAGGAAATTCTACCAAGTTATGGTTTGAGAATCTATGCGGAAGGCAGTGTTCTTTAGCAAATGTTACAGAATTACTGATAGATTCCAAGAAGAGTGAATTCCACTTTCTGTTATGGTATTAAATGATATAACATAGTGAAGTGAGCAAACTCAAAATGTGTGTCATGTTGTAATCCCCTAAATATTCTTATGTGCAATGTGGTGCTTAAGGAACATTACTTCTGCATGCTTTATTTTGAAGAAAAGTGTTCACAAAATAGTTTATATACATTAAAATCATTTTTATTGAATTTTCCAGTTACAGAATAGTATATTCTTTCAACTAGATAAAAGGCCAACAACAAACATAAAATTTGAAACATGGCTCAAATTACTGAAATTACATGTTCCCATAAATGAATCTTGGGACCCTCTCACTTGGAGCCTTCTCTGTTCTCTTTCCCGGCACGTAATGTCTTTAACCTATCTAGGTGGAGGGAAATGCAGGCCCCTTCTTTTTATTATTATTATTATTAGTTTCAGGTGTACAAAACAATGTACTAGTTAGACATTTACACCCCTCACAAAGTGAAACCCCCCTCCCCCAATCTACTACCCCTCTGACATCGTATGTAGCTGTTACAATACCATTGACTCTATTCCCTATGCTGTACTCCACATCCCGTGACCGTATATATATATTTAACTATAATTGACATTCAATATTATTCAGCTTCAGCTTCAGGTATACAATGCAGTGCAGGCCCCTTCTGTTTCATCTCCCTGCTTTTCTCTCTAGGGAGCTCATTTGCACTCTTTCAACTTCATCATTTTTATCTCCCCAATGCTCTTCTCTTGTTCTGTCTCTTGTCTTCTTCCAAGTTAATGACTTTCCATATGTTTGGTGTCATCATGGCCTCTCCAGCTGGAAATTCTTTTGTACCACAAACCACCCAGGACACCCAAAGTAAAAACCAATTTCTGCCACATTAAGATCAATTTCCCCTTCTGAGGCCCGTGACTCGGATTCTATCTAAATCTCTTGGCGTCCTCAGACTCCTCTTCTCATAGAGTTACTAGAAACATGCAGCGTGAGTCCAGCACTTAATAAATGACACTCAGGTCTCAACATTTTACATGTATGGTCTCTTCCTCTTCACACACCAACACTATGCAGCTTCTGTTGTAATAACCCTATTTTACAGGTGAAAAAAGTAGGTTTGAGGTGGATACACAACACTTAGGATCACGCAGGTAGTAAATGACAAAGTACTAACATTCAACAGTGTTGTTCAGACTTTCAAAGCACTGAGCATATGCTCTTAACCACTCTGCTGAAGGACCTTTCAGCACTTAGCTGTTCAGTTACCAAGCCCCTAAGTGTTGTTTAGATATTCCAGGTCAACTTGTCCTCCCAACCCCCCTCCTGCCAGGGACTGTACTAAATGCAAGTGAATTGTCTCCCTTAGTCCTCGCAGTCTTCTCAAGTGGGTTTTCTTAACATTCTTTAACACATAAAGTAAGTGAGGCACAGAGAGGTTCAGTAGTTGGCAGTAGGTCACATACCGAGAGCTGGGACATGAGCTCTGGTCTGAGGTTCCATTACCCACATTGTTACCATATTCTGCCAATCTTTCTTTATCTGGTTTTAAGGACTTCACCATTTACTGTTCTTATAAAACTGACATCCTTGTTGTCTCAAAGATTTTTATTTACTGGTTTTGTTGTTGTTCTTTTGGAAGGGAGGGTGTATTGTTCTTTCCACCCAGATTATTTTCTGATATCATCTGATTTAATCCTAAAATTCCTTGAGGATTCTAACTGAAGCCTCAATCTTTAAAGTTTTCTACATTCACCCACTTGTTTCATAGCAGGAACACACTATTTTACATTATTGAATCTTCCATTCCATTGGTCAACACCACATCATATAAGTAAGTCTTCCCCGCCCCCTCCAGTTAGGTTAATTTGGTATCTGGAATCATAGTTTTCTTCTCTGTTTCAATGAAAATAACTTTGTAGTGCTGAGGTCATGGTAGACTTCACCACATCAATTTCTATTTGATTAAAATAAAATTAATATATTGAGTATTATATAATACTAAATATATTGAGTAATGAATAAAAAAAGAAAGGTCCTATGGATAGTCACCTCACAGGGTGATCTAATCACGAATTCCTACCTGGACAGGTCATAGTGGCTGGTCACTCCCCAGGCATATAATTTCTTTAGTGAAAGGTTTGTCTTTGACTCAAGCAAGCCCTGTCTACTGTTTAGGTGCATCTAGGTTAACACGCTTTTGAAATTCCAGAAAGTAATACTTCTGAAGGGGTATTAACCCTTAAGAGAGAATATAATCTTAGCTCTCCTGTAATACAATCCCCACATTGCTTTCTATTACCACTATACAATCTTCCCTATGTTCCTTCCTTAATTTAAAATGTATATAAAAAAAAAAACTGCAAAAATATTATTCTCTGGACTATTTGAGATCTTGTTTTTTGGCATATGTCATCAGTGTGGCTGAAATTCATAAAATTCTCTACAAGTTTGGATGTTCCTTATGTTGACATGTACAAACAATATTTTGCATTTCACACTGAAAATTTTGAGAATAATGTATAATTTAATTAACCTAAACAAAGTGATTTCTGTTGCTCGGTAATTAAATGACTACATTTGTCTGTATCCAAAGAATGCAGCTATATTTTAATTCTAGATATAAAAGAAAAGATGACCGTGGACATCGTTGTCTTTGCTAACCAGCAACCATGCTCTCTCCTCTTGGTAATAAATCCACAATTTTATTCTGGTGAACAACAACCTCTTTTATTCTGCGTGCGTGTAGATCAGTACAGAAATGTCTACTTCTGGCTTCTGGCTCACTGGAACAGCACTGTTCTTGTCATTGTGATTCAGGAATGGATAGAGACCCAATCAGAAGAAATGAGATGAAAGGAGACTTTTTCTGGAACTGTTGAAAGGCATGGCTCATCTCCCCTGATCTTTTAGTAATGAGGGAGATGTGAGCCTGGAGATAGGGAGGCTATACACTAGTAGCCTGAGAACAAATCCAGCAGAGAAACCAAGTCTAGATTATACTGAATGTAATCTTGCATCAAACTGAGCACGAGCCTGCTCTAGTCTCTTGAGTATCTGAGACAATGGGTTTCCTTTTTTTGGCTTAAGTAGTGTGAGTTAAGGTTTTTGTCATGTATAATCATGGTTCTAACTGACCCACCTTCTTTTACCAAATAAGGAAAAGATTAAAACTTTCATTGTCCATTCCTTCCAAACAAAAAGTAAACTCCACACATTCCACTCACTCTGTAATAGGTAACCACTGTTTGTCCCCATTCTACCATAATCAGTTATACAATTTTGATAATAAAAATGATGCAGTAAGTCTATTGATACATAAACTATACAAAAAGCAAACCCTGATACTGCTAACTTTATATCTTAAAGGATTTCTATTTTATTTTAGTTAAGCCAAGTATACTGGGGGTGCCAAAAAATGTTTCGAAGTGGAACATTTGGTCAATGTTGCTCAAACCGTAGTTCGCCGTAATCAGAAGTGTCTGGACACTGATGGGAACCACTTTGAGCCCCTCTTGTGATTGCAGAAGTCAAACGTGACTTGTATTCATCTTTTGTTGTTGGTAAATATTATTACAATTTTAATAAGTTTTTCTTTTCTTAAAATGTGTATACATTTTTTTGGCACCCTCTATATATTCTGTTTTCTCCTGCTCTGTGCACTTTGTCTTGGCACAGGTAGGTGATATCTGTCTTAGATGACAAAATGTAGGGTTAGGAGTCTTGTTAATTATCTGAAGTCAAGAAGGACTGTAAAGACGGAGCTCTCTATATAAGAGGTGCATTACTTATTTCTAGACTGGCTAGATAATTCCTCAGGGCAAACAAACCCAATTGAGCAATACATATCAATCACATTTTGAAATACAAATTTCTTCTATTTCTTTGTCTTAACTGAAAGATTTCTAGATCAAATATCTTGCTGTTTCATTTGGAAGCGAGCCGATATAGACCTTTCACAGTAAGTTTTATTGACATGCATTACACTAGAATATTTATTAGCTGTATTCAGTGAGCTGTAAATCACAGAGGACATCTGGCATTATTGAGATATTAATGTTTAACTGCATGATTACCATCAGTTTTAACTTTCAAAGCATTATAGTTTATGAAGACAGTCACATAATCTCAGTTTAAATGTCCGTTAAGTCATTATTTTATTATAACTGAATCTTGTTGCTAACTGGGACTTTATAGAGATAAAAAATACTGATTGAGAAATAAAAGTCTTAGTCTACGGTGATCATGTTGAATACTATATCATTTAGGAAACACTTACTTGGTATTCTTATTGCAAAATCTAGACTGTGGAGAAAATTGCATGTCTGTTAGAATGTTTTCAGCTGCAACAAATAAAAGAATACCAAACTTAAAAGTGACTTACATAATAAGGGTTTATGATCTAACATGAAAAGTTCACTGTTGGCAGATCTTGGGTTTTAGCTCTGGCAAAGCAGTGTCCTTGCAGGATATTTGGTCTTGTCCAAAATGGTGTGAAGACATTTGGTCCACTCCAAAAAGTCCTGGAAATTTGGTCCTACCAAATGCGTTCACAGACATTTTTGGTAGGACCAAATTTCCGGGGCCTTTTGGTGTGGACCAAGTATCTCCTCAGTATTTGGGACAAGACCAAATGTTTGCTCATCAAGCAGTTTTATTCAAGACCAGGGTGTGTTTCTATCCTTCCATCTTCCATTTTTGATGATTTAGTTTTAGTTTCCAGGTATGTCCTTTCGTGGCTACAAAATAATCTATAGGCAGGAAGCATGTTCTCACAAGCACATTCGCAGGCAGTGAGGAGTCTTCCTTGTCATTGTTGGGGAGGAAAAACATTTTCCGAAACCCCAGCAGACTTGCAACAAGGTTCCTTTGACAAGCACTGGTTTGTAAATACATAACCTAGCTGTAAGTAAGATCTGAGAAGTGAGAGTCTAGTATTTTCAGCATCTACAGTGAGTAGATAGCAAAGAGAATTTGTGGAACCACCCCTGTCAGCCTAGTCTGCCATGTTATTACTTTGCAGAGAGGCAGACATTTAGTAGCAGCAGCCGTTGGCCAAATGAAATAGTATATTAGAATCCCAAGTTAAGTGAAGATGGATGGATTTGCCTTTGGGAGGAGTGGAAAAGAACTTTCCACTTAAATTGTTTTTTGTTTTTTTTTAACTCTTTTTATCTAGCAGTTTGGATTCTACCCAGAGAGCGGGTCTATAGGCAGAGAAAAATCCTTCCTAGTTTAAGCTGCTGTCAATAAAAGCAGTATGTTGAATTATAATGGGTACTGTGCTCTTAATTAAATGGGCATACTTCCTTTGATTCACTGCTGTAACGTTTTCCTTTTGTGCTTTTGCTGTTTGCCAGAGGCCTGTGTGTGTTTTATGAATGGAGCTCTAGGCTATTGTGCTGTGATGGAAGGCCACCTCATTTAAGAATAGGAAACGCTCCTACATTTAAGAGGAAAGAAACATAATTATGTTGTTTGGAATCATTCCTGACAGACTTCTCATCCCAACAGTTGCTCTACTTTGAAGACTGGAAAGGTAAACATTCAAATAAACACACACATACAACAACAACAAAAAAATGAAATTCTATAAATGGGAGCAGACCAAAGCCTATTTAAACTTATGATACACAAATATTGAATAATTTATTTTACCTTGGTTCATTGTTGAATGATCTGGTTTTTTCTTTTAAACGTTTTCAATTCAATTTAGTTAGCATTCACTGAGTTTCTAATATTTAGAAGTCATACTAAGCTCTGTAGAAATACAACTAAAACATTTATTTGTAAGAAATGTATTATCTACTAATGAGACAGATCAATATGTATATGATGATAATGCAAGATATCTGTCTGATACTTTTACCTGAAGTTTAAACATTTACTACGAAGATAAGGGGCAAGTCTCTGCAGAATCTGGGGATGTGCTGTGGAGGACCTGGCCATAGGTTTGCCTTTTAGGGTGGATGATAAGAGGAAATAGGACTCTTGGTATTCCAGATTGTGGGACCTAAATAAGAGGGAAGGTACATCACGGGGTTAGGGGAAGTTGGTCAGTCGGATGAGTTACACTATAAAGTCAAATTGGGCCAAAGCAGACAGGAGAGACCTAAAAAGGTGAACTTGAGCATGGAAGCAATAGGGACCTGCTGACCATTCCCTACCAAGGCCTGATCTCCTCTGTACTTTAGAACTCTCTTGCCTCTCTTTGCAAATCACTGACATTGGTTGAAAACTATGTTCTGCTAAACATTCTCTGTACTTCAAACATTCTGATTGGCATAACCCTTACAAAAACCCTATTAGTTGCTTATTATAAGTTCACTTTACAAATCAAGAAATTTACACACAGAGAAGTTAAGTGACTTGCCCAAGTTCACACAGCTTGCCCAAGGTCACACTCTTAACTACAAGCTAGGCGAATGAGAAGAAAAGCACAGCTATTCTTTTTTGGTACACATTATTTTCATATTCTATTAAAATGAAAGAGTCATACATCAATACAAATATTTATTTTTTAGCTATTTGTCTGATGGTTTACTGTAACAAATTTTAAACATCAACATCAATTCCTGTAATCCTCTGCACAAGAAGATGTCTTAAAGAAAATTAAAAAAATAGTGCATTGATAATCATAAATCTTTCATCTGGAAGAAAAGTTAAAAGCTATTTAGAATATTACAACATTTACAATATTTATTATTTAAAACAAAAAGGAAGAGGTTTCATAACATTCATTTAGTAGATTCGCGGCATTGAACTTGAAAGTGACCATAGTCATTATCCAGGTCAGAGTTGCAAACTGGATGCCCTCAGATGTCATTTATTTGGTCTGCAAAGTAATTTCTTTGCTTTTCTGTTTTAATTACTGGCTAATTTTAAAAAAATAGAAAATTTATTCTAAAAGTATTCATTTCCAGCATCTCATAAAAAAATAGAACATGGAGTGAATCACATTCCTATGACAACAATCAACTAGAGCTGCGTAGAATTTGGTTAGTTCAGGTGGGTCCTGTACTACCTGGGAAGTCACAGTGTATTGCTTTTCTAGTACTGCATAGCAAATTGCCACAAGCTAGCAACTTAAAACATCACCCCTTTATTAGTTCTCAGTTCCAGAGTTCAAAAGTTCATCAACATGGGTAGTTTCTTTGCTAAGTGTCTCACAAGGCCCGATCGAGGTATTAACAAGTGTGGCCTCTTATCTGGAAGTTCTAGGGGAGAATCTGCTTTCAAGCTCATTCAGATTGTTGGCAGAATTCAGATCCTTGTGGTTGTAAGACCAAGGTCTCTATTTCCTTGCTGGCTGTCAGTTAAGGCCCCTCTCAGCGTCTTTTGCCATTCCTTTCCCTATTCAAAGCCAGCAACAGAATCCTTCTCTCTTGTTAAATCCGTCTTATGCCTTGAGTCTCTCTCAATTCCCCTTCTTCACCCACTTAGAGAAAATGTTCTGCTTTTGAAGGACTAGAGTGATTAGTTTAAGACCACCTAGATAATCTCCTTATTTCAAGGCCAACTTATTAGTAATCTTAAGCACATCTGGCCAAGTACTTTTGACAGTATAATGTAACCAAATCATGGAATTAATAGCAGGGCTGAGATCGCTGGGCCGTCTGAGAATTCTGTCTACTACAGAGAGCTGTAGTCCTCTTGACCACTGCATATACAAAAATACCTAATATACATGAAGATGTAGCATCATGGATGCTCATATGTTATTGGAAAGAATATACAGAGGGTGCCAAAAAATGTATACACATTTAAAGTAAGGAATGAACTGTATTAAAATTGTAATACTCAGTATATACTGATAACAAAAGATGAATGCAAGTCACATTTGACTTCTACAATTACAAGTGGTGGTTACTATTAGTGTTCAGACACTTTTAATTACGATGAACTACTGCTTGAGCAACGTTGACCAAAGCGTCCACTTGTACACATTTTTTGGCACCCCTGGTATATTAATACCACTACTCTGGGACACTTGCGTAAAACATATGCATGCCTGTTCTATAACGTAGCAATTCTCCTATTGTGAATATGTGCACTTAAAAAGTTAGCCAAAACTCAGGGCAATTTTTTAACGCTTTTCTTGTGTCCTTATTCAGGGTTAAATCCCATTTTTTGAACTTTAGAGTTGTTTATGAACAGAATCAACATTACCTCTTTTGAAGCATGTTGAATGTTTGTAAGGTCTTTTGCTTATAACTAATCATGTTTGCCTGATCTACATTGAAGAAGATCCTTGAAAAAAATTCCATCAATGGAATTGGAGACTTAACTGTGTCATGTAACAAACACTCCCTCTCCCTTTTTTTTTTGTAGGAAGCAGATGGGATTGATGGACTCTGAGTATTGTCTATAACTCTAGCTAGGTATGTCAAGGTCAGCGTGTTTCTTCCTCAAAATGGGCTAGATGTTTGTATGAGGGAGAATACATAACACCTGCAACTTGTTTGCTGAGTCTAGAAATTCTATTTGATTACTTGCTGTTTTTTTTACTCCTAGAAAATTGGTAAGACACATGTCCTTTTGTGTCTCTAGTGAAGGCAGACATAAAATGTGATTAGATGCCACTTATAAGCCATTATAATTTCTGTTCTGGCAGAAATCAGAACAGGAGTGAGCATATCTGCTGTCCTTCATTCCTGACGGCTCAAAATGGCAGTGGTTTTGTTGGGGGCTTCAGTTAATATCCCCATATGTTTCCAGCCCCAAAGCAGTGTATGTACTTGGGGCCCGAGACAGCTGCAAACATCAGTGAATACAATCCTAGGTGAGGACTTTCATCAGGGAGGAGAGTAGTGTTGGTGTCGTGTGTCGTAAGGAATAAAAGGAGAGGGAAGCCATGCAGCTGGTTCCTGTCGTTTCATAGCCTAGAAGTCCTACCTTACTGGGAATAAAAGAATCACAGTGTAATCCTGTGGAAAGACTACAGACAGCCTTAAATGTGGCTGGCCCTGTGACACATACACATCTTGTGCTTTTTACTCTTCTGTTAGTTATTCTGACCTCTTCTCTGGATGTTCTAGGGAAGAATTTTTACCTAGTACAAAATTTTAACCCCATAAATTGTTTTATTGCAAGAAAGACATTGCTCACATTTTATCTCTGTTTAAACACCAATGATCTTTTTGGTTTTCTAGATCTTTTCCCATTCAGTTCAACAGTTTTTTATTGAAATTGTGACATAGAATTGTACATATTCTTATTGCCATTCATAGTCATTAGAGATGTTGAAAATTTTTCATTTTTTTTCCTCCTTTGCTGGGTACAAGGTAGAATTTCACTTCCCCATCTATAGATGTTTTCCTGTTTCCTTTTTTTCTGCTAGGCCATCTGGCAATAGCTGCTCTGTCAGCCTGGGCCATTGCCTAAGGAAGGCGACTGTGCAGAGCAGAAGCTTAGCCAACTTGTAATTTCTGAAAGGCATGAAGAATGTGTGTGCCATGATTGTTGAGCTTGTTTGTTATTGTACCACAACCCAGTCTATCCTGACTTATACATAGAACCATTTTAAATCCCAACAGCTGGTCAAAATCATCCCACAGTTTCAACATTCTTTACTGATATATACAATTTTATAAACTATTCTAAGACATAATAAACTCTAATGGCATTTACATTTTAGACAAGTTTTGTTGACAACATGCAAATTTAATCTGCTCACATATTCTGCTTGCTGAAGTGTAACAAATGGACACCTGAATTTGAATTACAATTGACATCTTTTCTTACCCTCCAATATAAAACACATTCACAATTAAGATGATGTATTTTAAAGTTCACTGTTTCCATATAATATCTATTTTATAATTCTGAAAATGGATAAATAGTGCTTAACATTAGAAATTTTCAGTTATAAAATAAGTAAATTCTGGGGATATAATGTACAGCATGGTGACTATAGTTAATAATATCGAACTGCATATTTGGAAGTTGCTAAGAAAGTAAATCTTCAAAATTTTCATCACAAGAAAAAAGTTTTGTAACTATGGATGATGACAAATCTTAACTAAATTATCATGGTAAACATTTTGCAAGATATAAAAAATATTAAACCATTACATTGTGTACTTAAACTAATATAATGTGATATGTCAAATTATACCTTAATTTTTAAAAAATGGTATGTGATAGTTCTCAGAAGAGCTGTACAATAATATTTAATTGGAATTTGGAATTTGGAGTACTAGAGTGATTAATTGATTACAATTACACTTAAGATAGACAACTTATTTTTGGATTCAATAGCTTATGCTAGAATACAGATACAGAAATTTAAATGTTTAAAAGGTTTGGTTTTTTCTGTAAGGTACTGGAAAAATCTGTAAAACCCAGGATATGGCTGTTATCTGTCTTTCAAGAGGCTTCATGAGAAATAGATATTATATTGGTGAATTGAAACTGGTGTGTAAATCCTGAATACCAGTTGATGGGTTTATAACAAGCAAAGTAACTGTTAAATGGACCACAATATTGATGATGGTGGAACCAGCTCATTCTGGGAAGCCAAAATATAAAATAGATTTCTTTGTGATTATAGAATTAGAATGGAGACAATTAGTCATGTGACTTAAATGTGTAATAGTTTAAAGCTAATCTCAATTCATTTATTTACACAATGATAAGAATATTCTTGCCAATCTCTTGCATGCTTGAAGGCAGTAGCTTAGTTTTCACTTTGGATATTTGCCTTCATGATTCTCATTTTCTATACCAACTCTATTTTGACTGACATACATTTTTTTTTTTTAATCAATATGCTCATAACTTCAGTTTGGTTACAATAGGGTTTGTAGGCCTGATGGAATTTGTTTCTTTTATGTGACATTGCTTATCTCTGCTTGATCTCCAGAGTGGATATGATAGTGGGAGTCCTCAGTATAATCTATTTCCCTTATTTCCTAACATTTTTGACTTGTCTTATTTAAATATCCACTTACTGACAGCAGCAGGTATTGCTTGGATAGTAAAGACAATGTTCGTATGCTTATTTTTTTGATAGTCTGTTTCTTTATAAATGTAAGCAAATTTCTACTAGTCCTGCAAAGTGCTCTCCAATTATAAAAAAGCATCCATTTGTGAATATTTCACGTTTCTTTCATTTTTCCATTTCACAATTTTATTTTAATTTAGCATAGCTATTCTATAAAGAATTATAAGAGTTCCTGGAGTTTTTGCAAAAAAGATGCTGTGTGAGGTCTACATCATCAAACACTTATTGATTCCTGAAAAAATACAATCATCAACTGAATCAGTAAATTCCATTAGAAAACATACAGATAAAACAATTTGACCAACCCTCCTTTGAGGTCCAGAACAAAAAGAACATCTATTTAGAAAATAGCTATCTATCATGAATAAGGTATCTTGTTTTTAATCTAGTCTTTTTGTAAGATTGTCTCTATTTTCATTTTGGGAAAATCTGTAGTTTGACTCTAAAAAACAGGCAAGTTACTTAAACTTTTGGAATTTAAAAATGTGTTATTTGCTTTTTAAATTTCTTCATAGTTTTGGAATAGTTTATCTTGTGAAAGCTGTGATACAATCTTACACTTACTTCAGCATTCTGATATGATAATTCAACTGTGACAAGTTCGAGAACTTGTTGCAATGATGTTGGTAACATTTTTTGATATCAGAGGAATTATTCATTATGAATTTGTACCAAATGGACAAACAGTTAACCAAGTTTATGATTTGGGAGTGCTGAAAAAGCCACGTGAAACAGTTAGATGACATAAATTTTTCTCCAACAATTCATAGCTCTTGAATCACGACAATGCGCCAGCTCACAGGGCATTGTCTATGAGGGAGTTTTTAGCCAGTAAACAAATAATTGTATTGGAACACCCCCTCCACTCACCCTATCTGGCCCACAATGACTTCTTTCTTTACTCAAAGATAAAGGAAATATTGAAAGGAAGACATTTTGATGACATTCAGGACATCAAGGGTAATACAACAACAGCTCTGATGGCCATTCCAGAAAGAGTTCCAAAATTGCTTTGAAGGGTGGACTAGGCGCTGGCATCTGTGCATAGCTTCCCAAGGGGAGTATTTCAAAGGTGACTGTAGTGATATTCAGCAATGAGGTATGTAACACTTTTTATAGGATGAGTTCGTGAACTTAATTATCAGATCTCGTATACACGCTGAGGTGAAAAAGAGATCATAAGAGGAGCATACTGCTCTCCGTATAAGACTTCCATTTTCTTTGAGCTTAGACATTAGGCAAATTCTCTTGTTGGTTTTAGCCTAAGATGAATATATCTAAAGGATATCATTTTTGCAAGAAATTAAAAAGTCAGAACACTTAATCAAAGAACTGCTTTTAAAGTTAAACATAATGAATATTACACTTCCAGCAAAGGAAAAAAGGTGGCTTTTTCTGGTTATTGTAATAGACTGATTTGAATAACCTCAAAAATTGATATTACAGCTTAATAAAATAATGCAAATACCGAGAAACCTTCAAGAGCAGAAACCTTCATTAGCTTACTCAATGTGTATCTATTGAGTTTTTCCACTGTGTAAAGTCTGCAGAGGCACAGAGAACTGTGTTTCAATGTATTGTAAGTTTCTCTCCATAAGGAGCTCAGAATCTATAGAAATTAGAGGACAAGTAAGAAACACGACAATTAAACTGCATTACAAGTAAAAAGAGAAAACAAGTAACATATTTACACCTCTCATTTTTAGCAAATGAGAGGTACAAATGATAAAAGTTATAGAAGACCATAGGAGTAAAGATACTTTTTCAAGGTATTCGATCTTAGGTAAAACTCACAGACCAGCAGCTGTAACAGTCATTAAGTGTCATCAAAACAACAGAACCTGAATCTTACTTAATACCATGAGGCATCGCTAAGCAGGGTTCCATCAGTCAATCAGAAAAGTCACATCTCTTTCCAAAAATAATAGAAAAACTTATTTCTACCACTGTTTGTGGTGATCCTTCCAAGCTAGGCAATGAGTAGCAATTTGTTCTATAGCTTTATAATTAAAGACACCTTGGAAGCTTATAAAATTGAGTGAAGTGTATATTTTGTTCATTTGTTTAAAGAAGCACTATTTCAGGTAACAGAAATAGTTGAGTTATATATATTTTCTTTGGTCCCTCTTAAAAATTTCTACTTGGCAGAGAAGAGCCACCTAACAATTTCCATTCTGACAGAACTGGGTGGTAATAGTAGGATGGTGGGGGAAAACTGATGTGATGACACGTTCATTATGCTGAAATAGGAAATTACCTGTATAGAGTATATTTAACCTCAACTATGGCTATTTAAAGTTTAGCAGCCTATGAATATAATTCCTGTTGATTAAATTTTGGTTGAAGCCCCCAAGGCCAGGAATAATGCAATAGATGTCGAGTGTTCCAAAAGCTTTGAAGAATGGTGCTGGTGCTAGACTGTTTAACGAGGATGTGCTAAGAGATCATTAAATTGATTCAGTTAGATTAGTGATGACTCACTTTCAACCATGAAAGCATAGACATAGGAAATGAATGAGGGAGGCTTCTTTAAGAGGGAGTACTAGACAGCTGTTTGTTCTCCCTCTTGTTGGGGTGGGTAGAGACCTGATTCTTTCAACATTGTATGTCAAGTGAGAGGAGTCCTAGGGAGACTTCCCAACCCACCAAAGTGGAGGGAGCCTGCTTCAAGCCATTTTGAAAGGAAGCCATCCGAAACAATTCTAGGGTGTCATAGCCCACAAAGGGCCTGACTGTCTTGGTTTCAAGGCTGAAAAAAGACTCAGATATCCTGTACATTACCACTATTACAGTAGGACTGGGAGACAGAGAATCTCAAAGACCTCCACAAAAACAATCAGTGAAAAATTCAGCTTGGAACATATTCAAGTCTCACAGGACAGGGACACCATTTTACAAGTTATTCAATACTGCTTTTACTCTTTAATCTCCTCTCCCTTGGACAGTAAACCCAGAGAGGTAATATGCTTGAGTTTTTTGCTTATGACACAATGGAAAGCACAATGTGTGCAATATACAATCAATATTTTGTTTTCCAATAATTCTTATATCTTTTTAATACATAAAATAGATATATATCCAGAATATTGGACAGATATATGTGTGTACACATGCATGTGCACACACACACACACACACACACACACACACATAAGGTTTTTAATTTTCAAACAGAATTTTGTCACAAGCATGTATAGAATCTGTCTTCAGGTTCTGGTCAAGATGGCAGAGTACATAAGCACTGTGCTCTCCTCCTACCATGACCATCTCACAATTACAACTAAACTACAGAACAACCAGCATTGAGAATTGCCTAAAGTCCAGCTGAACGGAAGTCTTATAACTAAGGACATATAGAAACCACGTTGAGACTTGTAGGAGTTGGAGACGTGGGATGAGTTGGTCCCACACCCACATGTGGCAGTTAAAAATGGGGAGGAATATATCAGCTATGGAGATCTGTACCCCAGGCTCCCCAGGCCAGGGCTCCAGTGCCCAGAAAAGAAATCCCCAAAACTTCTGGCTGTGAAAATGCAAAGATTGTGGCTGAGTGAGATGGAGGACTGCTGGAGTCCCAAGCACTTCTCTTAAAGGGCCCATGCACAGATTTACTAACTGATGGACTTGCTCTCTCTGGTCTCCAGCACTGGGGCAGCAGCTCAAAAGCCACCTGGGACATATGGGGAGGAACTGAATTGCCTGGCTTCAGGACAAGGGCTGGAGGGGGAGATTTCTCCCAGAGAGAAGGGATGAAAAAGCCACACATCCTTTATTGAGGCCTCCACCTCCCAGTGACACCCACATACAGCTGTCATATCTGAGTCTCCTTCAACCTGGCTAACACCATTTGCCATGCCCTGGGGATACCCTGAGACCTTTCCTTACCCAGACTGTGGGACCACCCAAGCCACTTCCAGTGACTTTTCTATACAAACAATCTGTCTTGCCTTATGCAGAAGACTTTCCTAAAATCTCTCAAATGTTCACAAATCCCAAACAAGCAGCATCATGCCCCACATGCCCCATACCTCTTACTAACCAACCCTAAGCCTGGTATTAGCAGCAGTCAGCCTCAGTTCTCAGCTTAGCCTCTTCCAAGCACCTTCAAGCCCCACACAAGTGGCAACCATATGCAGATCACTTTGTAGCACATACCAAGTTGCCCCAGGCAGGACACAGGCAGTGGCTGGCCTTAGCCTGCAACACAGCCACTCCAAAGCGGAGCCACTCTCAGAAACAATACACCTAGTGGCCAGTTTCAGGCCACACCAGACCACCACCCAACTACCTCCACAACCAAAGGGTAGACTGGGCAGGTACCAGAGCCTGGTTAAAGTGAATCCTACTTTGTAGGGTCAGGCCCTGCACAACAGCTCCACTGTAGTCACGGCCAGTCCTCACAACAAATCAGCCTGATAATCATTTCCTCCCATTGATGTGAAAATAGCAAACAAAGCTCAACTACAACAGGAAGGCAAACAGGGACCACCTGCAGCACCCAGATCAGGTTACCACAGAGATTGCACCACTGAGCCCCACAGCACACCCACTATATAAAGCCACTCTACTAAGACTGGGAGACATAGCAGAGCTACCTAATACATATAAATAAATGCAAGGAGACAGCTAAAATGAGGAGACAAAAAAACATATCCCAAATGAAAAAATAGAACAAAACTCCAGAAAAAGTACTAAACAAAATGAAGACAAACAATCTACCATATGTAGAGTTCAAAACATTGGTTGTAAGGATGCTCAATGATCTCAGCGAATACTTCAACAAAGAGATAGGAAACATAAAAATGGAGATAGAAAACATAAAACAGAAGCAGTCAGAAATGAAGAATACAATAACTGATGTGAAGAATACATTAGAGGGAATCAACAGTAGATTAGATGAAACAGAGAACTGAACCAGCAATTTAGAAGATAAGGTAGCAGAAAACACCCAATCAGAAAAGCGAAGAGAAAAAAGAATCCAAGAAAATGAGGATAGTGTAAGAGGCCTCTGGAATAACATCAATTGTACCAATATTGTATCATATGGGTACTGGAAGGAGAAGAGAGAGAACAAGGGGTTGAAAATCTATTTGAAGAAATAATGATGGAAAATTTCCTGAACCTGGTGAAGGAAATAGACACACAAGCCCAGGAAGTGCAGAATCACAAACAAGATGAACCCCAAGAGGCCCACACCAAGACACATCATAATTACATCGCCAAAAGTTAAAGACAAAGAAAGAATCTTAAAAGCAACAAGAGAAAAGCAGTTAGTTACCTACAAGTGAGCTCTCATAAGACTGTCAACTGATTTCTCAACAGAAACTTTGCAGGCCAGAAGGGATTGGCAGAAAATATTCAAAGAGATGAAAAGCAAAGACCTACAACCAAGATTACTCTACCCAGCAAAGCTATCATTTAGAATGGAAGGACAGATAAAGAGCTTCCCAGACAAGAGATACCTAAAGGAGTTAGTTCATCACCACCAAACCAGTATCACAAGGAATGTTAGAGGGACTTCTTTAAGAAGAAGAAAGGGAAATAAAAGGTCAAAAATATTAATAATAAAATGACAATAACTACATATCTATGAACAATTACTTTAAATGTAAATGAATTAAGTGCTCCAGTCAAAAGACATAGAGTTGCTGAATGGATAAGAAAACAAGACACTTACATATGGTACCTCCAAGAGTATTTCAGATCAAAAGACACACAGAGACTGAAAGTAAAGAAATGTAGAATGATATTTCATGAAAATGGAAACAAACAAACAAAACATGGGGTAGCGATACTAATACCAGACAAAACAGACTTTATAATAGAGCCTATTACACAAGACAGAGAAATACCCAATAATTCCACTTCTGGGTATTTATCTGAAGAAACCCAAAACATTAGTTCGAATGGACCTGTGCATTCATGTGTTCATTACAGCATTATTTACAATAGCCAAGATATGGAGGCAACATGGATGTCTACGGATGGATGAATGGATAAAGCAGAGGTGGTACATGGATTACTACTCAGCCATAAAAGAATGAAATCTTACCACCTGTAATAACATCGATAAACCTAGAAATTATTGTGCTGAGTGGAGCAAGTCAGACAGAGAAAGACAAATGTCACATGATTTCACTTATATGTGAAATCTAAAGAACAAAAGAAAACAAACAACAGAAACAAACTCATAGATACAGAGAACATTTTGATGATTGCCAGACGGAGGGGGGTTGGGACATGGGTGAAAAGGCCGAAAAATTAAGAAGTACAAATTGGTAGTTACGAAATAGTCATGGGGATGTAAAGTACAGCATAAGGAATGTAATCAATAGTATTATAATTATGTACGGTGTCAGTTGGGTACTAGTTTTATCAGGGTAATCACTTCATAAGGTATATAAATGTCTAATCACTATCATGTACACCTGAAACTAATATAATGTTGTATGGCACTGTAACTGAAATGTTACAAAATATTAAATAAATAACTAAAGTGTAAAAAAAAAAAGTCTTCATATAGCAACAGATGTTACTATTAGACATGAATTGGATTGCCTTGCCTAGGGTTTTCTTTCACTGCCTCTTACTTCCGCTCTTGCTTTCATTTTTGTTCTCTTTCTCTCACTATTGCTCTTTTATTTTTCTACTTGTTTACTGAACCACTTGCGAAGTGACCCCTTTCTATGGGAGATTTAGGTTCCAAACCATTGTCTCAGCCTGCCACTCTTCTGTCTGGGCTACGAGGTTTCTAACAGATGTCCTACCCTTGCTTGGGTTTGCTCCCCCTTAACTTTTCTCTGGGAATTCCCATCCTCCCACTAAACCACTGCCCCCTCCCATTGCCATCCTGCTTTTACCTTCCTACTCTTCTGAGGAAACAGTTCTTATCTGCTCAGGAACTCCGTATCTTTTCAGAAAGGTTTGGTTTGGCCAGGCCTAGGTAAAACAAAATACTCATTAATCGAGATGAACTTTCGGAATGGCCCAAGGAATATCCTGTAGATGTAAAATAAAAGTAACTTTTACAAGGCTGGTGAATGTATATAGGTTCCATAACAATACAACAATGAACATAAAATATTTTCATCACTTGAGATCTGATAGTGATATCTCATATGAGCTCTTTGACCTTCATTTCTCATTCATTTATTCATTCATGTGACTGATTCTCCACATCATGTTGAATTTCAACTTTCCTGTGACTCTCAGTTGTCATAACTGTAACACATTTGAAAATTGTCTATGCTAAAATCCACTAAAAATAGGCATAGAAAATACACATACACACACACACACTCAACAAATAACCTAGAAATTCAGGAGAATATGGTTCAATGAATAGACTGCCGTTTATTGATGGGAAAAGGGCAAGGGCGCAAACAACTACTTTTATGAATAAAATGATCTTAACAAAAGCTCTCTTTAAAGTGTTACTTCCTAATTTTTCTTACACAACACCTATGGAAAATGATAATTTTGTCATAGTCCATTCACATACATGGACAAGGCTTCACCAGAGGCATATGTGCCTTAGCACATCTGAAAGCCATTCCCAGCACTCGGGCTTGGAACCTCTGCTTTAGGAATTATTCCCAGGACTGGTTTCACTTAAGGTTTTTATGAGTCATCAGGAAGATGAAGTGCCCGGTAAAATCTTCAAGTTCACAGATAACACTAAGCTTCTCTGGGTAATTAAATGTCAAGTTGATAAGGATAAACTGCAGAAAAATCTTTTCTGCTTATGTGTGAGGTCAGGACACAATGATGAACTTTATCGTGGTTGTGCGAATGTTGTAGAATAAGAAAAAATAATACAAGCCATATTTATATGATGATAACCCTCGAGCATCAATGATGACACAGGATAAAGATTTAAGAGTTACTGTCTTCTATTCCTGGAGACATCCACGTTTTGTGGTGACAAAAACAATTACTACAATTCTGTGAATCATCAGAGATGCTGCTGCAAATGACACAGAAATTCAGTAATGATTTAAACACTTTCATATATGTTTCATGCTCTAAACAACCCTCTAAACAACCCTGTGTGATGATTTTAATGCATTTTGCACAAAAGGAAGCTGAGGCAGTAAGTGACTGACCCTTGCGTTAAGGCACAGTCGTCTACAATTAGTTCTGGATTCTGTCTCTAAAAGAAATGGAAGTAAAAAGGAATGTTCAGAAATAGACATTTCAAACGAGACATGGGGAATCAGAGAGAAGAACTGAGAGAGGAAGAGATCTGTATAGGAGCACATATTTTTAAAAAAGAACGTTTCGTTTGGAAAAGTGACTTGAATATGGTTTAAGTAAAGTTCTAGAATTCTGTATTTAATTAGGAAATTGCATTATGCTTAAAAATAGTGTATTAGTTTGTTTAGGCTGCCATAAAAAAGCACACACACTGGGTGGCTCAAACAAGAGAAGTTTATTGTTTCTCAGTTCTGGAGGCTAGAAGTCCAAGGTCAAGGTGTCAACAGAGTTGGCTCCTTCCCAGGGCTGACAGATGGATCACTTTCAGACCTCTTCTTTCTATGTCTCTTCACATATTCATTCCTTTATGCATGTCTGTCTCTGTTCAGATTTCCCTTTTTTGTTTATAAGGACACCAGTCATACTGCGCTAGGGCCCAAACTAATACCCCATCTTAATTACATCTGCAATGACCCCCTTTCCAAATAAGGTCATATTCTGAGATACTGGTTATACAGCTTCAATATACAGATTTTGGGGGGAACACAATTCAACCCATGGCAAATGACGAGGGAGCACCACAGAGTGGGTGATACATGTATGAAAGTTATTGCTCTGAATAAGAACAAGACCTAAAGACAGTGAAAAACACAGCATTGGGGCCATTAAGCCAATAAAGAGATGTGGGTGGTGGTGGGAGGGTAGAGTATGGCAGTATTTTAGTATCATAACATTGGAGAATTGTGGGAAACCCTAGAGATCAGTGTTTTTACAGAGTTGAGCGATATTCAAAGGGAAGGTTCTGGTCTCTTTGTCCAATGACAACATAGCCCATTGATTTTACCTAATAGAGCATTAGTATTGCTATTTCTTTATGTCAGTTTTTTTTTTTTTTTAATCCCAGAAGAGATTAAACCCCAGATACTTAAAAAATGTGTTTACCACAAACCCCCAAAAATCTCAACTCTGAGTATATAATGGAAACTTCAGGTTTGACTTTTTCTTTCTGATTAAATGTAAAACAAAGACGTTTTGGACAAGCTTATACTAGGTATTATACTCTAATAATGATAACGTTTCTGAAGTGAAACAACCACACTTCCACATGAAATGGAATGAGCACTTCAATTAGAGTTTACTTTATTCAGGGTACATTCAACCCCATGTCACAATGGCACATGGCATATGTGTCACAAAGGGCTAAGAGACATCTTAAGGTATGAAATGTAATGAGGAAATTACAGTTAATCTTCACCTTATACAAGTAAGACATGAAATGACAGAGAAAGGTGAAATTAAATTTTCATTGATTTGTCACTGCATCCATCCTCTCAAAGCAGCATCACAATGACACCTGTGTGTGGGTCTGCACTATGACCATTTTTTTTAAGGTTATTGTCTATGAATCTGTGGGTTTTAAAATGTGTCCAAAACGATTTTTCAGTTTCTACTGATCCTCTGAGATTATAGATGAATAGATTTGGAAATTTTCTCTTTCTTTTAGCCTTAAGTCTCCTGGCTTGGCCCTGGAGTACCTAGTGGCTAGGCGTTGATTGATAGGTTTGGCAATGCCAATGTAAACACCAGGTAAACCTTTCCAGCATCAGGAAATTGGTGATATGTAAATTCAGCTCTTGTGCCCAGTTTTTAAATGTAAATACCCTTGGGCTTCCTGTCAAGGACTGACTTAAATTGACATTTACTATGTGGATTAGGGAGAACTTTGAAACTGTGGACCCCAGTTTACAAAGCCTTCCAAAATAGGAGTGATGACTTGAGTCCAGGCACAGAATGGGATTTGTATCCGGATCCGTGTGTGAAACAGAGAGGATTACAGTGGGTAAGAAGAAGAGGTGAAGGCCATCATCAAGGGACAAGGTGGAATGGGCTCCATCATTAAGATGAGGGGATGAGAAATTTTCCCTTTGCACATTTAAAGGAAGAAACTATTTAAATCATTTTAAAGTACATCATGAAACACTACTGTTATTTTTTTTTTGAATGATTAAATTTTGTTCCATAAAATTGAAATACAGAAAGAGCAAAGCAGTATTCTTTACTGTCACAATACAGTGTGACCAATAGACACACTTATCCAAACACAACTAGTTTACATTGTGATCAATTTCTTCCCATGCACTTGTGTGTGTTGTATATATTTGTGATTATGTGTTTCCCAATAGTCTAATAGAATCACTTAATATTTTTAAAAATTCCTGATTTTTCATCAAGTACTGAGTATCTTTTTATGCTAACATTGTATATGTAATCACCTCTGCTTACGTTTTTTTTTTAATTAAAGTTTATTGGGGTGACAATTGTTAGTAAAGTTCATAGATTTCAGGTGTACACTTCTGTAATATGTTATCTATATCTCACATTGTGTGTTTACCACCCAGAGTCAGTTCTCTTTCCATCACCATATATTAGACCCTGTTTACCCTCTTCTAGAGCCCCCCTTACCCTCTCGTAACCCCTAAACTATTGTCTGTGTCTATGAGTTTTTGTTCCTTCATTTGTTTGTCTTGTTCTTTTATTGTTTTCAGTTGTATGTACCACATATCAGTGAAATCACATGGTTCTCTACTTTTTTTCTGTCTGAC
Organism: Rhinolophus sinicus; assembly: GCF_057876585.1. NCBI lineage: Eukaryota > Metazoa > Chordata > Mammalia > Chiroptera > Rhinolophidae > Rhinolophus > Rhinolophus sinicus. The sequence goes on along the minus strand of NC_142517.1, from coordinate 106,269,796 downwards.
TTATTTCACTTAGCATTATAATTTCAAGATCCATCCATGTTATCACAAATGTTACTATTTCATCTTTTCTTACCACCAAATAGTATTCCATTGTGTATATATACCACAACATTTTTATCCATTCATTTATTGAAGGACATTTTGGTTGTTTCCATGTCTTGGCCACCGTAAACAAAGCTGCAATGAACATTGGAGCACACGTGTCTTTATGTATAAATGTTTTCAGATTCTTTGGGTAGATACCCAGGAGAGGGATTGCTGGGTCATATGGTAATTCTATTTTTAATTTTTGGAGGAACCTTCACATAGCGGCTGCACCAATCTAGCCTACTTTTTATACTTTTTAAATGTTGATACTTTCCAAGATTCTGTTTTTGACTCTGCTTTTTTTTTCAACTTTATTTTCTCCCATCTTTCTAAGCTCTTCTATCAGAATAGCTAACACCTAAACACTTACAAGTTACAGATCTATATCTTATGTCTCAGGCTCACACATATAACTATTCACCATTTAGATGCCCATTAATAAATTAATTCATTGATAATCAATCAATGAGTTCATTAATTCATTAAGATCTTGGTATGTGTTGGGTGGTGTTCTGAGTACTAAGGGTTTAACTTTGAAAATGGGACTTGGATATAATGGAAGATGGTAAAAATTGAATTAAGGGGTCAGAAAAACATAAAATGTCTACATTTTGAGAATTTATCTTAAAAAAGATTTTTATTAAAAATATAGTTAACACACAATATTATATTAGTTTCAAGGGTATACCGTAGATATTCAAGATTTATATACCTAAGGAAGAGATCACCACGATAAGTTTAGCAACTATCTGACACTGTACCATGCTATCACAATGTTATTGACTGTTTCCCCATGTTGTACATTACATCCACGTGACTTATTTGTTTAATACCTGGAAATTTGAACCTCTTATCCCCTTCCACTCGCCCCCACCTTTTCAATTACAGTTGACATCGAATATTATTTTACATTAATTTCATGTGTAGAGCATAGTGGTTAGAAATTTATATAATTTAATAAGTGATCCCCCTGACTAGTCTAGTACCCACCTGGCATTATACATAGTTATTACCATATCATTGACTCTATTCTCTATACTTTACCTCCCATAAATATTTTGTAACTACCAATTTGTACTTCTTAATCACTTCACCTTTTCCACCCTGCCCACAAATACCTCCCACCTATCACCACGATAAATCTAGTACCCATCTGACACCATACATAGTTATTACAATATTATTGCCTATATTCCTTATGTTATACCTTATATTCCCATGACTAATTTGTAACTACCGATTTGTACTTCTTAATCCCTTCCCCTTTTTCATCTAGACCCCAACCCACCTCCCATCTGGAAACCAACAAAATGTTTTCTGTATCTATGAGTTTGTTTCTGTTTTGTTTGTTTATTTTGTTCTTTAGATTCTGCATATAAATGAAATCACATTGCATCTGTCTTTCTCTGTCTGACACTCAACTCAGCACAATACCCTCCAGGTCCATCCATGCTGCCACAAATGGCAAGAACCCATTCACTTCAATGGCCGAGCAATATTTCACTGTATATATGCACCAACTCCTCTTTATCCGTTTATCTGTAGATACACATCCAGACCACCTCCACATCTTGGCCATTGTAAACAAGGCTGTAATGAACATACAGATGAACATGTGCCCTCAAATTAGCATTTTAGATTTCTTCAGAAAAATACCCAGAAGTGGGATTACTGGGTCCTTCTTTGTCTCTTGTTATAGCCTTTTTTCTGAAAGTCTATTTTGTCTACCCCAGCTTGTTTGTTTGTTTGTTTCCATTTTCATGAAATATCTTTTTTCATCCTTTTACTTTCTGTCTGTGTGTGTCTTTCAATCTGAAGTGAGTCCATTGTAGGCAGCATATGTAAGTGTCTTGTTTTCTTATCTGTTCAAACCTCCTATGTCTTTTGATTGGAGCATTTAATCCATTCACATTGAAAGTAATTGTTTATAGGTATGTAGCTATTGCCACTTTATTGTTTATAATTTTGGTCTTTTTCACTTTTTCTGTGTTAAAGAAGTGCCTTTAAGATCTCTAAGATTCCTTGTAATACTGGTTTGTTGGTGATGAACTCCTTTAGCTTTTTCTTGTCTGGGAAGCTCTTTATCTGTTTTTTGATCCTAAATGATAACCTTGCTGGATAGAGTAATCTTGGTTGTAGGTCCTTTCTTTTCATCACGATGAAGATTTTTGTGCCAATCCCTCTGGTCTGCAAAGTTTCTGTTGAGAAATAAGCTGACAGTCATATGGAAGCTCTCTTATAAGTTACTAGTTGCCTTTCCCTTGCTGCTTTTAGGATTCTCTCTTTGCCTTTAACCTTTGCCATTTTAATTATAATGTTTCTAGGTGTGGGCCTGTTTAGGTTCATCCTGTTTGGGACTCTGTGTGTATTTGGGTCTTGTATGTCTATTTCCTTCACCAGGTTAGGAAAGTTTTCAGTCATTATTTCTTCTAACAGATTCTCAATTCCTTGCTTTCTCTCTTCTCCTTTTGGTACTCCTATAATGCGATTGTTGTTACATTTGATATTTTCCCAGCGGTCTCTTAAACTATCCTCATTTAAAAAAAAAAAAAAAAAAATTAATTTGGATTCGTTTTTCTTTTTGCTCTTCTGATTGGGTAGTTTTTGCTACCTTGTCTTCCAAATTGCTGATTTGATCCTCTGCTTCACCTAGTTTGCATTCTTCATTTTAGTTATTGTATTCTTCACTCTGACTGGTTCATTTTATGGTGTTTATGTCCGTTTTTATGCTTGCTATCTGTTTGTGGAAGTTCTCACTAAATTCCTTGAGTATTCTTATAACAATGGTTTTGAACTCTGTATCTAGCAGGTTGTTTATCTCCATTTTGTTTAGTTCTTTTCCTGGAGTTTTCTCCTGTTCTTTTATTAGGGACATGTTTTTATGTTTCCTCATTTTGGTTGCTTCTCTGTGTCTGTTTCTATGCATTAGGTAGATCTGCTATGTCTCCCAGTCTGGGCTTCGTGGCCTTAGGTAGTAGGAGCCCTGGAGGCCCTGGAACAGTCTCCCTGGCCACTTGTTCCAGGTGCTCCAGGAGTGTTGTTTGTGTGAATTGTGTATGCTCTCCTGTTATAGTAGAGCCTTGATTACTACTGGCATATCAGTGGGCTGGATTGACCCTCAGGCTGATTGGCTATGGGACTTGGCTATCTTTACATCTTACGGGCTGCTGTATGGGTCTTATTGTACTGACTGGGTTTCACCCCAGCAGGTTCACCCCAGCTGACAGTCATATGACCCCATATGACTGTTAGCTGATTTCTCAACAGAAATTTTGCAGAGAGATTGGCACAAAAATCTTCATCGTGATGAAAAGAAAGGACCTACAACCAAGATTACTCTATCCAGCAAGGTTATCATTTAGGATCGAAAAACAGATAAAGAGCTTCCCAGACAAGAAAAGGCTAAAGGAGTTCATCACCACCAAACCAGTATTACAAGGAATCTTAGAGATCTTAAAGGCACTTTTTTAAGACAGAAAAAGAAAAAAAGACCAAAATTATGAACAATAAAGTGGCAATAGCTACATACCTATAAACAATTACTTTCAATGTGAACGGATTAAATGCTCCAATCAAAAGACATAGGAGGGTTGAACAGATAAGAAAACAAGACTCTTACATATGCTGCCTACAATGGACTCACTTCAGATTGAAAGACACACACAGACAGAAAGTAAAAGGATGAAAAATGGTATTTCACGGGTTTTATTATACTGACTGGGTTTCACCCCAGCAGGTTCTGGTGCCTGTTGAGACCACCCGTTGTGTGTGCCACTGGTGGGGCTAATTAGGGAGTGCTCTGTTGTGATCTAAAACCAACCTCCAAGTATATTGGTTCTGGGGCCTCTTGGGAGGGGTTCCAGTGCAGACCGAGGTCACCCACTGCCTGTGACCAGATGGGGACTACCTGGTAAGAGATACAAAGTAATCTGTGGTTGTTTACTGGCTGTGCTAAACCTGAGGCATGTGGGAGAGGCCACACTGCGAACTTAGGACATCTGCCACAAATATCCAGCCTGGGATAGCTCCCTCAAAAACCAGGATACCCTAATCCTGCTGCCAGCCTAATGTGCACAAGTTGGGTAAGGCAGGGTCTCAGGGAGCCAGGAGAATAGGAAGAATTGTGGTCACCAAGTTAATGTAGATCCTGGGTTTTTGCCAATGCTGAGACTGCAGCTACTCAGCAAAAGTCTCAGAACACACTGAGGCCAGTTGTCACCCACTTGGGGCCCACAGACTCTGATAGTTTTCCAAGAAAGGGTGCAATGTGCATGGAGCTGTCTGCTCACCAAGAAAGTGCCTCTGTCATTTGGGGAGTTGGGTGGGGTTTGGGAGGTCCCAGTGGAGTTCACTAGACCAATCAGATTCAGATTTGGCCATGGTGATGGGCTCAACACAGCAAAGATGGCACCCACCTGCTGGCTGCACAGGAGAAGAACTCCACACAGGGGAAATGGCTACTGTCCTTAGCCCCTTGCCCTAAAGCCACACGTCTCATTCCATCCTCCATAGGTATCTATTACTTGCTGAGTCTTCGTCCTTGTGCTGGAGCCCAGGATGAGCACCTGTGAGTGAGTTGTTCTATCAGTGGTTCCTTTAAGAAGATGTATGGGTTTCCCGCAGCCATCCATCTAAGCTGGACAGTTAAAGTGCCCACTGTTTTTCACAGCCAGAAGTTGTGGCAGCTCCTCTTCCTGGCACCAGTACTCCGAACTGGGGAGCCTGGTGTGGGGCTGGGGTCCTTCACTCCTTCAGGGGGAACCTCTGTAGCTAACATATCCTGCCTGATTCTCAACAGCTACATGGAGTTTTGGGGACAACCCATTTTATGTTTCTGCCTCTCCTATCAGTCTTTACATGGCTCCTTCTTTATATCCTTAGTTATATAACTTCTGTTCATCCTGACTTCAGATGGTTCTCCAGGTTAATTTTTCTATACTTTAGTTTTAATTTTAATGTGTCATGGAATGAAGCAGGCACAGTCTTTGTCTACTCTGTCATCTTGGGTCTCTCCCTCAATATTTTGAAAGTTCTTAAATGCTGAATATAGGTGCTTGGACATTTATTCCCAATTTACATTATGTACCCAAATTAATAGTACCACAGTACTTTGCTTATAATAGTCATGGGAATTGTAATTAATCATTTATTGGAGTGATTATTTTGTTTAGTGTCTTTATTAGTTTTCTATTGCAGCTGTGACAAATTCCACACACTTATTGGCTAAAAATAACTCAGAATTATTAACTTATAGTTTTGTAGATCAGCAGTCCATCCAACATGAATCTCATTGAGCTAAGGTCAAGGTTTTGGCAAGGTGCATTTCTTTCTGCAAATTCTAGGGGTCAATCCATTTCCTTGTCTTTTCCACTTGTAGAGCTGCCTCTTTCCTTGACTTATGGCTTCTTTCCTCCATCTTCATAGCTACAACATCAAACCAAGTCCTTCTCTCACTGTCATCTCTCTGATGTCTTTTCCACATTTTAGAACACTTGTGACTACATTGGGTCCACCCAGATAATCTAGGAAAATCTTACTTTAAGTGAGATAATTAGCAATCTTAATTCTATCTTCTCCATTAATTCTCCCTGGCCATGTAAATAACATATGCACAGGTTCTGGAAAGTAGGATGTAGACAGCTTTGGGGGATATTATTCTACCCACCACAGTATTTACCTCCCTCTCCCAGACTGTAAATTTTATGTAAGATACTCTGTATCCACTGTTCCCATTTTTCTTAATAACAGAAGCTTGGTTTTATTCCGTGTGGCAGTTGCCCAGCTAATAAAATTCAATATCCTGGCCTCCATTGCAGTACAGAGGTGTAGTGTGGCACTGTTCTGGCCAACAACTTATAAAGGGAAGTCTACTGAGTATTTCTTGCAGAGATTTTGCCTTCCTGGTGAGAAATATCACTCTTTCCCCCTGTGGCCCTGCCTTAGAGTCAAAAGAATAGCCGTCTTGCTGCCAAGAATGATAGGAATAAATACACCAGGGCTTCTGCATTAAGGAGAAGAAGCGAAAACATGGGAAGAGACTTGGTCACTGATGACCTTGTTTAGCTGATTATGGTATCAGTCCAAGGCTTGCCTCTCCTGGAATTCTTTTACTTGAAAAAAATATTCATCACGTGCTTAAGCTACTGTATAGTAGAGTTTTTAGTTACCTGCAGCCCAATGAAACCTTGCTTTATAGCCTACATGAGAGCAGGCACCTTTTCTGTATTGTTGTCCCCCCTACTTCTAAAGCCCAGGGCAGAGCAGAACATCTGTTAGGAAGCCAAGAAAAGTTTCTTAAATTTTTCTTGAGATTTTGACCTTTTTTCTGTATTTAAAACAAAGAGTTTTGTCAATGTCCTAAAGTGAAAGGGAGCTACTTGTGTTTAGGGAAGTAATAGAAAGTGGTCTGACCGTAAATAATAGGGAACGAAGGAGGGTTGTTCGATGAGCCAAGTGCGATCAGCAGGCCTCAGATTACACAGGACCACCACAGGCCACATCAAGAACTTCTTTGGTTTTTAATTCTAAGAGCACTGATCATAGGTTGACAGATCTTAGTTGAGGTTATCGTATTTGTTTTTGATGGTTCTTTTAGGCTGCTGTGTGAAGAAAGGCAGGTGAATGCTTTGAGAGAGATTAGGAGGGTATGGAAATTGTCTAAGTGACAATATGAACCTGATATGATTTGATGATCCTGGAAATGGAGAGAAATGGACAGCTTTTGATTGGATTGAGGGCAGGAGAGGGAAGGATGTGGGTTAACTCTTAGGTTTCTGATAGTATATTTGGGAGGACTGTGGAGTTGTTCCCATGATAGCAGCATCCTGGGATTGCTCTGTTGAAGATATTTTACTCATATTTTGTTTGTTTGTTTGTTTGTTTACCATGTACCAAGGTAGTAAGTAAAGGACTAGAACATACACCTGTATATGAATCCTTCAGAGCCTGGGATGAAGTATAAGTGGTGATGAGTGGCTGGAGAGAATGCAAAACTTGGATTAGAACCAGGGTTAGAAAAGGCTTTGCAATTCACTGTAAAAAATTTGCTTCTTTTTTTCTTTCAATGTACTTATTGAGGGCAGTGTTTCAGGAGCTGTGGACATGAAGCTGAAATACACTGCTCTCAATAAGCCCAGAATCTAGTGCAGAAGTTTCTCATGTGATGCTACATGAGTGGGTCACAGGTAAGCTGAGCTGGAGCCCCACAGCTCTCAGGGCAGCCCAAGCAAGCCCCTCCCCTTACACTGATGTGGTGTGCATGTATTTCATTGACTGCATGTGCTCTTTGAGAGATTGTAGGGTTCACTAGACTTGGAGATAAGTTAGACACATAAATAAGGATAAGAAGAATAACAACAATAGCAACAATGTTATACAACATAATCATGTAATAAGAGAATATAAGATAATAATTTAAAAATTGCTATAATGTAATGATGTAATAAGGAATATATGGTAATAAAAATATTGCTCAGGAGAGGGATTGGGTGACATTTTAAAACGAAATGTTCTTCTGGAAGGAGGAAGAATTGGTATCTATCCTTCTAGAGCAATCAAGCCTGGAAATCCTGTTAGAGTTTCAACTGTAAAATTTCTCATTTGTTTCTTCAGTAACTATTTTTTCAGGCAAAATGATAAGAAGCATTTGCCATGATATTTCATCAGCTGATTAATTTTAAAAATATCCCTAGAGAAGGGATGACAGCGTAATGATTTGTCTCTGTGCTATTTCTCCCTTTGAGTAAAAATGGGTATGGAGAGGTGATGTAGCTACTCATTAAGTTGAACTTGGGTGTGTCCAGAAGTGATATCATACTCTTTCAATTATCTACTTCCTTCAACTTCTGGAAGTTTAAGTTATAGCTCTCTGAGAAGTTTCCAATGACTCTCAGTAAAAGAATCATCCTTTCATAGCATATAAAACTGTATGTTTGCCTGTTAAAATCATCATTTCTCTCCACAGAGATTTGCTGTACATATCAAATAACGTTGTTTTACTTTTTTTTTTTTTTGTACATAAGCACTTCATTAAATCTGTATGATTCTATTGCTTCGCCACTCTTTCTTTTTTGCTCAAGGAAACATTTAGAAGGTCAAATAAAATGGTTATTTTAAAAATGAACTTCCAACACAACTACTCTATGAAACTTTGAATAGATTCCAGAGTGTTTTAAATTGTGATTTGGAGTTGTATTAAAATACATAAGGGAATCACTTGGAGTGATTGCAACAATCAAACTAGAAACTGGGCTTAGAAACTCATTTGGTATACTGAATCACTAAAGGTGAAAATAAATTTGAAGCTTTTTACAATATAATTAATAGCATGTCATTAATGTGTCACTTTGTGATGGAAATAACATCCAGATACATTGAGCTGTTCTCAAACCCCTCTAATCTGTAGTGTCAGCAGTTGGAAACAATGTCAAATTCCATTACCACCTTTTCCAGTGCCTCAGATGTGTTATTAATCCTGTGAGACTTTAATAATGAGGTGTCTGCCTGTGCCTCAAAGCCTGTGTCTAAGCCCTGTCCTTCCTTGGGGTGCTTAAATCACAGATGGAACTTTTCTAGACTTTTAGCATTTAGCATAAAACCGTTCTTAACTGTTCGATGTAGGCTCTTCTACACAATCACCACCATGTAGAGCTCCTTTCTCTGTCAGCCCACTGTTATAATCAAGCTTTTTGTGATAAGAGAATTTGAAACCATCTTGACAAATGCTTATAATTATAATAGTTATCATATGGAGCACTCAGGGTCCTCAAATGGATTTAAGTATAGATAGAATCTTTCATTTCTAAGAGTTTATCAGCCAGCAGATTCCCATTCTTGTGTACGGAAAGTGCATTTTAGGTACAGAACACCACAGTAAAGAGCTCTTAACTGTCAGCCGTTGTAGTAATCAAGCCCCTTTCTTTCCAAAGTATTTACACTGTCTCATTAAGTATACTTCTAGAGGATACAATGACATTTTCCACATAGGCAAGGAGAATGTCTGCATTTATATCCTTTCTGATTAGGCTGCAGTCTCAGAAGTCTGATCACTGGGATAATTAGGCCACCAGTGCTCCTCAACCCCCTTCTCCTACCTGCCAGCTCTAACAGCTGGAGAAGGATGATTCGCCAAACTGAGAAAGGTGCTATCAGGTTGGATGGAAGTGTCGGGCAAAGGAAGCAAATTTACCACCTGTCACCCTTATAGGCTCTGAAGAATCATTTATGAGCTCTCAAAGCCAATGTCACCTGCATGGCCCAGAAACATGGGTATTTCTTATATAAGTCCTGAAACATTTATTTGTGATTTAAAAATATAGGAAAGTTGGGCCACAATATTCCACTAAGGCTCTCTAGCAGTTTCCGAGTAAGACAGGGTGTGCAGCGTGTAGTCTCTGCTCAGCCACTGGCCTTGTCATATTTCAACTCAAGTACCAGATGTGGGTCCCGCTTGTCTCCCACCTGAATCTCAGAGGATGGGAGTCCAAGACTGTTTTGCATAGCTTCTGATTATTCCACTGGCATTTGCTGTAGCAGGCAGTAAATGTGAGCTGTGATACAAAAAATGACATATCTGTGTTTTGTGGAATCTGACACTTTCTAAGTCAATATTTTATTGTTTCCTCTACTACAACTCTTTTTCATATATATAAACCTGTCATAGAGGATGAGGTAAAATGCTGTTCTAAACAGTAGAAATAAAGGAATAAAGTAATAATGATTTTATGTGTATATATATATATATAATATTACATGTATGCATATTAAACATTACATGTATATACATACAAAAATACACATATATTGAAGGGATAGTTATCTAGGTTTAAATAATAAAAAGCACATTTTACATTGCTTACTCATTTTAATTTTCAATAGATTATAAAGAGTGAGAGAAAGATGAGTTTAAGTCTTTTTTGTGGTCACCTTTTCAGCTTGGTGCTCTCACACTCAAAAACCAATGTTAAACTACTAAGCTCCACTAAGCTCCAGGAGAATGTAAGTCCTGTAAAGAGAGCTGCCCCTCACATCCACCGTTACCTTCTTCTTGTGTGCCTTTCAGAGAATACACTTATTTACTGTAAAAAGCAGTGGCACAGCCATAAATCCATATGACTATTTTTGCTTTTCAGAATCTGGGAAAGTGGCAAAATCAAAGCCAGATGAATTGGGTGTTACTGAGATGCTGATGGTGTTTGTAAAAGGCATATTTTGTTGTTCTCAGTAATATGTAGGCAGTTACCTGCCGCCAGGCCTGCTGGAAGACTGATGTCTCTTCATTGAGAGCAGTCTTTCTCCTAGGGGAACAACCAAATTGAGGAAATCAAAATCTTCCTGGAAGTGGAAGCTGCGTCTCTCTGATTTGATGTGGCGTGATGCCTTTGTGGGCTGGGTTATCATGCGTGCTCCTCCTTCAAATGATTGGAATATTCTATGCCATTTTCTTTCTACATAAACCCATTTTATAAATGCCAGTGTGTGCTTTTAAATTCTTATTTTGCTGTTAGGTGATTCTGGGTGGACCACACTGTGGTCTTTCTTGTTTAATAGTGCTGGGCAATCAGCATACAACTTTCTGCAAACCTGAAAGAAGCCTGCATTGTTAGTATCTAGCGGGGTAGGTGAGAGTCAGACCCTCAGCGCGTGTCCATTTGATGTCTCTGAGAAGTCTTGACTCTTGTCTATGCCACCATCCCTTCTAAGCACAATCTACTCTCCAGGGGCAGACTCCCTCAGTATCTCAATTTATGTCTTGGCCCTAAGACTCTGTTAAGCCTGCATCCTTTCCTTAGGTTGATTTCATAGAATTACATTCCTTCTGTAATATTCAATGTCCTAACTGTCAGGGCTGCCCTAGAACCGATAGCCAAGTGTCCTGTGACCATGCTGCTTGGAGGGACATAGGCAAAACAATGTTGAGAAATCTTGTGCTTCAGTGTTATTTGGCGTCAGAGGCTCGCTGCAATTAGAACTGAAAAGTGTGTCAGCATCTGTCCTCATTCTGTGGCTCAGTGTAATGCCTCCGACAAGCAATGCTTCATCACAGAAGTTGATCTGAGCAGGACCTGTACAGCACTGTACATCGTAAATCAAAGGACAGGGCTGTGCAGGTCCTCTTAGTGAGGAATAAGTGGAATTGAAAATGAAATGCCTAGTAATGAACACTTAGCTGAAAGGGTTAGCAACTTGGACAGATGATTGGATGATTTATTAAATGAATAGAATACCTAATTTTGCAGTTTAACACCATTTCCCTTTGTTCTGCTCTTAGTAGAGATGGAGAACAGCTGGTCTCTACCACCTGTGTAAGAATCCATCATATTTTTGAATACCATTAATAAATTTCCCCACAGCTTTCCAGCCTTAGAAAAATAGCAATTCCTTTAATGTTTTCAAAGTGGTAAATCAAGCCACTAGTGCAGGAATTTAAAATGTTTTCTGAGGATGGTTTGTTTCTCAGACTAGAGCCCAGAACAGAAATTTTTATCAACTAAATGGTGTGTGGGGAAGGGTGGGGACCAGGGAATTTAAGTTCTAGGTGGAAATGGAAGTGACAAAGACAGAAATTTCAGCTTTGCTGTTGGGTTGTAGGAAACTAAGGAAACCCAATCCATTGGGCCTCCTCAGAAGAACAGGAATCCTCATCTGTCTACGCAGGCTTTGGGAGTATGGTTACTGAAAGGCTATTAGGATCCAAGCCACTCAGGGTGGTGATCATGTTCCTCCCAGTAGCGGAGTTTGGTGATCCCTTACCTTCCTGTGCCATTAATGCTGCACGGCCATTAACATGGCTTGGCCACTCTCATCTGCTGCTGCTTCGAGGATTCATTGAACAAGTGGTTTTTCATTTGTTACTAGTAAAATTTTCAAAGTGTTTGTGATTGCCCAATAAAAGTTTGTAGACCATTGATCAGATTATCTATTAACTATCCTTCAGTCAGATGTTCACCCTGGGTCCAATCAGTTGTGGGGGTCACATGGCACAGAGCATCTCCACCAACAGCTGGGGCTTTCTAAGGCCTGTATTACAGATTGGGACTGACAGCTAGTCAGGAACTTTGTTAAGCAAATTAGTAGGGTTGGCATAGATGGTTAAGTGTAGGGGGAGAACAGCTTTTCTCTGTTGCCTTTCCATCTAAACACATCCTTAGGCTTACAAATGCCTTTATTTGCATCACTGGCTACCTCACAACTACACAAATGTCAAATTAGGAGCTGGGATCTTTGGTTACTCTTATGTTTCTATATGAATCATATCCTCTCATTTTTAATGACCTTTGTGAATTCTGAGCACTTGTGTTTTTTCACTTTGTTAAGTTTCTCAATTTCTTACATCGCAATTGATCTATTTCAGTTTTCTCTATTTTCTGGGATCAATTTCAGAAATTTGTGCTTTCCTAAAAAATCTTTTTTCACTTGAATCTTAAATACTTTTAGATAGAGTTTTGCAAAGTCCTCTCCTATGCTGGTTAATTCCCCCACCTTCCTGGATGTGTTTATAAACTTATCAAATTTTTAATGTTTTTATTTCTTCCCTTCTGTTTTCCTTAAGTTAATTTTGTTACTTTTATCTTATTGAATTAAATGACTTATTCACTGATTTTTATTTATTTTATTTATAAGTAAGACTTTTAAACATTTATGAATTTTCCAAAGGAACAAGTCAAATCTTATCTGTTGTTTTGAAGGGATGTTCATGATATATAGTTAAAAGAGAAAAACATATTTAGGGGTTATATATTTAAAATTATAAATTCTATGTCATTAAAATGTTGGTCATACTTGCATGACAATTTAATATTACTTACAAATTTCATAAGATTAATAGGGAACAAGTGACACACACAGAATTATTTTAACAACAGTAAAAACAACAGATGCCATCTTTATCAAGTATGCCTTCTTAATTTTTGCTCATTTCGGATCCGGACCTTTAGCCACTAAGAATTCAAGATCCAGCTCGTATGTGGCCTTGGCTGTGAGGCCTTTCCGAAGCACTCCCCAGCCAGAGACTGTCTGCTGGCTGCATCTCACATACACTTGGGTGTTTGCATCACCTTGAGTTCTTACCACGTTGTGTCACTTTCTTTACTAACTTTTTTTAAAAAATTATTGAAGTAAATGCTTATTATAAAAGTGACAAAAATATAGACATAGTAGACAATGTTAATCAAGTGCCAATGCCTGCTTGAAATAATCTAGTAGCTTAATGAGTATCATGATTTACTTTTCTTTGTTAACATATGAATTTTTACAAACACATGTAAAAATATTGATTTATGTCTGTTTTCTAAAAATGGGATTGTGAGACACTTATTTGTTTTGTTACCTGCTTGTCTCACTTAACAATACAGTATGAACATCCCTCTAGGTCAATAATTATAGAAGTGCTTTTAAAAAAAAGAAAAATACAATTTAATTGTGACAACATATACATATGAAATTTACCATCTTAACCATTTATAAATATACAGTTAGCAGCACTAAGTACATCCATATTATTGTGTAACCAGTTTCCAGAATTCTTTTCATCTTACAAATCGAAACTCTATACCCAATATACAAGGATTCCTAATTTCCACCTCACCCCAGCCCATGGCAACCACCATTCTGTTTTCTGTCCCTATGAACTTAACTACTCTAGGTGCCTCACAGAAAGTGGAATCATGCATTATTTATCCTTTTGTGACTGGTTTATTTCACTTAGTATAATGTCTTCAAGTTTCATTCATGTTGTAGCATGTGCCAGATTTCCTTTCTTTTTACCGCTGAATATTATTTCACTGTGTGTATAGAACACATTTTGTTTATCCATTCATCTGTCAGTGGACATTTGAATTACTTCCACCTTTTGGCTATTGTGAATAATGTTTCAATGAACATGGTTGTACAAAAATCTCTTTGAGACCGTGGTTGTAATTCTTCTGGTATACATCCAGATGTGGGGTTGTGCATCATATGACAATTCTATTTTTGAGTTTTTTGAGGAGCCGCCATACATTTTTCCATAGAAGCTACCACTTTTTACATTTCTACCAACAGTGCACAAGGGTTTCATTTTCTCTAGTAACCCATTTTTTTTTTTTTTGGCAAATTCATAATTATTATTTTGATTTTTATTATATACACATATATATATTTGCATGTATGTACCTTCTTTCCAGTCTATTGTGAACTACTATAGGGATTTTGTGAAAAGATAGTGCTATTTGATTTGGGCCTGAAGGACAGCTGATATTTCATCTGGTGGCATGGGACTGTAGAACCTCACTCCTTCTGGCAGTGCAGCTGACCCTACATTGACCTGCTGGCTCTGGATAATGGGCCACTTTCAGATGCAATTGCCACAATTGTTATGCTTCCTTTAAACTTGATGTCAGACTATAACAGATTGTCCTGTTTAAATTCAATGAATCAAACACTGTAAAAAAAACTGATTGAAATTATGTTCCTCTACCTAGAAAAATGCACATACGCATTCAGTATTTATCGTCAAATTTGGAAGTTTTCATGTCCCCTGAATCTCCCATGGATACTCGTCAGGACTCCCCAGGTTAAGAACACCTGCTCCAGGATCTGACTAGGCTCTTTCACATTAGTAAACAGGAATGGATGAAGCTTTAAGCTTATTATTTATCCTGCCTTCCCTACGCTGTGCTTGCTCCCTCCTTATCTTTGTGCTAATCTGTTTTTTCAAACATTTTTTTATTAGTTTCAGGTGCACAAAACAATGTAATAGTTAGACATTTATCATTTATATCCCTTTGTGCTAATCTTGATCTTCCCCACATGCTGCCTCTTCTCCTCTTCACTGGTCATTGTTTACACATGTAGAACGCCCTCTTTCATTTACCCTTATGTTGCTAACATATGGTGTTCATTCTGTCTATTACCCATTAATTCTGGAGACATCGTCAGAAGTAGGCAGAGAATCTCGTATTATCAATCAAGTCCACCAGAGAAGGCACTACCGGAGCATAGTGATTGTCAGTGAAGCTTTGGCCATGAAATAGATTATTCAATGTGGCTATGCAGCCTTGAATACTGTCAGGTATTTTTTACTTATCTTAAAAATTTCTTCTCTCTTTCCCTTGCCTCCAGGCCCTCAGAGTGCTTCCTGGTTTTCAAAAAGGTCACATTTGGATAGAAGCGCCACTCCAACATCTGGGGCATGATGTCCTCAGTAAAACAGGCCTGTTTTTTGTGACCTGGTTCTCAATAAATTGCACTGCCATCATGATGCTTAATTAATTAAAAAGCATTTTTTTTTCTAAAGAAAAGTAGTACTTACATTTAAAAATAAGGAGTAATAGTCATCAACAGCAAAGACTATGAATTGTCAGCATATTTTTCACAAGAGACAGCACCTTTAAAATATCTCTGGCATCTAGGTATACTGTGGGGGGGTGTGTGCCAAAAAAATGTATACACATGATTTGTATTCATCTTTTATTATCGGTATATGTTGAGTATTACAATTTTAATACAGTTTTCCTTCCTTAAAATGTGTATACATTTTTTAAGTACCTTCTGTATTTAACTGAATTGACATGTGAAAATTTGGAAAAAAAAAAGGCTAAGAAAGACTTTCTAAGGTAGTGATATACATGTTTAAAACTGCATTTGCATTCCAATGTTTACCCAATGTCTTATTGTGTCCCTTTAAATCAAGATTTGTTTTTGCTTTATACTGTTATAGTCCTTCCAAATGCATTTGTCAGCACATTTTCACTTCAGGTTTAAACTCACTTTAAAAGAGTGCAAAGTGCTGCGTGTTTAAAATTAATTTTCAGTCAATTTTTTAAAATGTTGCTTAAAGATATTTTTGATGTTTGAGAAATCTCAAGAGATTTTCTTTAGTGAGATTTTGCAGTCTTTTACATAGAACATAAAGTTGTGTTTTGTGATGAATAAATGAAACTTAAAAGATTTTGATGACTCTAAAATTTAGGAATTTTCACAAGTTCTACATTTGGCTAAGTGTGTTTTCCCATCTTACTTATGATTTTTGTAACTATTTCTTCTTGATGGCTAATTATTCAGCAGAAAGATTAGGATAGACTCATTCTTCAGTGCCAGACAGACATAGAATCTCAGTGGCTAACACCAAGAAATTTTCTTTTTCTGCTATAAAGATGGTTGTCAGCCAAATAACTCTAGCACTCTGTCTCCCAGGCGGAGCCTCTGCAGCCCAGTCTCCTCTGACCTATGGCTCAGTCATCTCAACTGTTCATTTTTTTTTTTTAATTAAAGTTTATTGGGGTGACAATTGTTAATAAAGTTACATAGGCGTCAGGTGTACAATTCTGTATTACATCATCTATATATCACATTGTGTGTTCACCACCCAGAGTCAGTTCTCCTTCCATCACCATATATTTGATCCCCTTTACACTCATCAACACCTCCCTCCCCCCTTACCCTCTGGTAACCACTAAACTATTGTCTGTGTCTATGAGTTTTTGTTTCTTTATTTGTTGGTCTTGTTCTTCTGTTGTTTTCAGTTTTATATCCTGCATATGTGTGAAGTTATATGGTTTTCTACTTTTTCTGTCTGATTTATTTCGCTTAACATAATAATCTCAAGATCCATCCATGTTGTTGCAAACGGCATTATTTCGATTTTCACACTTCCTGTGAATAAGACTTCATACCTACTCTTGAATGCTTGGTGAATCTCTGCTCACAGCACATTGATCAGAACAAGTCATGTAGTCCTGTCTAAATTCAAGAAGGTGAAGAAATGTGGGAAACACACGGAATATTTGGTTTTCAGTACTATCTCTGCTGCAAAAACTAATTCTAAGTTTGAGTTTCAGAGATAGAAGGGACTTGGGAAAAGAGCTCCCTAATTTCATAAATAACGAAGTTAATGCTA
Source organism: Rhinolophus sinicus (assembly GCF_057876585.1). Taxonomy (NCBI): domain Eukaryota; kingdom Metazoa; phylum Chordata; class Mammalia; order Chiroptera; family Rhinolophidae; genus Rhinolophus; species Rhinolophus sinicus. Next base: position 106,252,833 of record NC_142517.1, on the reverse strand, counting down.
CCGAGGTCAGGCCACTTATTCAGGTCACACTGTTACTTAAGTAGTGTTTTCATTATGTTTTCTTTAGTACACTAAGGTCATTCAAATAATCTAGTTATAATGCTGTTTTACCTAATTTTGCTGCTTTTGAAAGTTATTCTTAGATGTTTTGAACTTGGGATCTCAATTAGATAAATGTTATGCCATCTCATTCAATAGTTAGTTATATTGCAGAATCACAAAATATATCACAAGTGAGCAGCACCTTGGAGTATAAGAGGGTTCTCCTCCAGAAGTAAATTATGTTGGACTCATGTGGTAGGTTTAAATTCCGCTCAGGCATGGAATCTGGATTTTATTAGCAGATTAATATTTCTTACTCATGACTGCAGCTTCTCCCGAGTTTCCATGCTTTAATCTCTAGGATAAACCAAAATGAACTGATTTTCAAAACCAAGCTGGACATCAGCTCTAGTTGGTAGGTAAAGAACTGAAAACTGAAAACAGAACTGAATATTTTATTTAATGATGATAATGCCCAAGGAACAAAATGCACTTCATTATTACAAATATAACATGGAACACTTTATGCTTAATTTCTGTATTTACCTCGCTGGAGATCAGTAACAGTCTTCTGACTAGCAATAATTTATGGACCACAATTTAAGTACCACTGAAATGAAGGAGATTAGACACTGGCAAGTGTAGAACTGAGAGCTTACCGATAAATAATTTCCTCTGTCACATTTCACAGTAGGAATTTAGGATAATTAATATTTTGAACTAGAATGTGTACTTGCATGTTTTTCTCATTTGACTACAGATCCTTTTGTGAATATGCTATCATGCAGAACACTAGAGAGGAGTGCCTGGTACTTCCAGACCAAAGTATTTATCATCTTTGGGAGTAGTTATTGTTTTACTTTTTAATGAATGAGAAAATCTGTGGTTCAGAGAGGATAAATCACTTAGCTAGGATCACACAGAATAGGTGGCAACCTTGAAATTTCCTCCAAGTACTCATGCTTTACCATCAATTTAAATGACTTGGCTTGAGTTTACACATACTTGTTTCTAATTGCTGCTATAACAAGTTATCACAGATTTAGTGGCTTAAATCCCTACAAATTTCTAGAGGTCAGAAGTTCAAAACCACTTTCAGTGGGCTAAAATCAAGGTGGTAGCAGAGCTTCTTCTCTTCTGGAGGCTCTAGGGGAGAATCCATTTTGTTCTTTCCTAGCTTCTGAAGGCTACCCACATTCCTTGGCTCTTGACCCATGCTCCATCTTCCAATCCAGCAGTTTAACAATGTTTTTCAATGTTTCTCCCTCACTCAGCCTCCTGCCTCTCTGTTAGAAGGACCTTTGTGATTATATTGGGTTTATCTGGATAACTCAGGAAAACCTCCTCATCTAAAAGTACTTAAAGTCTTTTTTTTTTTTTTTTTCCATGGACGGCAACATATCCATGGGTTCCAGGGATCAGGATGTGGATATCTCTGGGGAGCCATTATTCAGCCTTCCACACTACAATATTTCATTTGACATGTGTATTTCAACAACAAATTCTAGGTTTCTCTGTTGTGTGTTTTTTGGGGAATACATATTTATTTTTATTTGTGGACACTAAAAGTCTACAGAATAATACAAAAACATGAATAATCCATATTTTTAATAAGAAAAGGTGGACTTGGCACATACTCCCTACACCAAAAACAGAAAGGGACTAGGATGCATGTCTCAAAATGAAAAAGTGACAGAACAGAGCATTACTGTAACAACGATTATGCTTGCTCACACTTCACAAAGTAAATTGCAGTTGTCTTGGAGAAGGTTAAAACTGAGAGTGGGAAGGATTGGAAAAGTTATCTATATTCCCTCTTCTATCTGCCTGGGATAGAAATCTATTCCAGCCTCGTCTGTGAAAAATAAATGGGTTGTTTGACTTGATAAAACAGCGTGCCATCTGAGGAGCAGAAAAGTGACAGTGTGATGGTGTGGGCCCATCCATTTTCTAAGAGATTTTAGAGAAGGGAAGTGAATGTCCTCAGAGTTTCACTGAGAAATGGAGGTGATGATGGCCTGCCATGAGTAATGACACCACATGTTGGGGTGGAGTCTACACCGTCATCTGTAGTCCTACATGGTACTCTCTTGCCTTCCAACTTTATGGATCCTTTCAATCCATACTCAGTTCCCTACTAATTCCGTGCCCCACCTTCACTCGATTGTCTGCTCTTCTCCATGGTGAGTGCCACTCTTCCTTAGTAAGCCTCATCTCTTGCCTGGATTTCTGCATGAATTGCGTTCTTCCAACTCTTTACTTCATTCCAATGTACTCTTCACACACCAGCTAGTGCTTGTCTTAAGACTTAAATTGGATTACATCAATTTGCTCAGAACCCTAGTGGTTTTCTGCCACATTAGGAAGAAACCCAAAATTGAAACAGAACCTGCCATGCTGTCCGCCTCCCTCTCCAGCTGTCTGCCCTCCCCTGCTCACTGCACAATGGTCACATGGGCCTCACTTGCAGGTTCTCTATTAAGCCAGTGCTTTCTTACCTTAGAAACTTCAAATAAAGCCTTCTCTCTGCCTGGAACTTTTAGCTCACTATGACTAGTCAACTCCTTTGATTTCAAAGATAGTTCCCCAGTCAAACTCTTCAGAACCCTCAATTTCTCTTTTGAACCTCTTATCAGTTTGTGATTACACAAAAGCACATGTAGTGGTAAGGAGGGTGGGCTCTGTTCTACCATCTTCTAGCTATGACTTTTATCATGTCACTTAAACTCTCTGTAGAACTAATGCCTATACTAATAGGGCTTTTGTGAGGATTAAATGAGTTAAATGTACAGTTTTGAGGGGGAAATTTTCAAGCTTTCTTTGCAGATTACAAGGATAATTGAGAATTTTCATTTCTGCCTAGAAAAATGGGCATTTTTAGGTGAGCAAAATGGGTATATTTAGGTGATCAAAACACTGTCAGCCTTGGAGATGTGGTCACGAAAAGGCCGAGGTTGCTTATGCCTTTCAAAGTGGACTTAAAGATATATAAAATCCTTAGTTCAGGCATTGTAGTACCTGATGTCAAATCACATTTACTTAAGGAGACAATAGGTCTCTCTTTGGTTAAGTGTGTACCTCCAGCCTGTAACTGCTGGTTTAGAGTCTGAAATTTCTGCTGCTTCCTGGCGATACAAACCTGGGTGGTTACTTACCCTCTCTGAGCCTCAATTCTTCTATAGGTAAAGTAAGAATAACAATTGTGAAGACCAATGTAAAAATTAATGAGAGGATTCGTGTAAATTACTTGGCACATAGTAAGTACTCGATAAATATTAGTAATTATTACAAATTGACTAAGACTTACCTTGATTGTTAACTTGACTAAGATTTCTTAACTCTGAGCTTCAGTTTTCTCATCTAAATCAGGTATCTACTCAATCAACAGATATTTATCTGACTCTTAGCACTGGACTGCAAAGTATCTGTGGCTATAACAGAGAATACATACAACTCAAGGAGTTAATAACACCTATCTGCAGAATTTGTATTAAAATTTCATGAGATAATGTGTAATTAAAGTACTTGGTTATGTTTTCTGGCATACTTTACTCACTAAATAAATGTTAATTTCCTTCCTTTCTTTTTCTTAGTTGGTAGAAGGGTCTTATTTCTCTTTTCTATAAAGTCTGAATATAGTCACTTTCAATAATTTAATAGGACAGCCAGTGGGATAAATAATTTGTTTTCTTTTTAATTTAATCCAAATGGTACATGTTGATGAGATATGATTATTAGATGAATCACACTCATCATGCTAAATTATTTGGAATTAGATCTGTTCAAGAACAGAAAATATGACAGAAATGTCTTTTTCTTAGCAAGCATCATAACTGCAAGCAGGTGTGTGCTTATTCTCAGTATTGGGTTGCATTAAGGACCTGTAATGCCCAAGAACAGCTTTTAGCATTTGCACATCACACAGCTGCTCCACAGAGATTGAAAGGCTATCATAGATTGAAAAACAATCATGTACGAGACACTTAAATGAAGAACCTCATAAATAATAAAAAGGAAATATGTTTTGACTCTTTGCTTTCCAATTCCTGCTGTACCCTTCTACTCCTTGTCCTTTAAAAGAGAGAGGGAAGCTTAATACAAGTAGAAGATCATGGGTTGAGAACTGCAAGCATCAGGGAGTGAGAAAAACAGAACCCCTACTGGAGAGATTAGATCCAAACATGGAGGAGCTAGGGCAATATTGAACAGATGCAAACCAGTATGAAAGTGCCTGATGTTTATGACCAGTGTCTGTCCTGATAGGCTGGGGCTCGTGCGGTATCAGTTGTTAAAACTCTTGAATGGTTACTTAAAACTTATTTATTCCTAGGGAGAGAATCATGCAGAATGCTAACTATCAAATTGAGTAAGGGAGTTAAGGGAGGGAAGCAGGACTGAGGTGATAATAGGGTTTAGAACTAAAGGATTGAGATAGGGAAGCCAGAATTGGTAAAACTGAGCTAAGAGGCAAATCAGAGGAGACTTTACACTATGAATGTCATATATTATTTGAAACTTCTTTTGGGGTTACATTTGGAGACGAGATGCAATAGATGGGTTGGCCTTATTGAAAGTATGTATGGGTGGCAAAATGCTAGTAATGTAGCTATATCTAAAATTGGAAATCTTAAAAAAAAAAAGAAGGGTGGCCGATTAGCTCAGTTGGTTAGAGCATGGTGCTAATAATACCAACGTTGCCAGTTCGATCCCCACATGGGCCACAGTGAGCTGCACCCTCCTTAAAAAATAAGTAAATAAATAATAATAATAATAAGTGAAATAAAATAAAATAAAAACAAGTAAATAAAATAAAATTGGAAATGTTTCCATTTTTCTGGAATTTAAAATACTTCTTAAGTAATTTCCATCTTTAAATGAAAATAATTCTACAATTTACATTGATGCTTTAGGAAAAGCTATATTACAACACAGAGGTTTCTTTTATGTGGGGCAATGATTGGACTGAATTCCCAAGTTTCCTGATCTTTTTCTGAATTCCAAGAATACGTTTAGCTTAAGTCAGCAATTTTCCTTTTGAACTTATGCATTTCTAATATCCTGGCACCTCCTAGGTAAGATAAATGGGATTGTGAGGGATACGATGATGACAATAGGTCCAAATTTCAATTATCTTGAAAGGTTTTGGACATCTGTTTTGCAAACTAATGCTAGTATCTTAAAACACACTTAATAGCAAAAACATATTTAAGTTGAAATATCTGGAGCAATTCCAATTATGCCGTAGGTATTGCTGAATTACTGTCTTCTGAGAGATTAGGAAATTTATAAGAAATGAACAAAAAAAATGAGAAGAGAGATAGGAGCTAAAAGGAAAGAAATAGCTTTTACCACTGCAAGTAACTTGTGAAACATAAAATATATCACCTCTAAGTGCAATCCATATGCCTGGTACTTATAAAAGTAAATATAGTAATATGCTTTTAACTGACACATCTCTTTTGCAAATTTGAATCACTACAGTTACAGAAGTTCCAAATGCATTTCAAAAATAGTGAAAATAGTCTGTAGTAATCACTCTTGGATTTATAGAACAGGTTGTCTGAACTATTCCAAGCTGGTGGACCTCTGGCTGTGTTCTCTTACTATGATGTTAGCCTCATTTGTGTTTAGAGAGCTGCTACTAATATAACATTGTTTAGTAATTCTGGAGAATTGATGACAAAGAAACCCAGGTAGCCAGTCAATGGGGCCAGAGGTATAAAAACCTCACTTCCAAAGGTCACCTTTGCCTCTCTTCATCTCACCTCTTTATTTATTTCCCCTTTCACTTCTTACAACAGTTAATACCATTTAAAAGTCAGTGTCTTGCTTTGACTATAAATGATCTGGAACTAGGGGAACACAACCAAACCACTTCTCTTCCCTCGCACCCCCAGGGCAGATGGTTAGTGTCCACCGCCCTGAGGCCCGGCTCCTGGCCCCAGACCCTCGGGGATCCCGCGGAGACACAGTTAGGCTCGCTGCTGGCAGTGGGAGTCCACCGGTTAGGTGTGCCGTTAAGCTTAGAGCAGGTATGTGTCTTTTGCACTGCTCTTCACTTCTACATTTTCCTCAATTTTAAAAATAAAACTCCTCCAATCTGTGTCTTAAAAAAAGGAGATCTGATGTGCCCGATGGCAAATCAATACAAAAGTGACGAAAAACCTTACTTCAGAAATGCAGGCTGGAGTAAAAGTGAATACACTCACCGCTAAGTCCAAGTTGTCTCACTGGGTATGAGTATAATTTTTTGAAACAAGAGAAAGTATTTGAAGGAAGAAGAAAATGCTGAGTCAGCTCAATGGACGGTGGCAAAAAAATGCATTGGCTGAACGGTGAGGTGGAAACATGTGCCACTCTGTGGATGCAGTGGAAACATGTGGATGCCTGGTCAGAGAATGCATCTTGCCTCTGAGGTTTAATGTCTAAAGCAAGTAATACATTTTAGCATAGATGCTTAAATCAAAGCAATGGTGTGATTACTTCCAGAAGAGAAAATGTTGGCCCAGAATCAGCATTTAAGGAAACATTTCAAGCATGGCTATGAAGAAGCCAAGATAGTTTCAGAAAATTTGTTTATATCATTGAAAGGGAAGGCAAATATTTGCAATTCATATTTAAAGCTGATGAAAACAGGACTTTTAGGAAAGCCAGGACCCTGGCAAAATTATATACTCAAAGAAGGAAAAGAGTACTGCTGAGTACAGAGCAGATATACAGACCTGCTTTACAGGAGCTTACCAATGAATGCCTCATTGAAAGGAAAATTGTGGGATCAGGAAAAAAAAAAGCTCCGTGAAGAGATATCATTTTTGTTCACTCATGTGCCCCAAGTTCCTGAGACAATTCTCAGCACCAGCAGGTGCTCGGTAAGTACTTGTTAAATAATGTATTTGAAGAAGCCTCAGCTAGTTCTGTACATGCGAAAAAACAAACAAATCATAACATAGCTTTTATAGTGTGTCAAGTGATTACATTGCATGCCTATAAAATATACGTTTGTTTCAGTTTTAGTTCCATTAATTTGGTAGTCATTTTTTGGTATTTCTTGGTTTGTTAAGGAATGGGTTTTCAGAAATTGAACCTGAGTTCATAACATGACATCAATAACAAGAAAAATGGGGCCAACTGGTGGTAGCTGGACTTAAGACTGTCTTTTAGGAATCAGTTAAGTTTGTCTACAGTTTTTACCTTGTTCTTTTCTCTTTCTCTCTTCTTTTTCTTAGAAACTTTCAAAAAACTGCCTGTAATTTACTATCATTTTTAATTTATTTTTTTAGATTTCTTCCCCTTTACATCACTCAATTTGTTAGCTGAAATCTAATGCACCTCCCTGACCACCCCCCCAAAAAAAATGTTACCCCAAATAAAATGCCCTGGTGATGTTTAGAATGAAATAATAGTATATTGGAGATTGACTAGAATATCGTGGAACATATTATATATAACAGGCAGCTGTGCCACTATCTTCGAACACCTTTGAAAGTCGCTGGATTACTCTTTAGACTCTCCAGAGATGTTGCATTTAAACACCTCCTCTTCTTTTCATTAAACTTCTCTGCTAGCAGTGGAATTAAACATATATTGTTAAAATTATTAAACACATTTTGACTTCATTTAGCTTTATTATTACAATTGTATGTGAATTTATTTTAAAATTGGAAAGCTGCAATAATTCAGCTACTTGCTTAAACATATTTTGTGTGATTGCCAAGAAACCTAACCATTTATTTCTAGCATTGTTTCTAAGGAATAAATGGACTTTTGTGTCATATCCTGCTTATAAGAAGGGGCTGTCAATACAACTAATAAGAACGCGGTTTTGTATTAGGTGTTGCTTAGGAAACATTAGATGGAAAAAAATTATAGAACGAATGACTTTTGCTGTGCCAAATTTTATAGGTAGAGAGATTTTGATTTGCTTCCTAACTCCGTCACTGTTATTCACAGTTGAGTTTAATTTTAATTATTTTTTGCCCATTTTCTTGATTCTTGGAACGCTAATATTTCAGAAATAACAAAGCATATAGATCTCTTTTCTCCAGATTGGTAGAGCTTCAGATTACAAAATGTCCTTCAATTGCTAATTCAATAAAAAGAATATATACTTGAATTGCTTTACCTCAATTACATTTTATCCTTTAAAAGTTTTCATAAGCATATTATCACTGAGGATCATCCTGGGCCAAGCTTTAAACTGCCCAACTTTTATAAACAAAGCAGAAGAGGATCTGGGCCAAATAAAGAGTGAAATAAATGTGTGAATATTGAATACAAGTTTCCAAACACTGCCCAGTGTTTTGAATATTTATCTTTGACCCTTTTCATTCACACAGATAATCAAGACACTTCCATTATATGAAAGTGACATAATTATCTTGAAATGATTAAATTGCAATGTGTTAACACACAAAACATTCCTCTTTTTTTTCCTGTCTCACTGAAACAAGCCAGGTCTACCTTCTCTTCTTTTACCTTCAACCACTTCCTTGAACAAAAGCAAACCAGAAGAAAAGATCCCCACTTTTGTGTGTTCTGCGTGTTTATGTGCTAAATGGTAGTCAATCATGTAACGATGGCGGGAACTTCTATTGGCAGGTCTTTCATCTCTGAAAGCAGCTTATTGTAGCCATCAAGGTTAATTTTATTATTGGCACTCAGGCTTAAACCCAGTGAAACTGCAGCTTCAGCGTGCATTTGCTCATAATGACTATCCTGGGAATTCACATTTCTGGGGGAAGTAACCCTTCTCCACTTTGATGACTCAGGGTGGTTGGATTTTCAAAGCATTAATAACACTGATGGACAATGGGCATTTCACAGTTTTATTTATTTCCCTAAAGTAGGTGAAAATGGATTTCACTGGCTTAGTAGTGATTCACACTAACAAGACCTGGAAGGTTCACCTAACAATCAGATAACCAGGAGTCAGGGATATGATGTGGCTGTCCATGCAATTGCACTTCGGACTGCGCTGATAGAGCACACCAATCACTGTCCAAAGGGCTCATAGATGCCTGGAGCCTGGGTCAGATGGCAGGGCCCCACTGTGAGGAAGGCATTGGCAAACTGCAGTGTCTTCAGGGGGTGCTGAGGAATCTGAATGCACGAGCAATGGGAAGAATTTCCTAAGGGAGCTGGTTTATAGTCCACAACATGAAATCCCTGAGAAATGGGCAGAGAGTGTCTGCACTTTCAAAGCCAGGCTTTATCTGGTGGGTGAATTGCTTTCTGTTAGAAGCTAGAGGTACCACTTCACGTACTGACTCCTAAGAAGGCTTTACGAGTTGGCGTGCCCAACATTGTGACTTTCCTTACACGTAGGAAAAAAAGAATCTCATCTACCAGCTATTATCCTCATTGACACTGCCATAGCAAAATGTCTCAAGGACTAGAGGAATGGAAAGCCCAATGTAGAGGTTTTTTTCAGAAGTATTGGTGTTTACAAAACGAAACTGTATTCGGATTGAATGACATGGAGGTCTACATAGACACAGCACCACGGATGCCTGTGTACACGGGAACTTTTTACACTTGAATGTTTGGAGTAGGCCCACACTGACCAACAGAGAAGCTTTCACATTTTTCTGCTTTATAATTTGCTCTTTATTACTTTCTTGAAATTTTTTTTTCTAGTCCACCGTTTTCTGTAATATATGTCCATTCTAAACTTTGCAGAGGGGAGAGGAGGAATTTAGAGTTTTAGATAATTGTGCTTTATTGTTTCTATAAGATTTCTTATACCTACATCAAATCGGTTTTCCTCATTTTTTGTCTAGTTAAAATTTCACCTGTTACAGTGAACTATGGTGTCTTGATAAAAACTACTCTTAATATACTTGCAATCATTCTTAAAAAGCATATTGTTTGAACATATTATGGAGTTTTTCTTCATTATTTTAGAAGTCACAATGGCTTCATTAGATAATATAAGATTTGATACCATATTTGGTACATTACTATTGATATGTAGCACCTCATCCTAATAAGAATTTAAGAAAAACAAGCTCAAGAAAGTATGAGATGATACTCTTAGATATACTTGTAATGAATTGGTCTTTCCAGTTTGCAGTTTGAATGTTATCTTTCTGTAAGTATAACCTTAGTTAGGGAGAAAAATATTCAGTGTATTAATACATTTGCCTCTGAAAGATGAGCTTGGCAAATATTTTAGATTATTTAAAACACTTAGTGGAGCGTCAAATTAACATTTGCTTGTTTTATAAAGGAAGCACTAGCAAATGCAGAATGGAATTATTTCACCTAATAATTACACTGATTGAGATTGCTTTTGATTATAGTTTAATCATTTCCTACTTTACAATTTGGAACAAGTGGGCATAGAGTTTTGTATTTCTTATTAACCCAGTCCTAAGGAAATGTATTACCTTGTGCTAGAACCTGTTCTATTTGAAAAAAAAAAATACACATATAGTTGTGCTATATTGCCAGGAAGGCGACGGTAGCCAGACAGGGTGCTCATTTTCTCTCAATTTTCAGAACAAAATAGGAAAAAAATATAGTAGTATATGCCACAGCTAATCACCAAGCAGAAAACATGTTCCATGATATGGAGCAATGTATCTAACTCAATAAACAAATATGAATAAGAGCAATGGCTTATGAATTATATCAGGCAATATACACTTATCATATACATCCATATGTGAATAACCTAAACGAACCTTATCTTTGGGAATCCACATATAGCATTTATTTACTAGTATATAGATATCCACATATAGCATTTATTTACTAGAAAACTGAAACAAATTTTGGTTAGAGAAATGAAAAAGAGAGTGTATTCACTCATATGTGCATCCACAGTGATCAATAATGGGTCCGTAATTTGTCTTTGCTATAGTTTTAGGATCACAATGAGATAATATGTTCACAAACAGTATGGCTGAGGGGTGACCTTGTTACAGTGAATCACATAATGGCATTACCTTACTGAAGGTATTTTTACACTACCTGTAAATTTTTGTAATTGTCCCTATCACTATAGCAGCACTCATTCCGGATGAGGAGAATCTTCCATCTTGTTTCCAGGACTATATATTTTTTCTGGGATTATTTAGAAAATGCAGATTTCTCCCAGCAAGAGTCTGGCTGTCTTGTCCCTGCAACAACCTGAAAACATTTCAAAAGAAAAAAAAAAATTGGAAATTATATTTAGGGGAAAAGTTTTCAGAGAAGAGCAGGTCACTGTGGCCATTCTTTCTATAAAGCAGGAGATGAGACATTGAAGAAAATTAGGATGAGACAGAACTTGTGTATGTGACACTACGAATCTGATATAATTTGAAAATATAATGAAATATACTGTTATTAGATTGATGCAAAAGTAATTGTGGTTTAAAAGGCTAAAAATAATTGCAAAAACTGCAATTACTTTTGCACCAACCTAATACAATGCCTAATCATAATAAAAGTGAGACTGTGCAAAATTAGAATAAAAATGTTGAAAGAGTGAAATATTTTCCAGCTTTGTGATGAGAGTGTAGGGTATATTGTGTTGATTTAGTAGTTACTACAGAAGAAAAATAGAAAGTAACTGTTAAGTGGTCACACTGAAATTTGCCTGGACGATAATTCCTTCAGGTGATTTCTGAGATATTAAGCTAGATTCCAACCTAGCATTAAACACTTCAGAATGTCTAGGAATTCTTGCAGTTATTAAAAACACTTGTGCACAAAATTCAAAAGTCTCAAACATAACGGGTCACAAACTAAAATCCTGATTCCCCACTGCCCGCCACAAACATGCTTTGCCCACAGTTTTCCTTTCTCATTGGCTTAGGCCCCAAACCTGGGATTTATCTATGACTCCTCTCTTTCTGTTACGTCCCAGATTGAGTTTGTCAGAAATCTCTTTAGCTCTTCCTTCCTATTACATTCAGAACACTTCCTTGTCCCTCCTCTGCCACTACGCTTGTTTGAGCCACCATTTACCCCTCTTACCATCATTGCATGGCCTCATAGTTTCCCTGCTCTGTCTTTGCTCCCAGCAGTTTTTACTCTAGACAGGAGTGAGCCTTTAAAATCTGCCTCGTCATGTCACCATTCTACACACAAAAACATGGTGATGACTCCTCATTCCAATCAGGCAAGAAACAAAGTCCTGAAAATTACCTGCAAATTCCTCTATGATCTGATTTCCCATTACTTCTCTGCTTCATGTCCTTTTATTTTTCTCTTCTTCACTTCAATCCAGTAACGCCAAGTGCCTTTCCAGTCTACAATCTACCAATTTATCTGACTATTCTAGGATATTGCCACCCAAAGAAAAGCATAGTGGAGCTAGATTTATAGATGTAGAATTCAAACAGCCATTATTCTGGAAAATGAGAATGAAGACACACAAAACCATGAATATTAACAGTCTGTATAAATTTATAATAACAGAGTTCTAGACCACTTTATGAAGAGTGTAGCTGGGATGATAAAAGAGGTAATTTTAGAATATTTAAAAGGGAATATATTAAAGCAGAAGAAATATGCTTATGAAACATTTGGAATAAAATATAACTATTATAGCAATGCTTGGGTACATGGATAGATTCATAAAATACCAAAGGAAAATATATATGCATGGGTTGGATATCTAACTTTATGAAGGTGATACTATACAAATTATTTTCTCTAGCTCCGAATTGTTCATTGGAACCAAATCACTGATGGATGGACCATTATGTTAACCCAGTTTTATACGTCTTATGATCTTAGGTGTTGCTTTTATATAATTTAAATACAATAATGAATATATATGTATAAGATATGATTTTTATTTTCAACAAAAATAAAAGTGGCTTTATTGTGCTAGCTGAATTGTATACATAATGCTCATTATATATTTTATACCAAACGGAATTTACCATTATGAAGAAGAGAGTACAAGTCACCTGAAATTGCAACACTGTGGAAACTACTATGAACATTATAGTGACTTAGCTTTTATTCATGTACAAGCTTGCAGACACCTATATACTGACATATATGCATGAACATGAAAATTTACACATACATGATCATAACACATATGCTGCTTTTGTCGTAACATCTTTTCTTTCTTTTGTTCTTTTTTTTTTTACAGTAAATCATTTCTTCTCTCATCCAAATTTTTCTCACTCCACCAAAACAATATTAATAGCTTAGTGTATATTCTTTCATACTTCTCTATTTATTTAACCATTTAATCACAAAACATACCGTCATACACAGACATTTTTGTCATCGTTACACAAAAAATAAAATTGTACTACTCCTCTTCTCTGGTTTTTGAAATTTAATTCATGCATTATGAAATGTTTCCAAGTTAACCACAAGAGCATTAATTTATTCATTTTAAAAGTCAGATTAACATTTCATAGTATAAATATACCATATTATTTACCAAATTTCTATGATTCTGTATCCTCTTCGCTCCCAATTTCTTCCCTGCCTTCATAAATAACCTCACAATAGACATCCTTAAACATATATCTTCATGCTCTGTTGTTTTTATGCTATAATTCACAAAAGTGTGATTGCTGGTTTGGGATTTATCAAGCTAGAAGGTGTGGAATGTAGACCACTGAGAGGAAAACATTGCAACGTAAAGATCTGGTATCCTTCCAAGATACCCTTTATCTGTCATGGTGAAAGAAAAAGGCATTTGAGGCTACACACAGTTTCTGAAACTATATTACTAAGAACCACCTCTAAGTAAAATATTAGAGAAAATCTGCAAGACAAATGAATCCGAACAGGACCTCCGATAGCAGAAGATGAAGTGGAAAGAAAACTGTGTTGTGGTGAACAATTAATCTTGCAATATGTATAGTTAACTCTAAATGGAAAATGATAGAATAATTGTGAATGTGAAAGTTAAGAAGTAAATAAAGATTGGAACAGATGAGATATACTGCATAGAAAAAAACTGGAACTAAACATCTTAAATTATCTCAACAAAAGTTTGTGATAGGGGAACATATACCCTAAAGATTTCATCTTATGGGGAGAAGTCTGAATGGTAAGGAAATAAAGCCTTTCGATAGCGGAAATATATGAATTTGGGGAAAGGAAAGATAACTATATATATAAGAACATCCAAATTAACAAGGGGTAAAAACATAAGTATCTACAAACACACACACACACACACACACACACACACACACACACACACGGAAAAAGATGAAAGTAAAATAAATTGCAGAAATTAAATAAGATGAAAACAGCAAGGACAAATAAGTAAGTTTTTACAAAGAATGTCCACATGCTAAATGATTTTTTTAGAAGATAGAGACAATAAGATTAGACTAAAACCTCAACCCTAGGTACTAACTATTTATAAGAAACACTCTTAAAACGACATGTTGAAAATGAAAAGAGATCGTTAAAGAGAGACCAGCCCAAGGAAGTAGAAAGAAAGTGGCAATATTAATATTATAAAAGGGGAAATTTTGGGTTAATGGCCTTAAAAACATTGAGGAGCAAATTTTAATGAAAAAGTCCAAATTAAAAGAGAAAATGCTAGTCAAAAATTCTGTTCATCAAACTATGTAGCAATGGAATTTAAATATCTTTCTTTCAGTATTAGGTAAATGTCATAAGCAAAACATAGATAAACACATAGAACAACTAAACAATATATTCAACAAATTTGATTATAAATGTATGCATGTGTAATATCAATCTAAATAGAAAGGTAGACAATGTTTATATACAACAATAAAGGTAATTCATATATCTAATATGTAATCTAATCTCTCTATATACTCACAATAAAGAATTTAAAATAAATTATTAAAAGCTGAATCTTTTAAAACAAAGCAAAATAAACCTTATCTGATGTAAAATTAGCAAAAGTTCATGAATAATATTCAGTCATAAAGGAAATAAAATAGAAATGGCAAGTGATGTAAAAAGTGATATAGATGAGAGTGCTTCGTATCAAAATATACAACTGTATTAATTTCTATTTTTACAAAGCATGCTTTAGAATAATCATTTCTTCACTCGATATTTATGCTTTTACCAATCTAATGGGTAAAAATGATATCTCATTGTTAGTCTAATTTTTATTTATTGTATTACAAGGAAACATTTTTACATATGTATATTTGTCATTTATATTTTGCCATTTGGTAATTGCCTTTGAATATAGCCTTTATTCATTTTTCTATCGAGATTTTGTCTTTTTAATGTGTAGAAGTACTTTAAAATATTATTCTTATTAATATTTTTACACATATTATATTTTCCCCGTTTGTGATTTGATTTTTAACTTTCTTTATAGCAGTTTTTTGTTGTTGTTGTTTTCAGAAATTTTTCACATTTAAATAAAGTTATAAGTGCTTTATTTATTAATTCTAAACTAGGTCTTTTTAAAGTTCTTCCCTACCCATGGTTATTATTGTTTCTTAAAAATCTTCTATGACTTCTTCTTGGTACTTTTTATTTAGTTAATTTGACAATCCCACTTTAATACAACTGCAAATTTTGTTATTTATGTCTACTCATATTTTTTTTCATAGATAAGAAAACATGCACACGCACACACACAGAGGGCAAAAAATCAATGACGATGATCCTGAGAACCCTAAAGTGTCCAAGTGTCCAGATTATTTAAAGCATGTTGTTTGAATCAAATTAAAAAAAAAAAAAGATTCAAATATTTGAAAAACAACTGATTGAGTTGATTCAAGGAATAGAGCAAAGCTAACTGAATAGTTTTCACTTTGCTGTTATTCACACTTGTTACGAACTGATAGAACGAAGTATGGAAAATTATTAAAACAAAATTAATGTAGGACCTTAGGTAGTGATAAATCATATTGATAGTATGAAATCTTGATACAATGCGATGGATGGGAACTTATACTGTGCTCTTCCTCCCCAAAACCCATTAACACCTGACTAATTGTTAAAAAAAAAAAAAGCAAGAAAAATCAGACAAATCCCAACTAAGAAACTTTCTACAAAATAACTGACTTCTTCAAAACTGTCAAGATCATCAAAACAAAGAAGGTCTGAGAAGCGGTCACAGCCAAAAGGAACTTAAGAGACTTAATGAATAAATGTAATGTGGTATCTTAGAAAAAAAATGACATTAGGTTAAAAAGAAGCAAACCTATAGAAAGCTGAGTAAAGTATTTTGTTAATAATAAAATATCAATATTGGTTCATTAATTATAACATATTAATGCAGTGTGATGTAATGTAGGGGGAAATGGAAGCATTATCTCTGCACTCTTAGAAAACTGTCTGGAAATCTAAAACTCTTCTAAAATAGAAGTATATTTAAAAAATAAAATAATGTAGGCTTAGCTCATAGAATTGGCTCATGTTAAGACAAATTATATGAAGGAAAGTTTGACTTCCCTTTTATATCCCATGGCCAATTTCCCGTCCGGATGGTGGGCATGTGGTTAAGAGGGTGAACATGTAGCAGCAGGCGTTAATTGTCTTTCAGTATAAAAGCCAAATAAATGTGAGTTCTATTTCCAGTGGCACCAAGTAGGGGAAATAACAATATTACTTTTGTTAACAAAATAAGTAAATGCTTCTATTTTGAAATTAAGACAGAGCTGCTTTTTCCCCCTACTGTGTCTAACTAAGGAAAAAGTAATAAAAGGAAGCAGAACAATTTTAAATTGTAATATTGTGGCAGGGAAGACCTTAAAAAAAGACCCAGACCTGGAAGGCTTTTTTCCCTGCCTCTGATGCACTATCAGGTTGGCGACATAAACTCCTCAGGAAACATGATACATTTTCCCCGTGTTAAGTGTTAGGAAAATGATTTTCAGGGACATGGCATTTTAAGAGTATTAGGTACTACTATATAATTGGTTTTTGGTATATATTTTAAACCCAGCGCTCTGGAGACAGGCTGAGTGCTGTCCAGATACACATGAACATGAGCATTTTGTTTGGAGAAACTACAGTTCAGTTATTAATTGGATAACTGAATGAAGATTATAGCTAACATCTTGTGATTTATCCATAATCAGTATCTCCATCTTGCACAAGTTATCTTATAAAATCAGAACGGAAAGAACAGAAGTGAAAGCCTTCAGGCAAAATGAAGATGCTCTATCATACATTCAAATTAATGCATTTTAAAGTTTCTTATTAAGACACACTTTATCCCGGTGATGGACGGGGGATGGCAGATTATTTATTAAAAAATAATGCACTTTTTACCAGTCTCAGCAAACACATCTACCACAATAAAAACATTGCAAATGCTCTTTACGTTTTGCTTCTATCTTCTGGGATTTCTTAATATATAAGAAGAGTGTGGTCACATGATCAAGGAAGATGAATGCTAATATACATTGTTCTTGGCTGCACAAAAAATAAATAAATCAGTTTTGGTTTTCTTTTTGTTTTTTATTTTTTTAAATTTTTTTATTGTTTTTGATAATTTTGTTCTATAGTTCCTTGTTGTTCTCTTTGCAGGGTTAAAGTTTATTTTCCTACTGAAGTTAATTACTCTAATAAAACACTTTAGAATTATTATTAAGTGTTTTTTTTATCAGGGCCTTTCCTGTTTAGAACTATTTTCAAACAAACACATTTCTTTTAATTATTTTTAAAATGTGCAAAATCACAATAGATCCTTGTCTCTATATCTTATGATGTTCATTAGTTTCTATTTTGTATTTTTCACAAGTTGGAAAATGCAGTGATGACTGTGGTTACGTATTCCACAAAACATTTCATAAAATTATTTGTAATTATGACGCCCTTTGTTTTTATAATTATGACACCTTAATTTGTTTTTCCCAAAAGATAATGATCTTAACATTTAAATAAACATTTAGCATGTAGCTCTAATTGTGTGTGGAAATAAGCTCATTTTCTCTTTTGTTCACAGGTATATAAATACATATAATGTTTCTATCTCATTCTAGGACTAATGACCTTCTTTAACTCAGGATACGTTATTGTCTTTATAGCCAGCATTAACACTAAAATTTTATTATTAATTTTGGGTAGCAGCAGCTCAATTCTTGTTTATATATTGTAAAACTTAGTAGCCATTGGGATGTTTTTCATCCATGAAGCTCTTTTCACATCTCATCCGTTACATTAATTGAACATAATTATGTTTTTTACAATGACATTGTAGGACCGATCACAGGAAAACTAAATAAATAAATAAAAGGAAACTCCATTAGCTCAAGTAAGGTTACAAATTAATTTTACCTTACTATTAATTTTTGTAAAGAAATGCCGGTGAATTAGTGGAGAAAGTCCACATAACTAGGCATAGTCTCCAAAGCTGGACCATGAGCCCCATGCTAGAAGTGGAAATATGAGTAATGGGAGCCCAAAACAAGTGAAATGAAACTTCTTTAGTCTTTTCCGTGTGGTAGAGAAATGTGGTCATTACTTATGCTCAGGCCAGATATAAATTCTGTGAGGCCTGAAAATGATGTAATTTAGGTGATGGTTCTGTTAGAAAAGAAATATTAAAGTACAAATTCAAAATTAGGTTCCAAGGTAAATATTTAGAATGAACAATTGCTGGAGCTGTGGCGATTCAGATCCATTTCAACTGATATCTCTCAAAGTAATTTACCAGAATTGCCTCCTGATTGCCTCCCAGGTTTCTATGCCTACCTAGAACCTTTCAGAACAACCTGCAACTCCCAGTGGTCAGAGATAGAAGGGCTCTAAAGTTTAAACATCATGATCTTCAGGATAAGTCTGCATCTACCATGCTGATGATTTTTCTTCTGTGTCTCTGTCTGCTGTGTTTCTAAATGTGCCTCCTCTGATATTCTGGGCTGCCACCCAAAATATGGGCCCCACTTGATCAAATTTATTTTTTTCTACTGGCTCCAGCTTTTGCATAAGCAGTGGGAAAAAAAAAGAAAAAAAAAAAAAAACACATTTCAGCTCTTTGGCAATAATATGGCACTATAAAACCTAGGTTTTTAATTTTTTTATGGCTGGTGTGAATACCTGTTTGCACATAATTCTTAAATCACATTATCTCTCTTTCCACAGATAGATAAGATGATGTACTCTTTCCACAACTGCGGAAGCATATCCTCAGTTGGCAACCCCAGCGGCCTGAATGGCCATCAGGTAAACAGCCACCCTAACAAAACATAGAATGCAGGCACCCCAGCTGGGCCCAAGCTCCCTGAAGGGGGGGGGGGTGTTTCTGTGAGACCCAGAGCATTGTAGTTGGCCTGCAATGTGGCTGGGGTGGCAGAGGGAAGTGAAGCCTAAGGATGCTTTCTCTGTAGTGCATATCATTGCTGTCACATGGGTCACACAGCTTGGCGCGTAGTTGAGCCAGTTATATGTGGAACCAAAGAGAATGAGTGCTCAACAACTAAAAGGTTTTCACTACAGCAGGTAGAGCAGTAGGGGCCAAGTAACTGTAAGCACAATTGATGTTTTCCTCATCTTTTCCAGTATCATTACTCAAATGCCCCTGACCTATTGTCGTTAAGGAGTCAGCCAACAGTGAAGAGTTAGTTGATAATGACATAATGTGTGAATCCCTCTCCTTTTTCCACAGCTAAATTCTTGAGTCTTAAACATTTTAGGCTCTGAAGGCCTAAGCTGCTATTGGTACAATTAAATCATAAATAAAACTATATATAAATATCCCAAATCAAAATGGTGATTTGAGGGGAAAAGAAATCAAACTGTTCTTTGGAGTTTTCAGATTGCACAACAGTTCAACATTGTTTTACAGTCATATGTATTTTTTTAGCCTTTATAAACCAGGGTTTTGTGAGGTCCCTAAGAATGAGAGCATGATTATAAATTTGAAAAAGAAAATATACAAACACTAAATTAGGACAATTTGCATTGTTCTCCTCATATTTTGAATTAAAAGTTTTAAAATATAGTAGAATTTTGCCTGTGATCGTTTTCCTAAGTAAGATGACTGATAAAACTAAAACTCTTCCACTCATTAATCTTTCTAGCAATAAACTATTCTATACTCAAAGTCTAAACACTAATGGAGTTATGGGGCATGAAAGACAAGGGAAATTGTATCTGTTGGGAACTACTTTGTGCTGGACACTGTAATAAAGAGTTTTAAGAGTTATCCCACTTCATCTAACGAATGATACAAGTAAGCAAATCAAAGTGAAGATGAAAAGTTTAAGTTTGTGTGATTAGTACTATCATAGATGTTTCACAGACTTATGTGGGAACATAATTTCTTTCTTTTTTTGATTTATTAAATTTATTGGGGTAACATTGGTTAGTAAAGTTATATAGGTTTCAAGTGTACAATTCTGTAACACATCATCTACATATCACATTGTGTGTTCACCATCCAGAGTCAGTTCTCCCCATCACCATCTATTTGACTCTTTTCCCTCTTCTACCATCCTCCCCTCCTTACCATAATTTTGTTGGAAATTGTGGTCAATAAAGACTTCTTGAAGAAAGTGGTATTTAACCCATCTCTTGAAGGATGTATAGGAGTTGGCCAGATAAAGGAGAAGAAAAGTTTCCCAGGTAAATGGAAGATTATGTGAGGAGGCCTAAAGTTGAATAAAAGTATGGTATATTTAAGAAAGGTTCAGAATAGTTGAATCACAAACAGTGAAGGTAATGGAGTGACATATGAGGATAGAAAGTTGACAAATGGGGTTATTTTAGGAAATTTTCATTTTATCGTTAGAGTACTGGGAAGCAATTGGTAATTCTTAAGAAACAAATATTTTCATGGTTTGCTTTTAAGGAGTACCTTAAGGTTGTAGAGAGGGAAAAGACTGAAAAAACTTACTAAAATATCTAAATATAAATTACTTTAAAATATCTTAGAACAATCAGTATGATATATGTGTTCCGATTAGTGGAGGCTCTAATTGTGGATCTGGTTATTCAACACACTATTGAGGAAGCACAGTCAGGGAGGGCAGCCTGCATTCTATCAGGAAGGGCCACACTCAGGGGAAACTACCAGAAACATTGCTCTAATCCTATTTCTGTCATCAACCAATTCTTTGCTAACTGGCATACTAAATGTAGAAATAGTGTTTATTGTAACTGGAAGCCTGTTAATTAGCATGATAAATGATAGAAATTAGCATCAGTTAAATTAATGGTATTTAAGACATGTAGAATAGTTAAAATACTTCAGGTATTATCAAACATTATCTGAATAGAATATAAGAATTTACTGAGGACTGAGACCTGTACCTCTTAAGGATGATGCCTGAAATTTGAACTCTAATTGATCCTACAGGCAGACATTAGTTTAGAAGAATTTTCTGATTGCATGATGCCAATTAGAGGCAAGGATTGAATTTCATCAAAGACTGTCTATAAATCTGTATGTCAGAATTTGGCCTGAAATTTATTCTTATTAAAAGTTAATAGCAAAGAAATGAGGGAGTACTTAATCCTTGCTATCTGAAATTTTTTGACAGCTATTATTATCTACTAAAAGAACCTAAGTATCACACAGGACCAACTTGGCTTTGGTCAGTCCAGAAAAGTCAGTATCATGTAACACATCTCCCATTTTTATAAGAAGGACAAAGGTAGCCCCAATAAGTAAGTTGGAAACAATGCTGGATTAAGAAATGTATAGATTGTAGATGCAGCAATGATCAATGATGAGGAGGTTAAGGGAGAAGAAAGAAAGAAAAATCACACTTTCTGTTACTGGCACCTGGTTTGGGAGAGTTTCTATTCACTAAGATAGAAAGCAAAGGTAGAAAAGCAGGTGTAAAAAAAGGTGGTGAATTCAGCTTTGTAAATATTGAGCTTGACGTGTCTGAAATGCTTAAGCAAAGTTTATTAGCAGTGAAATACATATGCAAGTATGAAACCATGCAGGATGTATACTGTGAATGTGCAATGGGAACAAACCTTCCTAAGCAGAGAGACAAAGCAGCAGATAGCTTCAATTATGCAATCATCCAGCCAATGAATTTGTGTAATCCCAGATTTCACTAAGGTAGTCATGTTTACTGGGTGAATATGATACACAAGGCCAATATGCAAGTATATGATTCACTGGCACTGGTTAAAAATAAATTTTGTCAGAAACAATACAGATGCAGTCTCTGGAAGCTCCCAAGTGCTCTGAGTCAATTTAACTCATTGTTACATGATCTGCTTGTCCTGCGACTTTCTCTCAAGATGGAGCTAATTTGACCTTGAGTTTCTTCATTTCTGATATTAATTTCATTAATATGGAGCTTTTTTCTCTTTTTTCTATTATACATTATTAGCATAAAGGATAGTTTCTATTTCAACGGAAATCCAGGGTGTAGCAAGTATTCAGGTGAATTTCACTTGCAAACAACTTGTTGTCTCATCTTTTTTCTATAGTATGAACAGCAACAACAAAAACGCTCTGTGATAAATCAGTGACCAAAAGTTACCTCACAAAGGTGATCTGATCATAAATTCCTAACTGGGCAGGTCATGGTGGGTAGTCACATCCCAGACACATAAAAAGTTTATTTTAGCCTTAAGCAAGCCCTGTCCGTTGTTCTTGTGTATCTAGGTTAACACAACTTTGAAATGCCAGAAGTAATCCTCCTTTCCAGACCCCTTGGAGGTGTAACCACCCTCAAGGGAGCACATAATCTTTTAACTATCCTATAATCCAATCATAGAGATTTCCCCACCTTGCTTTCTCCCACTTTCATTTAATCTTCCTTAGGGTCCTTCTTTAATTTCAAATGTATAAAAAGAACTCAAAACTGTCATTCCATTCCCAGAGCGTTTAAGATCTTGCTTCCTGGAATGTCTTCAGATTGGCTCAAATAGTCTCTTATAAAAATTCTCCATAGGTTTGAACATTCTTATGTTGACAACAGTCAAAATACAATAAATATCCTGTGTTTCCCCATCTGTTTCTTCATAAAATGGTGATAACATATTTATTCCTTTAAGTGCACTGACTTTGAGTATTTTATTTCTACTTACTATCTCTGATACATTTTCCTTATTTTATAGAATGGATTATACCTTCAGATCAATCTTAGTTCCTCAATAGGGTTTGCTCAGGGAGAGTGAAGAGTCAGAAGAGAAAAAAATTCCTGAATGAGATTTAAATCAAAGAAGCAAAAAATAAACGGAATCAAACAAACCAGCATTTAAAAGCAAAGCACAAAAAAGAAAAACTCTTAAAAGAGCTGGAAAAGTAGTGGCTGAGCCATAGGGGGAACCACAGGACAATGTGGATTTAAAATGAAAAGAGAAGAGGAGGTTTCAGAAGGAAGGGTGGTCAGCAATGTCAATTGCTTCCAGAGGAGGAGGAGATGCACATCTATAGACTTTAGCTATAGCAATGGTAGTGCTGGTAGTTTCTGAGCAATATCAAGGGAAAGGCATGACAGTAAGTCAGAAAGCAGTTGGCAGGGGAGCTAGTAAGAGTTAAGAAACTGGAGAAAATGAGTGGGGGTAAAAAAACACCTCTTTTGAAATGGTTGACTCAGCAGGGGAAGAAGGGTTAAGGAGGTTGTTAGAAGGAATCACGGTGTTGATTTCTGGTAGGTGAACATTGTGCTTACCTCCTTTCATGACCACATCAAGATTACAACTAGACTACAGAACAACCAGCATTGAGAATTGCCAGAAGCCTAGCTGGACAGAAGTCCTATAACTAAGCATATACAGAAGTAGCCACTGCAAGATTTGTTGGAGAGGTGGAGATGTGGAACAGGCTGGTCCCGTACCCACGTGTGACCTTTAAAAATCAGGAGGGATATCTTTTCTGCAGAGGTGCCCCTGGAGGAACATGGCATCCCAACCCCACACCAGGCTCCCCAGTCCAGGGTTCCAGTGCCAGGAAGAAAAGTTCCCATAACTTCTGTCTGTGAAAATCAGTGGAGATTGTGGCTGAGTGAGAAAGAGGGTGACTGGAGTTTAAGGCACTCCTCTTAAAGGGCCCATGCATGGACTTACTCGATGACAGACTCCCTTGCTCTGAGCTCCAGCGCTGAGGCAGAAGCTTGAAAGGAACCAGGGACATACGAGGAGAAACTGAGTTGTCTGGCTTGCAGGAGAAGGCTGGAAGAGTAGCTTTCTCCCAGACAGAAGTTGTTTGGCAGAATCCATTGTTTCTTTGTTGAGCTAATCCCACTCCTGGTGTGCAGAAGCAGGCAGCCTCCATATCTGAGTCTCTATCAACCCAGCTCACATCAGTTTGTTTGCCCCACCCTGGTGATTCAAGGACATGCTTCCCCACCCAACATTTGGACACACCCAAGCTGCTTCCAATGGCGTTTTCATACAAATGACCTATCTTGGCTCATACAGTAGACTTCCTAAAGTCTTTAGAAAGGATCATAAAACCCAAATAAGCAACCTGAATGTGTCCTGTACCACTTGCTGAGCAGCCCCAAGCACAGTCCCAGTGGGAACTGGCCTCATTTCACAGCTAAGCCTCTCTCAGGCACCTCCAAACACAACATGGGTGTTGGCCACCTACAGATTGCTTTGTGGCTCATGACAGGTGGTCCCAGGCTGGGACACAAGCTGCAGCTGAAATTGACCTGCTGTGGGGCCCCTCCCAGAAGGCCCTAGGGATTGCATGCAAGGTGTCATTTTGGACTATGCTGGAGTATCACCCAGCTGCCTCTGAGGATGACACACTCAAACAGTAGACTGGCCAGGCACCAGAGCCCTGCTAAAACAAATCCTGCTCCATAGGGTCAGCCCCTGTACCACAATTCCTCCAGTGTTCATGGCCAGTCCTCACAACCAATTAGCCTGACAGTCAATCCCACTCATTGATGTATAAGCAATAACCAAGGCTCAACTATGACAGAAGGGCACACACAACCCAGACAGGGACACTCCTGGATCACAGGCTCAGGTAAGTAGGGTGACCATGCCACAGGGCCTCACAACACACCTACTAGATAAGGCCACTCTAATAAGACCGGGAGCCATAAGAACCCTACCTAACACATAGAAACAAACACAGTGATGCAACCAAAATGGGGATACAAAGAAACATGTCCAAAATGACTGAATGTAACAAAGTTCCAGAAAATGAACTAAACAAAATAGAGACAAGCAATCTACTAGATGCAGAGTTCAAAATACTGATTATAAGAATCTCAGTGATCTCAGTGAGAACTTCAACAAAGTGATAGCAAGCATGAAAGTGGAGATAGAAATGATCTATAAGAACTGGTCAAAAATAAAGAATAAATAACTGAAATGAAGAATACATTAGAGGGAATCAACAGTAGATTAGATGTAGCAGAGGACTGAATCACCAAATTAGAAGAAAAGGTAGCAAGAAAACAGTCAATCAGAACAGCAAAAAGAAAAAAGTATCCCCCCAAATGAGAATAGTTTAAAGGGCCTCTGGGTCAACAGAGGTCTTTTACCAACATTCACATCATAGGGGTACCAGAAGGAGAAGAGAGAGAGCAAGGAATTGAAAACTAATTGAACAAACAATGATGGAAAACTGCCCTAATCTGATGAAGGAGATAGACATACAAGCCAGGAAGAGCAGAGAGTCCAAAACAAGATGAACCTCAAAAGGCCCACCTCATAATTAAAATGGCAAAGGTCAAAGACAAAGAGAGAATCTTAAAAACAGCAAGAGAAAAACTGTTAGTTAACTACAAGGGAGCTCCCATAAGATTATCAGCTGATTTCTCCACAGAAACTTTGCAGACCAGGAGGGATCGGCATGAAATATCCAAAGTGACAAAAAGGAAAGACTTACAACAAAGATTACTCTACCCAGCAAAACTATCATTTAGAATTGAAGAACAGATAAAGAACTTTCCAGACACGAAAAAGCTGAAGAAGTTCACCACCGAGTCAGTGTACAAGTGATGTTGGAGAGATGTCTTTATGATGAAAAAAACAGAAGAGAAGATAAAACATATGAATAATAAAGTGGCAATAACTACATGTCTGTCAAAAATTATTTTAAATGTAAGTGGATGAAATGTTCCCATCAAAAGATATGGTGGCTGAATGGATAAGAAAACAAGACCCTTATATATTCTGCCTACAAAACACTCACTTCAGATCATAAGACAACAATACTTATACCAATAGACTAAATAACAATAGACTAAATACCAATAGACTTATACCAAATAGACTAAAAACAAAGGCTATATAACAAGAGACAAAGAAGGACCTAGTAATCCCACTTCCTAGTATGTGTTTGAAGGAACCCAAAATGCTACTTCAAGGGGACATTTACATTCATATGTTCATTGCAGCACTGTTTACAATGGCCAAGATGTGGGGGCAGCCTGGGTGTTTGTTGATGGACAAATAGATAAAGAGGAGGTGGTACATATATACAATGGAATATTGTGTGGCCATGGAAGGGAATGGGTTCTTGCCATCTGTGGTGGCATGGATGGACATGGAGGGTACTGTGCTGAGATAAGTATTTCAGACAGAGAAAGATAGATGCAATGTGATTTCAGTTATATGTGGAATCTAAAGAACAAAACAAAGAAACAAAAAAGGAACAAACTCATTGATACAGAAGACATTTTGATGGTTACCAGAGGGGAGGGGTGTTGGGAGTGTGGGTGAAAAAGGGAAATAAATTAAGAAGACAAATTTGTTGTTGCAAAGTAGTCATGGGGATGTAAGGTATAACTTAAGGAATACAACCAATAATATTGTAATAACTATGTATGGTGTCAGATGGGCACTAGATTTATTGGGGTAATAAATGGGAAGGTGGTTGGGGGACAGGGTGAAAAGGTGAGGGGATTGAGAAGAACAAACTGGTAGTTACAAAATAGTCGTGGGGATGTAAAGTAAAGCACAGGGGATATAGTCAATACTATGGTAATAACTATGCATAGTGCCAGGTGGGTACTAGACTAGTTGGGGAGATCCCTTCTTAAATTATACAATTGTCTAACCATTATGCTGTACACCTGAAATTAATATAAAATAATATTGAAAATCAACTGTAATTGAAAAATTTTAAAGTAGGGGCAAAAGGTAAGGGGAAGAAGAGTTTCAAATTTTGGGTATGAAACAAATAAGCCATGGGGATGTAATTTACAGCATAGGGAGTATAGTTAATAATATTTGACAGTGTGGTATGGTGTCAGATGGTCGCTAGACCTTTGGTGATCACTTCTTTAGGTGTATAAGTGCTAAATGACTATGATGTGCACCAGAAACCGATATGATTCTGTAAGTCATATGTATATTTTAATACAAATCTTTAAAAAAAGGAACCATGGTGTTGACAGTGACTTTTTTTTAGTGTAGAAGAAACATACTTAAATTATAGTTTACTAATTCAAAAGAGAACTATGTTGTAGAGGGGAGAAAAATGTTCTATGGAAAGTAACCTCACAGGGTGATCTGATAATAAATTCCTAACTGGGCAGGTCATGGTGGGTAGTCCTGCCTCAGGCCTGTAACTTTTTACTAAAAGGTTTACCTGTGTCTTAAGCCAGTTTTGTCCTTTGTTTCTGTGCATCTAGGTTAACACATCTTGAAATGCCCCCTTTCAGAAGCCTCCTTCTGATACCATCTCTAAGAGACCACCTGTAATCCAGCCTCTGCCTTGTTTTCTTGCACCTTCATGTCATCTTCCTTACATTACTTCCTTAATCTCAAATGCAAAGAAACTGCAAACTGTTTTTCTCAGAAGCATTTATCTCACTCTGTTGAGATCTGGCTCCTAGGTGTACACTTTCCTTGTCTCAAATAAATGTTTATGAAAATTTTCTGTAAGTTTGGATGTTCTTACCATGACAATGGAAGAAGATGATGAAGATAAAGGACTTCAAAGGAATAGTCAATTAATCAAATTGCCTGAGAAAGCAAACCGTCATGGGTCCCAGAGAACAGGCTGAGAGATGAGCTGTATGCAGGAGAGAGACTTTTCCCACTGTCTCAAGATAAAGGGAGAAAATCACATGAGTAAATGACAAAAAGTTTGTGAGTGTTTATTATGTTCCAGTTATGTTTCTAAGTGCTTCTCACGTACTGGGTCAGTGGTTCCCAAAGTGTGATTCCTGATTGTGTGATTGCTACAAAATCAGCATCACCTTGGAAATTATTAGAAATGCAAATTCTGGGGCTTGACCCAAGGCCTACTGAATCAAAAAGTCTGGGAATGGGGCTCCACTTGTGTTATAACAAGCCTTCCGGATGATTCTGATGCTTGTCCAGGTTTGAGAACCACTGTACTAGATCGTTTAGCAATAAATACTATATCCTTTTAGGTTAGATGTTAGGATTGTGCCTATTTCACAGGTGAGAAAACTGAGGTGTAGAAAATTGAACTAATTTGCCAAAAGTCATCAGGTGTCTGAATCCAAAGCCCACACTTTTAAGTCCTATCTTATGGCATTTCTAATAGTTGCTTGTAAAATTGGTGGTGCAATGTCGAGCAGTTTTCTGTTCAATGATTTCATGATTGTTTTCCCTTTAACTCAAGAACAAGAGTCACTTCCTGAGAATGAGAGGGGCAAGTGATTGGGTTAGCATAAAATGTTAACAGTTTAATATAGTTTCTGCAGAGCATTGAATAAATGCTTGAGTGGAGCAAAAGGAAGAATTGCTATTTAGCATTTTAAAGTCAATAGACTCGTAGATATTAAATATCCATGAATTTATAAAGACAATAATTTGGATGGTTGTTGGTTTCTTCCAATATTATCTAGGAGAAAACAGATGAAACAGATGAATTTATCCAGGATTGCAGTCTCCCTGGGAGAAGGTGTCAAAGGATAGAGAAACAGGAAAGTTAAAGAAATTGGCAAGAAAATGGTTATAATGATGGAGGATGTTATTTAAATTGGATAATAAAGGGAGCAAAATCAGGAAGGAGATGACAAGAAATAAAGTAGGAGATCAACATGCATGGATATTAACCCTGTCCCCTAAATAACACAACAAGAACAACAACAGCATATTAGGAATAATGCAAATTAGTCAGCCAGGGTGTAAGTTCTCAGTGTAGTAAATATAGAGCTGAGCATTCTCTTCTTGAAATAAGTTCTTTCCTTGGCTTCCATGACTCTACTTCTCTTATTTTTTTCTTCTTACCTGTGTAGTGACTCCTCATTCTTCTTCACAAGTTCATCTTCCTCCAGTTAGCATTTACATTTCAAATGTTGACATTTCACAAGGCTCTGTCCTTAGCTCTCTCCTCTCCTGACTCACTTCTCTAAGTGACATCATCCACATCTGTGATTTCAATTTTAGATAACCTAAAAGACTAGAGTCTAAACTTTGCTTTGAACTGTAGACTTGTATACCCAACTGTTCAAAATAACCATTTGGGTATTTCAAAAACACCTCAAACACAACACAGGAAAAACAGAACGTATCTTTTTACCCACAAACCTTTGTCTTCTTCTTCCAGAGTTTCCACCTTCACCGAGTGACACCACCATCCATGCAGCTATATATAGGACAAAAATCTATGAGTTGTCCTTGATACCCTCCTTTCTTCATACACAATGCATGGCCAAGTCTAGCTGACTTTTAATCTCCTGAATAATTATGAAATTTGTTCGTCTGTTCTCCTTTTGTGCTGCTATCCCCTGATCTCTTTTACCATTTTCTCTTGTGTGAAGTGTTTACTAGTGTCCAGAAATCTATCTCCTGATCTAGTTTACACACTGTAACAAAGTAATGTTTAAAAAAATGCATATCTGCACAAGTCTCCTTGACCTGTTAGGATAAATGCAAATGTCCCTTCATATGTTTAGTCCAGTCTACAATTAATATTTATCAAACTGAGCATGTGACACATTCATGGGTCATAAAATTATTTAGTAGATAATGGTTTTAATTATTTCTATATTTATATATGTAAGTATGTGTGGGTATGTGCACTGGTTCTTGATGTAAAATGCATTGTGGGTCAGTCACAAAATATGAAAAGCAACTGAGCTAGTTTATTCCCACGCCTCATCTATTATTCTTCATTCCAGCTGCACTGGTCACCTTCCAAATTCTGTAATAGGGTCTTTGTACATTCTCCAAGCTTGGAGAGATATATGTTTCTCTCTTTACCTAATTGAATTTAACTTATCTGAAACCCTGATTCAGTCATGATTTTACTAAGATAGTTTTCATTTTAGACAAAGTTAAATCTTCCTACAGCATATACTCACAAAACCATGTTCAACTGTTTTGTAACACTTATCACAGTTGAACTTTTGTGTTATATGTGTTATTATTTGGTAAATGCCTATCTTCCCAACTAGAATTTATTCATTTGTCCACTAGATGTTTATTGTGTCCACTATACGCTATGTTTTTCTTCAAGATATTGGGGACCCAGCAAAGAATGAAATAGGGCAGGCTACTTGCTCTCATGGAACTTATACTGTAGTCCAGAAATATTGATAATTATATAAACAAATAAATGGACATTGCATATTCTGATGATAATTTGCTTATTGAAATAAATAAGGCAGGTTAGTATGACAAATTACAAATATACCATTTTTGATTTAGTAACCAATTTAATGTCTTTGAAGAGATTACATTTGAGTTGAGAACTATATGGTGAGAACAGGCGAGGCATACAGGTATCAGTGAGGGTAGGGTCCAGGTATGTGCTTTTTCATCAATGACCATGTTGATACCTGGTACATAGTAGTGCTGGTGCTAAAAATTATATTGCTGAATAAATGAAAGAATATATGGATGAATGAATGACTTTGTCACATGGCAGGGCTATAGTCTCTAAAAACAAGAACAAAATTATTTTATGATTACGAACTTGAAGATGTTGCAATAACAAGTAAGTATACATTCAAATTATAGGGTAAGTAAAAATGTTTTTCATGTTTTCAAAGAAGTATTTGGAATTACTACTTTTGCAATGTATTCAACAAAAGAAATGCAATCTGCTTTTCTTTTTAATGCCCTTAAAATAGTAATTGGACAAGGAAATGTTTTCATTTTGTGAAGT
Source organism: Rhinolophus sinicus (assembly GCF_057876585.1). Classification (NCBI taxonomy): domain Eukaryota; kingdom Metazoa; phylum Chordata; class Mammalia; order Chiroptera; family Rhinolophidae; genus Rhinolophus; species Rhinolophus sinicus. Next base: position 106,221,905 of record NC_142517.1, on the reverse strand, counting down.
TATTTGTTAGTTATATTTTTGATTTAGAGATAGAGTTATATAATAAGATGGGAGGTAGAATCAGAAATTAACATTTTATAACTCATTTTCTGATAAGATTATACTTTCATATAAAACAATATATTTGGTGGAGAGAAATGATCGTGAGAACAGATGGTAGCATTGTAAGAGAGCCCTCAAGTCCCTGTTAGATTCCTGAAATGACAGTTCAAAAAACCGTAACTTGAACAAATCTAACCCTGTCTCTATTTTTTGTATGTCTTTCAGATGGACAATATCACAAACACACTAATTACAAAATCACAAATTAATTACACATTCTCTGTACATTTATTCCTTATACAAATATACCTAGGTTTACCAATCTATTCCTTTTCAAAGAAAAGAGGAAATTTCTGAGTAGGAATTCTGGAAATTTTCTTGTTTGTTTGTTTTCTTCCCTCAAAGCAGAAGGGGAAAAAAATGAATCTATCCAGAGATCAATTTCGTTAGGCTTGAGAAACTCACTGATTGGTTCATATTAATCATATCTTCAAATGTGAAACAAGTAATCAACCTTTTAAGTCATTGTTAGTTACCTCTCTAGGAATGAGGACACTTTCTTTTGGTAAGAGTTCTGCTCTGATTATCAGACAAATTGATAAATGATGATCATGTAGAGGCTAATTGTATATGCAACTTGGTTGTTTGGGAACTATTTTGAGGATTCCAATTTAAAATTGTGTATTACTGCTTTCTCACTTTTAGATGGGGCAAAGGAAGCCTATAACTATTTTTTTTCAATAAATTTTTTTCAATTACTAATGGTCTTCTACTTTTCATAGCAATGAAAGCACCCCTTGAAAATCAGTGGACTAAAGCTATAAGGAAGGAAATGACATTAATAAGTCAAAATAACTTGTTCTTTATTTAAGAAACCATTTGATCATTTTCTACTGTCAAGCCCCTCATTGAATGGTGGTACAATTTGTTTGTTTGTTTATTTGTCTTTGTTTATAGAAGATTTACTTTCTTTTTTGTCTTTTAAGAGTGAGACAAAGATACTTTGAAAAAAATGTAGATATCCTGGAACATAGGAGCACTGGTGGAGACATGTTGATGTCATCAGGGTATTCAGATTGTAAAATCACCTATTAGACTTGGACTCAGTTAATATAATAATAAAAGTAAGTATTTACTTGGAAAAAAACTATATGCCACTTAATATCACACTTACTTGTTACAAGGATCTTGTGACATTGATACTAATGTTATTCTCTGTGTGTAAATGAAGAACTTAGATCATAGAGAAGTAACTTAGTTAAATCCAGGGAACTACCATGTTTCCCTGAAAATAAAACCTAGCCAGACAATCAGTCCTCATGCATCTTTTGGAACAAAATTTATATAAGACCTGGTATTGTATTATATTATATTATACCTGGTATTATATTATACCTAGTATTATATTGTATTGTATTGTATTATATTATATTACATTACATTACATTACATTACATTATATTATATTATATTATATTATATTATATTAAAGACCCGGTCATATATTATAGTAAAATAAGACTGGGTCTTATATTAATTTTTGCTCCAAAAGACACATTAGAGCTGATTGTTCGGCTAGGTCTTATTTTCGGGGAAACATGGTAGTAAGAGGTAGAATTAGCTTAATTGAGTAAAGTTTGTTTTTATCACTATATTAGCTCTGAATGAAATCAAATGAAATATAAAGTAGGTTGGATGAAGAGTCACAGATTTTTTTATAAATTCTTGTTGCCTTTTGGTTATTCTAATACTATGTCTTGGATTCATTTACTGAGTCAGAGAGTCATTTATTTGATTATTTAGTAATAAATGCCAATATCTCCCTATATCCTATGTGCTACATCCCTAAGACACTGGGGATATAGCAGGTCATGGCAGAAAGTTTTGTGTATAGTTGGAGCCCATTTTCTAATTAATATATTGAATGACATATTTAGCTATAATTAAGTCCTAAAGGGGTAGTACTTGTTATTATTTGTAAGCACAGATAAATTTTTATCTGTACGCACTGAAAACATTTACAGTAGATGTAAATTGAGATAATTGCCAGGATCATAATGATTTTTCAGTGGAAATATTTATACTATCCCTTCTCTCTCCCCACTCGAAAACATACCCCCCTTGGGGCAATCTGCTCCTTTTCCCCATTTTCTGCTCTGGCATGTGCTCTCAAAAGCATTTGGATGACCTATTTCCCAGTAGTTGGAATGAGTTCATAGTAACTCGATTTTGTCACCACAGTGTTTCACAGTGAGCATATCACTCAAGTTGGGTAATCAAAGGATTTAGCTGGATCTATAAAAGAGGAATTGGCAGGGAGAAGCCTTTTTCTCTCTGCTCTCAAAACTCAGGATGTGAGTGTAGGGGCCGCTGGTGTCCTCAGTTTCAGTGGGGATAATTTGCCTGAAAGAATAAATTTGTCACACAAAGAAAAGCAGACATTAGAGGACATGAAATAAATAGAAAGTTCTGAGTCTCAGACTCTAACTTTACCCCTACATCCTTAGAGAGGTTTGAACCACTATGTTATCACCTTCTTTTCTTCTTTTATCTAAACTAACTTAAGTTGGATTTCTATATTAGTTAGGGGCTTAGTTACAGGTCGTGCCTACCAACTCTGACCAATTTATTAAGTAAGACAATTTCAAAGGATATTATAAACCTTACCAAATCTCTGGACTGGCCAGAGAGCCATGTTCAGAAACTATCTATCCAGGATCAATGTGCAAACTCACATCAGTGTCCAACCTGGTTCACTGAAGACACCTCAGCTGTTGTCCTTTGGTCACACACTGTGAGGTTGCAGTCGATAGTAACTAAACCCTGACGCTCCTGCCTCTGAAACAGGATGTCTCTGTCACCTTCTTTGCCCAAACAGATTATTCACAGAGAGTGCTTCTTTGCATCATTGACTTCCAATTCTGTGTTTGGCAGGAACGCCTCTGGTGACAGGTTACATGCCTCCCTCCTTACTGCAAAGGAGTCTGGGAAAAAAGATGTTGGGCTTTTTATTCAAGGTATTTTAGGAAAATACCCTAAAGAGCAGGAAAATGCTGGAAGTTGTTTGGTCACTAGAAAGAATGACAAATACCTATTACAATTTATGTTATTAACATCGAAATGCCCTCAGTAATAGAACTTGTGGGTTGAATTGTGTCCCAGAAAAAGATTAAGTTGGAGTCATAACTCCTGGAACCTCTGTTACTTAGAAATAGTCTTTGCAGATGTAATAAAGTTAAGATGAGGTCATACTGGATTAGGATGGGCTGTAAATCCAATATGACTGGTGTTCTTATAAGAAGAGAGAAAGATGGACACAGAGACACAGATACAAAGGGGCGAAGGCCAGGTGAAGATGGAGACAGAAATTGGAGTGATCGACAAGCCAAGGAATGAGAAGGGTTTATAGCTACTACCAGAAGCTATATGAGGCAGGGAAGGATTATTCCCTAGAACATTCAGAGAGAAGATGGTTTAATCAACACCTTGATTTCATAGTTCTAGTCTCCAGAAGTGTGAGAGATTAAATGTCTGTTGCTATATGTCACCAAGTTTGTGGGTATTTGTTTGGCAGCTCTAGAAAACTAATATGCAGCTCCCTTCCTGAGGTGGGATGGTGATTAAAATATTCTCCGAAATGAAAGGAAAGGTAGCACAGATAGTAAGAAAGGAAAGTGGCTCATGGTAAGACCAGTGAGAGAGACTAGAGGTTTGTTCACGGGGAGGCTAAGAACATTCTATCTTTATTGTAAGAAAAATGGGAAGCCACAAAGACATATAGGTAAGGCTAGAACTGACACAATTAGGTTCACATTTAAGAATACCAACACTGACGAGTGGCTGCAATGTGTAGTCAACATGACAACTACAAAGGTGTCACTCTATAAGTCTTCCAGTAAGAGACAAGAATCACTTAGGCTGCGGTGGCAATGTTCGTTGGAGAGAAGTGGAGAGACTTGAGAGTTTTTAAGGAGGTGCTGAATCTACACAGAAAGAGGAGAGGTTTCCAGGATGACTCCAAGTTTGCTATGGACTGAGTGTCTATGTCCTCCACAAATTCATATGGTGAAGTCCCAACTCCAATGTTATGGAGTTAGGAGGTGGGGCTTTGGGAGGTCATTAGAGCAGCGGGATAGAGCCTCATGAATAGAATTAGTGCCCTTATAAGAAGAGACATGAGAGAGATGTTCTCTCCCTCCATCAAGTAAGTATATAGCAAGAAGGCTGCCATCTGCAAGCAAGGATGTGGGCCCTCACCAGACAGCAAATCTTTCAGCATTTTGATCTTGGGCTTACTAGTCTCCAGAACTGTGAGAAATAAATGTTTGTTGTTTAAGCCACCCAGTCTGTGGTATTTGTTAGAGCAAACAAACTAACATACAAATTTCTTGCTGAAACAGAGAATCTTTGAGGAAGACCAGCTTAGTATAGCTAAAACAGGGGTTCAATTTTGGGAATGAAGCAATTGAGATTTCTGGGAGGCTTCAATGAAAGGACAGGTTGTGATTGTATATATTTCTGTGAAACTCAGATGAGGCATATGGCCTGGAGATATAAATGTGAGAGATTAATTGAATCTATGGATGAAGTCACATAGATGATGAGGCAGAAAAAGAGTTAATAAAAGTGAATCCGAAGGGGGACTGCTCAGGCCTGCATCCCGTCCCCCGGGACTGCCCAGACTCAGCCTCTGGAGGTAAATTTTCCTGTTGAAACATCCTTAGAAAAAGGAGATAAGGCCTAACCTGAAAAATCTAGTTTTTTTGTTTCTTGTTTTATTTGTTTGTTTCAGTTTCAGTTACAAAAAAATCTAGTTTTTAATGCCTGCACAAACTACTGGAGCCTGGCTGCTATCTGAACTCTAGCCTCATTATCATGCAATTAAAAAAACATGAACATTATGGCTGCCCCCCTTCCCAGGGGTTTTTCTGTATGCATTCTGGGTTCTATACATTACCTCCCCTGCTATAAGGACATTTACCTACATTTCCTATATAAGAAAAAGCTAACCTAAAGTTAGGTGCAGTTGTCTGCTCCCAGCTACTTCTCTGCCGGAGCCTTTCTTCTTGAATAAACTTTCTAAATTGTGAATTCTTTCACATTCTGCAAATGACCATGGGTATCCAAAGACAAAACAATAGAAACTGAGGACATAAAGTAGGGAAAGGGGTGTGATCGGACTGTAGAAACAGATGTTTAAAGACCGAAGAGAGAATGGAAAATGGTAAGAGCCAGAAAGGTAGGAGAGCTACAAAGTCTGAATGTGGGTACAGTTGTATTTGTGTTGGAGACATGATTGTATATTTGTGAATGTACAGTGTCAACAGAGGAAATACTTACCTTTCATTTTCTTCCTGACCCAAAAGATATGATTGTTTAAAATGAGAAATATGGATAATTAAGTAATAATGAATGAATTAGTTCCCAATGTATACAGCAATGCAATTTAGCAAATGACCTTTTCTAAAAATAATAGTGGATTGACAAAAGTGAGGAAGTATTTTAAAGTTTTCTACCATCAGAGGATTGACCTAATTAGGGTATGAGGAAACCAAATGAATAAAAAAAGACTATTTAATAGTTCATTCTGTTACTTTAATGTATATTTAAAAAGTTAATAAGCAAAGGCCAGAAGATTTGATTCCCCTCCCCCTTCAGAAGACTTTTGAAGTAATGTTTCAACTTGGACCTTGCTGTAAGGTGAAGGACTAATTTATAGAATAGTATTAGTTCTAGTGGTGAAGAACATGCAGAGTTCCTTTGAATTGCAGTATTAGAAGGGCTAATTAGGTGTCTTCATGTGGACTAAGCATGTGAGTCAACTAAGTCTTTTCAGAGTAAGGACATTATTATGCAAGAGAGACGATGTTTGCATAACTACCAGGGAAATGGAAACGTCCCTTTCAGCTAACCAAGAGAAGCTAGTGTACAGAGAAGATGTTTTGTTTTTGTTTTGACCTGCCCCATATAGTATTTCTAATGAATACTATGCCAGTGTAAAGTCCAAGCATTGTAATTAAAGGCTAAGAATGAAGGCACTAATGGCAATGCTTTAAGTTAAAAAGCCAGTGCTTCATGCTGAAGCTTTCTGCAACCACAGCAGGACAGGAAGTGCACAAGTCTTCAGAAATGCACATAGGGTCCTGGGTGCTTGGCGTGAAGAGTTAAAGGTCAAGATACAGTGGTTTAATATGATGGTATTTATCTTTAGGCAAAGCAACCTATGACACTAGACATTTATTTTATAAATTCTCCTGTAAATTTTTCATTAGTTCTGTAACTAACAAAATGTTTGTTAATTATAAATGTAGTTTTATCTACAATGTTTATATCTAAATTACTCTATGAGCTTTTCATAACTCAGCTAACAAAAACAGAGAACATTAAATTAGGGATATATTGAGAATTATAACATAAGTGCTTATATATTCTTAATTATTAGGAATTTTTATAAAATGAAAACCCCAAAGACAAACTTGTCAATGTATAAATGGACAAATGTTTATATGTACCCAAAATGGATTTCTATTGTCTTCATTTCTGCTAGATTTAAAAAAAAAAAAATGTCACAAGTATTCCAAGGGAAGATATGAGACTTCTGAAGTGGAGGCCTGGGAATTGGTTTGTTATCCTCAACTCAATACCCACTTTAAATAAAGTGAGGAGAGAAAATGTCTTTAGAAAGTGTTTGGAGTACTGAGGTACCTTCTGTTCCCTTGATGCTGTGGATGAGGGAAAAGATACAGTTGATGCTGGAATAAAAGTTTGAACTGTGCACGTCCACTTATATGCAGATTCTTTCCAATGACTACATACAGTACTATAAATGTATTTTCTCTTCCTTATGATTTTTCTTAATGTGTTCTTTTCTCTACATTACTTTTTTGTAAGAATACAGTATATAATGCATATAACACAAATTATGAGTTGATCATTTGCATATGTAATCAGTAAGGCTTCCAATCAACAGTAGACTATTAATAATTAACTTTCTGGGAAGTAAAAAGTTATACATGGATTTTCAACTGCACAGGGGGCCATGCCTCAAACACCCATATTGTTTAAGGGTCAACTATACATCCATTTTAATTCACACCCAATGAGTAATACTTTAAGGAAACCACTCAGACTGTTGACCTGTGTCCTCAGGAGTTGGTGAGGTTTAGGTAGTAACCAGAAAAGCCTACAGTGAGAGACAGGCTGGCTGGTGATTTTCATGGAAGAGCAAGAAAAGATGTCTCCCTTTGCCTTTTCATGGTTTAAAGGTACAAAGGCTGCATGGGGTTTTCTATGGAGCAAACACAGGAGGAGAGCTGGCCTAGAATCATCTTAGGAGGGTTGGTCCCAAGAGGGCTTCTTGGAAGATGGATGAGGATGAGAGCAAAACAGGAAATCTGTATATAATTATAGGAACTACAGGTGTTGACTGGAAGAGGCACTGCTTGCCTTAAGAATCTACAGTGAATTTTCAATGTTGGTGAGTCTCTAAGGAGCCCTGAGTCTTATTTGGTTATCTGTTCTGACCAGATGAAAGCAATGGAATGGTAGAGTACAAGCCAGACCTGTGCTGCACCTTGTCTATTGCCTTCTGTTTCAATTTGGAAGACAGAGGAACCTAGCAAGCAAGAGTTCAATCCACAGCTAGCCTGAGCTGGGTAAGGGGCTGAAACAAAATAAGTTTGCCCATTATTACCACGTTTATTTATCATTTTAATGGATTTCTGTCCAGGACAATAAGGCAAGAAAAAAAAAGGTATCTATAAGGATTGAGAATGAGGAAATAAAATTGTCAGTGTTTGTTGATGGCATGATCGTAGTCACAGAAAATCCAAGAGAATCCAAGATAAGCTATGAGAATTACATAAAGAACTTACAAAAATCACTGGATATGAAATATTTTATGTTTCAGTATATATATAAACAATAAGTAAGTAGAGGATGAGCATTTCTAAAAGTGACACATTTATGACAATATCAGAAAAAGATCAAATAAATAATAATTGGTCAAATAAAATATGTGCAAGTTGTTATACTGAAATCCACAAAACATTAAGAGAAAATAATGAACATATAAATTAATGAAAGTATAAATCATGTTTATGAGTTGAAAGACTCAGTATTGTAAAGATGCCAATCTTCTCTCAACTAAGGATTCTAACAAAAAATTGTTAAGTTGATTCTAAAATTTATATTGAAATAAACAAAATAAGGAAAACCAAAGCATTCTAGGAGAACTACAAAGCTAAAGGACCTAGATTTCCAGAAAAAAAATATTATAAAACCATACTAATTAAGATGATATGGTACAGATCAATGACAAAAAATAGAGAATCCAGAAGGACACCCAAACTTAGTCACCGGATTTATAACAAAGATAATGCAGTTTTGTGGGTAAAGTATGGCTTTTTAATAAATGGTGCTGAGTCAATTTGATGCCCATTTGAAAAACAAAATAATATTGTCCCTGTAATAATTTTTAGGGCCGTCATAACAACGTACTACAAATTGGGTGACTTAAAAGGGCAAATGTATTTCTTACTCAATTCAGGAGTCCAGAAGTCAGAAATCGAGGTGTTGTTTCCTTCTAGAGGCTCGAAGGGACGAACTGTCCTGTGCGTTTCTCCTAGCTTTTGATCATTGCCAGCAATCCGTGGTGTTGTTTGGCTTGCAGACACATCACTCAAATCTCTCCTGCTGTCTTCACATGGCTTTCTTCTCTGGGTGTCCATCTTGTCCATTCTGTCTCTCTCATAAGAACTCTCTAGTATAATCTCATCTTGATCTTTACTTTAATTACATCTGCAAGGACCCTCTTTCCTAATAAGGTCATATTCTGAATTTTTAGGTGGATGTAGATTTTAGAGGACATTTTTAAACCCATTACAGTCTTCTAACACTCATTGTGCAAAATTCAATTCCAGGTAAATTATAGGTGTAGATGTGCAAGGCAAAAACAATAGTTTTTAGAAGAAAATTAGAACAGTTTGACAACTTTGAATTAGGCATGGTTGTTAAGAGTGTGGGATTTAAAGTAAACCTTCAAAAGTTCAAATCCTGACTCCACTGTTTACTAACTATATGACCCCTGTGTAAACCCTCTTCCTGACTTTGCTACTTTAAAATATCCATATTGTTTTAATACCTACTTCCTAAGGTTATTACAAAGATTCAAAGAATATACCTAGAAAGTACTTCACATGTTGCATATTAATGGGCATTATTATAACTATAAAGTGAACAGAAGACTCACTAAATGTCCAAGAGATAACATTAAGGACCTTATGGAGGTTTTATCCAGGGGTCCACGGGTAGGGTAAAATTCTGCCCCTTAGAGGAAGTTTGAATAGTTAGGTAACTGACAGATTTTTTTTTTTTACTCTAGTGAGTCACACAATATTCTGGTTATATGCACAAGATTATATGTAAATCATTGAGATGTTTACAACATTAAAACATTGAAAACAACTGAAACATTCAGGTATAGGAGAACGATTTTTAAAATTACGGTACGTACATTCTACTACGCACTTATATGGGGAAAAGTCCCATGACAGATTGAGAAAGAAAAACAAAAAACAGAAAACAAATTAGAGAACTCTGTATATATGATACAAATTTTATAGAAAAGGGGTTACATGTAAGTATATTTGTAAATGCCTAGAATAAGTGATTAAAAGATGTATACCAAATTGCAAACAACGGTATCTCTGGGGAAAAGGATGGGATTGGAGGTGGTATGGGAACATAAAGGAGGCTACTATTTTATTTTACATCTACTATTATTTTGACTTTTAAAAAACAAGTGGAAATGTATGTGTTTATTATTTTTATGATGTAAAAAAACACAACTTTTAAAAGTTAGGAAAATGAGCAGAGTATATGAATAAATCATTCACAAAAGAAGAAAAAGTCAATGAATATATTAAAATTCCTCAACTGTACTTATATTTAAATAAATAGAACAAAAATTTTATCACATTTTATTTCATATCAACTTGGAAAAGCTCAAAGGAGATAATATCCATTGTTGAATGATAAAAAGACACATATAATAATGATAAAGTGTAAAACAAAATAAAAATACAGCAATTCTGTTGTTCTGTGTGTGTGTGTATGTGTGTGTGTGTGTGTGTGTGTGTGTGTGTGTGTGTGTGTGTGGAGAGAGAGAGAGAGAGAGAGAGAGAGAGAGAGAGAGAGAGAGAGAGAGAGAGAGAGAGAGAGAGAGAGAGAGAGAGAGAGAGAGAGAAAATAGAGGGAGAAGTACAATAACAAACAAAAATCTTTATTAACATTTTACTTTTAGTATATGAGCGCATATTTACTACAAGGTTGTTTATTATAGTATTAAAGGATTGGGAATATTTATGTTTGACAATAGACTGAGTAAATTATGACAAATTTAAGCAGTACAATGATATGTAACAATGAAAATGCTGTAGAAGAAAACGTGTTGTTATAGAAAGAGATGCAGATAGCTTCATTATGTTTTTCACATAAAATACAGCTTACAAAATCATGTATACTGTATGATACCATGTGGGGACAGAATCACAGAGAGCAGTTTCAGGCTCTCAGCCTCACGTGGAAAGGTGCTGGCTCGGGTAGTAGATGGCCATCAGCTGTAATCAGTTAGCCACTAGCCACTAATATAACTGTCATGGCTACGCTAGGGGGTTGGTTGGTTGGCAGAGAAGCAGATGGCGGATTGAGGCTAGCAAGTGGGATTAGCAAGCACGGATGGCAGATTGAGGATCATGTGGATCCTACTTCCTGTATCTCGCCCGGCTGCCAGCGAGACTGGGGTACAGGAAGTGCCCTCGTTGCGGTACTGGTGGATGTTTGGTTTTGTGTCTCCACCAGCTGCCAGCGAGAATATAGCGGTATGACTCCCCTATCTATGGCTCCGTTGGTGTTCCTTTTTGGCCTCACCATGTCCTGCATTCTGGTGCAGGGAATGGGACCAGAGTCCCTGCATGACATACCATTTTTTATTTAAAATCTGGAAAAATTTGCACCAAAATATTATAATAAGTATAGTTAGTTATGGAATTATGAAGCCAGAGTAATGACATAGTCCTCGCCCTACCAGTTCTTGAAACATATTAAATTAATTTATAAATTTTTTCAAAAAGAATATCTGTGGATGATGGGATTACAAATTTATTGTTTCACTTGTGTGCTTATCTGTATTATCCTATTTTCTACAATGACTATAAATTATTGTGTAATTAAAGATAATAAAAGTTAATATTCAAAAAGTCTCAAGCCAAGTAACTCAGAATATGTTTCCGTACGTTGTTTTTATATCTCACAGTATTCTGTCATATTTAGAAAACTGGAACGTGGGGTTCAGGTCTCTCCATTTCTGTTTAAAAGTTATCTTGCTTTGGCAGGGGTTATACCTCCTTTCACCACTTTCTTCTTCCGTGGTTGTTTCATCTGTTGGACTAAACAGATAGATATGACAGCAGATACAGAGTATGCCTCTTTGTAACAGAGACTGTTACCCTAGGATGGCAGTTCTCAGACTTTAAAATGCATCAGAGTCACCTGGAGGGCTTCTTAAAACACAACTTTGGGATCCACTGCTGGAGATCCTTATATATAATAGTAAGTCTTAATTGGGGCCTGAAAATATCCATTTCTAACACATTCCCAGGAGGTCCAGATACTGCTGTTCTGGGAGCCACATCCTGACAACCACTGTGCCTGGGCATAAGCATGTATTTTCTTGGATTTGGAGTGACCAGCCTCAATCCCATCAGCATGCTCTGCTCTCTTCAGAAGTATGGTGAACAGATGAAACAGAGCATAACCAAAACTGCCCATCCTCTCCATGCTTTTTATCTTTATTGCTTTTTAGGAAAATGGTTAATTGGGTAATGGAGAAGTCAGATTTTTTTTTTTTTTAATGTGTTGTGTAAGACTTACATGAACCTTTAGATATTTCTGGGATTCAAATATTATCAGCATGAATATCTAAATTATACGAGGCTACACAGGGCCCATTCATGAAATGTACTGAACCAAAATTCTGATTTGGGCTATATGAATTTTATTTACTGTGTGTTTTGCTTCTCTAATACCTCTGTATTCCTTGTTTGTTAATTTCTCTGCTAAAGTTAAATTTTTACAAAGGATTTTGATGTCATATTCATATGCGAGATCTGTGTATGACTTTCCTTCTTATACAATCTAGTTAGTGCTAACAAGGAAATCTAAAAAAAGCAACAGGGACACAGTACTTACAGTTCTGTTCTTTAGGATGTGGTTAGTAGCTATCTGTTCCTTAAAATTTAGTAGAACTCATCTGTAAAATCATCTCAGCCTAATGTGCTTTTGAAGGGTAGTTGTTTTTTTTTTTAACTGCAACACAAATTTGAACTTCTTAAGGTGAATTTTGTTAAATTATAGCATATACTAAAATCATAAAAGCCAAGCTCAACAAATTTACACAGAATTAACCCAGCTATGTAACCAGCACAGATGAAGAAACAGAGTATTACCAGCACCCCACAAACACACCTTATATCTTCCTTCTCAGTGCCCTCAGTATTCTGACTTCTACCAACTCTTAAAGAAATAAAGATGACTAAATGAAAAGAAATAAAGACGACTAAATAACAATCTAAAATAAAGCTGAATTTCCTTGCTTGCCTGGCAAGGAAGCACAGCATCATTGAAATACAAATTCAGTTTCTCTTTTTGCATGCATGGAAAGAGCTCAATATAGATTCACAAAGGAGAAAGTGCACAAAACTAGGCAACTTTCTGAGTTCAAGTCTCTGGGGGGCTTATAAGGGTGTACTGGAAACTGTTATTTGTGAGTTGTCACTATGGAGTTTCACTTTCCTGCTAATTGGAAGCTTGGTTTTAACAAGGCCAGAATGGGTTGTGTAAATTCCAGAGAATAAGGCTGCTCATCATATGCACTGTGTGTGCATGCTCAAAGTTGAACAAAAATTTTCTTTAAACACTGTTGATTAGTTTTGAACTTTATAGAAGTGAATCCATATACTTTGTACTCTTTTGTGTTTATTTGTTTTTGGTTCAATGTTGCATTTATGTGATTCATCCATGTTATAGCATGAGTGACAGTTCATTCATTCTCATTATTGTATATATTCTCGTATGTAAATTTATTATAATGTGTTCATCCATTTTATTGTTAATGGATATTTTGGTTGTTCCAGTGTCTGGTTCTTACAAATTGTCTACTATGAACTTTCTTCTAATATTTTTATGTATATCTCACACACACACACACACACACACACACAAATACATGCACTTCAGTTGGGCATTTGCCCAGGAGTAGAATTTCTGAGTCATGGGGAATACGTACGGCAACTTTAGCGGACACTGACAGTTTTCCATAGAAGTTGAATTAATTTACAATCCCATCAGCAGTAAAGGAATTCCAGTTGCTTTACAACCTTGAAAACACTTAGTATGATCAGTCTTAATTTTAGCTATCTCAGTGAATGTGTAGTGCTATCTTATTGAAGTTTTAGTTTGCATTTCCCTTATAGCTAGTAAAATTGAACATTTATAAATATGTTTATTAAATATTTATAAGTATGTTTATTGATCATTTGGATATCCTCTTTTGTAAGATACTTGTTCAAACGTTTTGTCTACTTCTTATCAGGTGTTTCTTTTCCCCTCAAAAAATTACAGGCATATATAACACTGTACACACACATATATACATATGTATACACATGTACATATATACACATATATGTTCTTAGTTTAAAATCTGTATATTTATATTTATATTGTCTATTCGATGGCTTGCATTTTCATTCTTTTGCTTTTTTCATGCCTTGTCCTTTTCTCTTTTTTATTTTTCAGTTACAGTTGACATACAATATTATACTAGTTTCAGGTATACAACATAGTGATTAGACATTTATACATTGTCTTTTTGTCTCTTAATGGTGTGTTTTATTAAACAGAAAATCATGAAGAACACATTTTTAACCAACAAATGATTCTCTGTCAATTCAAATTTTCTCTTCATCTTGAGTCTACTATGGTAAGTTATAATTTACCAGGAAATTGTTTCTATAGTTTAATTTTTCAAATTCATTGACATAAAGTTGCTTTTACTACTATTTATATCTTTTGAAAAACTATTTAATTTATAGTTATGAGCCCTTTTATTCCTAATACTGTTTAACTGTAACTATTCTGTCTTTCTTCCTTGCTAAATATTGTCACACTTTTGTCTGTCTTTTTTAAATAAATTCACATCTTTCAAACATTTACATCATTGTAGTATCTTAATTAATCAAGATAGACTTCATGCCACATCACAAGTTTACTTAAAACTATTCTAAATTTTATTCAGAATATGGAAGACTGGAAACTCTCTACTTAGACAGTATGTTTGTATGAGTCTCATAACATTAGGCTCATACGAAATAGGACACAGAATTTTTAAATACCAAAGAGTTTGCCCTGGTTTCTCATTTTAGGTTTCTATACTGAATTTACAAACATTTTCTGAAATTCAACCATTTTGTTGTATTTTTAATCAGCTTTTCCATCTTATAGGTTTTATGTGTGGTGCTGAGAAATATGCTAATACTGACAAGAAATGATGTTGTATGAAACTACTACTTATGAAATAGCTGAATAAACATGTTGGAGGAATTTAGGTCATAATTTCTACAATAATTTTAGTGTAGTCTAAGTAAAAGTGGCACGAAAGCATTAAAATTAAAGTAATGTGCTTTAGACATAAAGCTGCATGGGGTCCATGGCTTCTGGTGCAGGCATGTTTGTCACTTAGTCTCGAATTGGAGGTTGCTTTGTCTCACTCAGACCCAGGGCAGAAGAAAAATCCGTCCCTACCACTGTAGATCAGCTCCAAGTAGAGAGAGAAAAAGAGAGAGACAGCACTTTGCTAAAAGAAAAACAAGGTTATTTGTGGAAAATGTGTTATTGATGCCATTTTTCAGAATATATTAGGACAAGAGAGAAACAGACACTCCTCAGGTCTTTAAAATTAGGATTAGAAGTGCTTAGAACTCAGCGTCCCCTACAGTTCATGCCCCCTGCCACCAGAGGAAACAAAAGTCATTAAGGACTCTACTTAATATCTGCAATCTTAGCAGTAAGAAAGAGAAATTATGAATTTTTCAATTAGTATAAAAGATGATGTTGTACAGTATTGTAACTCTTGAATACAGAAGAAGAATCAGCGAATTATGCAGAACCCGATAAAGGGGGAGGAGAGGTCAGTGCAGCAGGATGAGGTCTGGAACACGGTTGGCGGCTGCCCACACAAGGCTGAGGGTAACAGGGCTAGCAAGCACATTATGTGTGCCAGCATGCCGCCAGCCTCCCGCGCCCACAACCAGCACTGCTGATAGAACAGGGCATTTGTTTCCTGCTGAGCACCAGTGCTCCTCAACAATCCTTCTCAGCTACGCTCCAGGTTGCTATTTCTGATCTACCTATGAATGCTGGTCCACGAGTAGCAACTACTTTACTTTCATGAGGTTAAGGGGTTCACTAATTAGAGAAACTAAGAGTTACTAGCAAAATTGTATCGCACGAGTAGATTGTGTGTACTTACTTGGAGCAGACTATTATTCTCATCCCACTGAACACATTCAGTCACTGTCAATCAATATCTGTCTTTATAAATTCTTGTATTAAATAGCCTCTTCAGGGATTTTTAGAGTTGGATACGTGGATCTGGGGAGCCTCACAGTTGGGTAAAGATTTTGGTTTCTATACTCTGTATATGCTGCCTTAATAAGCCTTATTTATACTCTTTTGTACAACATTATGTAAGAACTATTCACCATTTGTTTGCTTTCTTTGTTTCAGAATGAACTATTTTTAGTCCTCCTATGCTGTGGCTATGTTTTCATTCTTCCCCTAAATTCTCCATCCTTAAGTTTAACATGCATGTATCAAAACACAACCTTATCTTGGGGGCAGCAGGCCACAATAGGGGTGGAGCTTGAGACGCAGGCTTCAGGCAACAGGTGATTTGGGCTGCCCACGGGCATCCCACTGGAGCAGGGTTGAGATTTGTGAAGTGAGTAGGAGCAGGAGAAGGGAATGCATGTGACTACATGTCTTAGGGCAGTGATTGTCGACCACAGAGAGCTCTTACAAAACACCAAATTCTGCTCCTACTCCCAATCAAAGATTGGTTTTGGATAAATCTGAGACCAAAATACACTTTTAAAGCTCCCTAGGTATTTAATATGCATCTAATGTAGAAAATCATTGTCGTAGAAAGTTAAGTTCTGTTTAAGGCAAAGAGGCATAACAGGCAGATTCCTGCTTATTTATCAAGTGCTGTTTCCAAAAGTAAGCTCAGTGGCAGCCAAGAGAACCAGACAAATCTGTGTTGTCCCTCAGTTAAGATTTATCAGAGTAACCCAATTTATTTCTGCCTTGGAAAATAGTAAAATTAACCTTACCAAATGTAACACCTTTGTTAAGAATTATGATGCAGAATTCAAATAAAGTTGGATAATGCATTAATGCTGCAATCTATTGTCACCTCATAGGCAATCTCTGCAATAGACAAACTGAAGCTGCATACTTCATACTGACAGAAGAGAACAAAGGAATTTGTCAAGAGATAATGTCGGACTGCTCAGACAAATTCCAATTGATTATTGCATTTGGAGGATTTCTAGACATCTGTTGATCCAAGGAACGTGAGTTGAGGCTAATCTATACTTTCTCAATGCCACTGAAAAATATTCAGAAGGGCATTTATACATAACTAAGTTTGCTTTTATAGCAGTAGAAAACATTATTAATTCGATCTTAACTCCAAACGCCCCTGTTTTTGTTTGTTTTTAAGATTTGTATTAAACATATAGCTAACATACAATGCTATATTAGTTTCAGGGGTACACCATAGTTACTCAATATTTATAAACCTAAAGAAGTGATCACCATGATAAGACCAGCAACCATCTGACACCGTACCATGCTATCACAATATTACTGACTATATACCCCATGCTGTGCACTACATCCTCATGACTTATTTGTTTTATACCTGGAATTTGGACCTCTTATTCTCCTTCACCTTTCCCCCAGTTTGAAAATTTTTCAACTACAGTTGACATTCAATATTATTTTATATTAATTTCAGGTGTACAGCATAGTAGTTAGACATTTTTATAATTTAAGAAGTGATCCCCCTGACTAGCCTAGTACCCACCTGGCACTAACATAGTTATTACCATATTATTGAATATGTTCCCTATACTTTACTTTACATCCCCATGCCTATTTTGTAACTAGCCATTTGTACTTCTTCAACATTTCACCTTTTCACCCTGCCCTCCAACCCCCTCCCATCTATTACCCCAACAAATCTAGTGGCCATCTGACACCATACATAATTATTAAATATTACTGACAATATTTCTTATGCTATACCCTACATCTCCATAACTACTTTGTACCAACCAATTTGTAACAACTTCTTAGTCCCTTCCCATTTTTCACTTATCCCCAACCACCCTCCCATCTGGCAACGATCAAAATGTTTTCTGTAACTACGAGTTTCCTTATGTGTTTTTTTTTTTTGTTGTTGTTGTTGTTGTTAATTTTGTTCTTAGATTCCACATATAAGCAAAATCGCATTGCATGTGTCTTTCTCTTTCTGATATACTCTACTCAGCGCACACCCTCCAGGTCCATCCATGCTGCCACAGGTGGCAAGACCCCATTCCCATGTCCGAGCAATATTCCTTTGTATATATGTACCACCTCCTCTTTATCCATTCATCCATCAACAGACACCCAGGCTGCCTCTACATCTTGGCTGTTGTAAACAATGCTGTAGTGAACATAGTAGGAATGCACATGTCCCCTTAAAATAGCCTTTTTGTGTTTCTTCCAAAAAATACCCTGAAGTGGGATTACTGGGTCCTTTATAGACTTTTTCTGAAAATGTATTTTGTCTGGTATAAGTATTGCTCCACAGCTTTTACTGTTTTTATTTTGTTCTTGTTGTTTTTTCCATTCTCATGAAATACATTTTTCCATCTCTTTACTTTCCATCTGTGTACATCTTATGATATGAAGTGATTCTCTTGTAGACAGCATATGTAAGGATTTTGCTTTCCTATCCATTCAGCCTTCCTATATCTTTTCAGGAGGGTGTTTAATATATTTACACTGAAAGTAATTGCTGATAGACATATAGGTCTTGCCATTTTGTTATTCATAATTTTATTTTATTTTTTTCCATCTTAAAGAAGTCCCTCTAACGTTCCTTGTTCTACTGGTTTGGTGGTGGTGAACTACTTTAGCTTTTTCTTGTCTGAGAGGTTCTTTATTTGTCCTTAGATTTTAAATGATAGCCTTGCTGGGTAGATTAGACTTGGTTGTAGGTCCTTGCTTTTGATCACATTGAATATTTTGTGACAATCTGTTCTGGGCTGCAAAATTTCTGTGGAGAAATCAGCTAACAGTCTTATGGGAGCTCCTTTATAAGTTACTACTTGCTGCTTTTAGGATTCTCTCTTTGTCTTTAACCTTTGCCACTTTAATTATAATGTGTCTACATGTAGGCCTCTACGGATTCATCCTGTTTGGGGCTCTCTGTGTTTCCTGGACTTGTATGTCTATTTCCTTTGCCAGGTTAGGGAAATTTTCCATCATTATTTCTTCAAATAGGTTTTCAATACTTTGCTGTTTCTCTTCTCCTTTGGGTACCCCTATGATGCTAATGTTGTTACACTTGACGTTGTCCAAAGGTCTCTTAAACTATTCCCATTTTGGATTCTTTTTTCTTTTATCTGTTCCAATTGGTTGTTTTCTACTACCTCATCTTCCAATCCCTGATTTGATCCTCTGCTTCATCTAGTCTGCTGGTGATTCCTTCTAGTGCATTCTTCATTTCAGTTATTGTATTCTTCACATCTGACTGGTTCTTTTTTTATGGTGTCTATGTCCTTTTTTATGCCTGCTATCTGTTTGTTGAAGTTCTAACTAAGTTCCTTGAGAATCCTTATAACCATTGTTTTGAACGCTCTCTCTGGCAGGTTGTTTAGCTCCATTACATTTAGTTCTTTTTCTGGATTTTTCTCCTGTTCTTTCATTTGGGATGCATTTCTTTGTTTTCGATTTTGGCTGCTTCTCTGTGCTTGTTTCTATGTATTAGGTAGGACTGCAATGTCTCCCAGTCTTGGCTGGGTGGCCTTATGAAGTAGGTGTCCTGTGGGGTCCACTGGCACAATCTTTCTGGTCACCTGCTCTGGGTGTTCCAGGAGTGTCCCTTGCATGGGTTTTGTTTGCGCTCCTGTTATAATTGAGCCTTGACAGCTGTTGGCATATCAGTGGGTGTGATTGACCTCTAGGTTGACTTACTGTGGGGTTTGGCCACATCCACAGCTTACAGGCTGCTATGCAGAGGGCTAATACCACTGAGGGGTTTCGCCCCACCAGGCTCAGGTGCCTGTTGAGACCACCCTTTGTGTGTGCCACTTTTGGAGGTAATTGGCAGTGCTGTGCTGTTGTCTGAAGCCAACCTCCAAGTATGTTTGTCCTGAGGCCTCTTGGGAGGGACTCCAGTGCAGGTCAAGGTCACCCTCTGTCTGTGATCCACTAGGGACTATTTGGTAGGAGCTACAAAGCAATCCAATGTTGTTTGCTGCCTTTGCTAAACCTGTAGGCACGTGGGAGAGGCCACGATACAAACTGAGGATGTCTGCCACCAGTACTGGGACTGGGGTAGTTCCACAGAAAGCTAGGACACCCTAAGGTCTGATGCTACCTGCCAGCTCCCTTATGGTTCAGCCTCATGTGGTACATGAGTTGGGTGAGGCAGGGTCTCAGGGAGTCACTAGAGTGAGAAGAGTTGTGGTCACCAGGTTAATGTAAATTCTTGTTTATTGCCAGTGCTGAGCCTGGAGCTACTCAGCAAAAGTCTCAGAGCACACTGAAGCCAGTCACCACCTGCCAGGGACCCAAAGATTCCAAGGAAGAGCACAACGTGTCAGGGCTGGCTGCAGAGAAAGTACCTCCAGCATTGGGGAATCGGGTGTAGCAGGGTCCCAGTGACTCAGTCCAGTGGAGCAGCAGAGCTCACCAGGCCAATAAAATCCTATGGGGCTGGACTCAACACCTTAAAGACGACACCTTCCTGCTTGCTGCAGGGAAAGAAGACCCTCTTTTAGAGGGAAACTTTTGACTGTCCTCCAGTTCTCCCCACCCCCTGAAGCCACACACTTCAGTCTACCCCCCACCCCCGTATGTCTCCCACACCCCCTGAGTCACCGTCTCTCCTGTGGATCTCAAGGTGAATGCCTGTAAGCCAGTGAGTCTGTGCATGGGCCGTTTAAGAGAACACCTGGGTTTTCCGCAGCCTTCCAGGCTATTAGAAGGGTTGGAATCCCCACTGTTTTCTACAGCCAGATGTTGCAGTTCTCCTCTTCCTGGCACTAGTACTCCAGGCTGGGGAGCTTGCTGTGGGGAGGTGGGATCCGTTGTTTCTCTAGGGGGAACCTCCATGGCTGAGATATCCCTGCCGGTTCTCAACTATCACGTTGATGTTTGGAGCCTGTTCTGTGTTTCTACCCCTCCTGCCAGTCTCCATGTGGCTTCTCCTTTATATTTTTAGTCATAGGACTTCCATTCAGCTAGACTTCAGATGGTTCACCAGGTTGATTGTTCTATAATTTAGTTGTAATTTTAATGTGTTTATGGAATGATATAAGCACAGTGTTTATCTACTTTGCTGTTGTCACGCAGCAGTCTAATTGTCTGTCCCCTCGTGCCTATCCCTAAAGAAAGAAGAGTCTGTGAGACTGTTCCTTTCAGAGACTTTGCTTCACCTTTGTGTTTACACTTTAAGTCTCTCTGTTTGGCCCCCAAAAGATGGTTGGTCAGCCAATGATGGGTAAGATTACTCATGGGAGGAACAACCCAAGCCAGGTGGAACTGTGTGGGGACGACCAGGAGAACTCACGGGGTCGATAGAGGTGGCACAGTCCCCACCTTCCCCTGGCTAAGGAGAGCTTCTGCCTCTGTGGCTATATTCCTTCCACAACCTGCTTGGGAAGTGAGACAATGATGTGATAAAATCAGTTCTCCTTCCATTCTTAACAATAAGTTTTAGCATAAAGGATTTGTCCCTGGGGAGGCACATATCACAATTGTTAAGACATCATGGGACTTTTGATCCCGGCTGTTTCCAGGCAAGGGTGATTGGCTTGAATCAGTTTTCTGACATGATGTATGAGACTCACATACGTGGAGAAAACAATGCTACTTCCTTGTGTGTACATCAATAAAAGCCACAAGGTGACCTGATTCAGGGCTCTCAGTCCTTTGAGGCTGGGAGACCTTTGGCCCCCTGTTTCATAACTTTCTTAATTTCTGTTTCTTTCTTAACCCTTCACCGCCCTTTCTCATTCTCTCACTGCATGTGTTGTGCTGAACGCGACAACTTGCCATCTTGGATCTCTCCAAAGACCCTCTTTTGATAACGTAAAACTTTACGTTTGATTTGTTGCTGATGTAAATAGATAATTAATTTTAATTTTCAAAAGCCTATGTGTCATGCCAGGTGACAGGCGGGGTTTCTTCTGGGGTCTCTAGTCCCGCTCCCCATATAAGAATGCAGTATATGGTGAGGCCAAAAAGGAACACCGATGGAGCCATGGATAGGGGAGCACATCACTATATTCTCGCTGGCAGCTAGGTTGGAGACACAGGAGGCAGGAGCCACACTATCCGCAACCCACTGTCCACTTCTCTCTGCCAACCAACCAACTCCACTTGCTAGCTGTCATGCGGGGGACCCTGCTCGCTGCACCATGTGTCATGCAGGGTGGCTTGCAGGGTCTCTGCTCCCGCCCCCCACATAAGAACGCAGGATGTGGCTTGGCCAAAAAGGAACACCCACGGAGCCATAGAGAGAGGAGTCATACCACTATATTCTTGTTGGCAGTGGGGTTGGAGACACAGGAAACAGGAGGCACACTATCCGCAACCTGCCATCTGCTTCTCTGCCAACCAACCTCACTTGCTAGCTGCAATCCACCGTGCAATCCACGCTTGCTAGCTCAGCCACCATCTTCTTGCTAGCCCCCATTTTCTGCTTGCGTAGCCACGGCAGTTATATTCGTGGCCAACGGCTCACTTGTTACAGCTGACGGCCAACTAGCCACAATTGATGGCCATCCAATCACAGTTGATGGCCATTTACTACCTGAGCCAGCATCTTTCCACGTGAGGCCGAGAGCCTGGAAACTGCACTCCTGGCTCTGTCCCCACACTCCACCCCTTCAGGGTCTCGCCTCACAATCTATGCAACAAGCATCTTCCACGAGGGGCCCTGTGCGAGGAGCCTGGAGGTGAATGCAATACCCTGGACACAGCCAGGCTCTCTGGGCACAGCCAGGGTTTCTCAGGGCACCACAAGTCCTTCTGGGCACGGCCAGACTTCCTGGGCTTCTTAGGGTACCACCAGTCTCCCTGGACACAGCCAGTGTTTCTCAGGGCACTGCCACTCTCTCTGGGCACAGCCACGGTTCTCAGGGTACCACCAGTCTTTCTGGGCACAGCCAGTCTTTCTCACATATTCTCCATGGTGGCTGGTCGAGACACAAAAGCAAACATCCACCAGTTCCACTATATTGTGGTAGATTCAAGTGGTCCATTAAATTAGGGATAGAAGGCGATTCCCGTAGTCCATAGTCATTCTCGCTGGGCTGTCCTGGGGGTGAGGGATGACCTTGACCTGACCCTCATCTCCCACGGAGGACTCAGCAAGTGTTTCCTCCTGGGACTACAAGTCCTGCCTCAGCAAGAACTTCCCAGCCCACAGGGGCGCAACGATCTTTGCTTTCTCTGGCCTCTGCTGGTTGGGGAACCGTCCACGTCCTCCCACCCCTCCACGGGGGTTCAGCTCTCTGGCAGCTGCTCCTCCTGGTCTTCCTGAGACTGAGTGTTCATACGCACAAACTGCTCCACTGCCCTTCGGAGAGCTTTGGCCGGCACCGAACCCTGCTCGCTGTGCCATGTGTCATGCAGGGTGTCACGCGGGGTCTCTGGTCCGGCTCCCCACATAAGAACACAGGATATGGTGAGGCCAAAAAGGAACATCCACGGAGCCATAGATACGGGAGTCATACCACTATATTCTCACTGTCGGCTGGGTTGGAGACACAGGAAGCAGGAGGCACACTGTCCGCATCCTGCTGTCCACTTCTCTACTAACCGACCTCTCCTGCCAACTGCAATCCGGGTGCATATGGAAAAAGCTAAATTATTAAAAGGCTGATTTTAATATTTCCTTATAACTAATTCCTTAAGCTAGGTGTGACTTTGGGGAAATGATGTGACATTTGAATTTATTATAGACAACTAAATTTCATGACAGGAGAATTATGTGTATTTCTAAAAATATGGTCAGTTGAGATATTGCTTTTATCACATTTTTCCTTATGTCTTAGTCATTGGGGTTATTAATGTTACTGCTATTTTGCAGACACATAGACTCCAAATGCAGGCATGTTTGACTCATTCTTATTTTCCTTCATTTTTTTTCTCTTTTCCCCACTGAAAAACACCTCATCTACACAGTATGTTTAATCTTTCTAATTCACGGTTTCTAATGTAACACTTACCTGCTCAGAAATCATTAAGGTTTCCACATTCCACACTGAGTTTTTAGTTAAATCTCTTTTGCTACTACATGACAGTAATATCAGTAAGAAAATTCACATTTTCAAAAATTGTGTCATAAAACCGGTGGTTTAAATGGGTGTGAGTGGGATGTGAGGGCACATAAGGGCGGAAGTAAGTAATAGCAGCAATAACCAAATATTTTCTTCAGGAATTTAAATATTGACAATCTTTAGAATGACCATAGTAATATTTGGTGAAAACTGAAAATAATAAACTGATTAATCAAACTGTCAAAAATAAACCGAATCATCCCTGGGAAACTTCTGAAGAGCATGTAAGATCAGACAAGAATCAATAAACTCTGTTCAGCCAAAATGAGTAGTAGTGCTGTGTATAACCTCCAGCAGGAAACAGAAGAAAGAATGCCAGCTGAGCATCCATTCACTACACTCCAAGCAGGTGTGGCTCCTACGTGGTTTACTCAATACCAGTAGCATTTTCCCACTGAGCAAGGTGCTTCTTCCATTCACAGTGACATTTTATCTAACAGCTGCTGCAGTAGTGCCTGTCTTGCTCCTTAATTATTGTGTTATGTTTTTTTCCAATTCATATTTTGAAAACTTACACAGTAGGAGAAATGCTTGTACAAATTCTTCAGTCTAGGAGGTAAGGAAGGACCCACAAAATAGCCTTAATCTACGTAGTTGGTTTAAGTTCTGTTTGCTCAATAGATAGTACAAACAGTAGTTAGGAATATGGGCTTGACAATCAGTCTACCTCAGTTCAAATTCTAATTCCTATGTGTGTTAGTTGTGCTGTCTGAGGTAAGTCATGGGAACCCTTTGTGCCTTAATTTCTTCATCTTTTAAAATGGTGGTGATGTTAATACTAATATCCTCATAATCTGTTGGGAAGTTAGACACAGTTATTACATCTAACTATAGAATATTGGTTGTATCTGGCATGCAATTCTCAAACATTGTGGAGGGCTAAATGGCTATTTCCTAAACATAAGCCTCTTTGCTTCTGTTGTTCCCTCTGATAAGCATGATATTCTATCCTTTTCGGCCTGCTATAACCTTATCTACCCTTTGGTCTATTTCCGATACATTTCTTTTATATTCTTTTCATGTGGATGAAATTTTCCTTTGTACTCAATTGTAGGCCCTTCCCCTGAAACTGAAGTTCAAGACCATTCAAGTGATTGATTTTATATACAGATGGTGCCAAAAAAAGTATACACATTTTAAGAACAGAAAAAAAACTATATTAAAATTGTAATAATATATACCAATGATAAAAGATGAATACAAGTCACGTTTGACATATATATATATATAATTGTATATACATTTTGAGAAAGGAAAAAACTGTATTAAAATTATACTGATGAACCTCTTGTAATTGCAGAAGTCAAACATGACTTGTATTCATCATATATATATATATATATATATATATATATATATATTCCACATGCATATGTTTTCCCCTTTTTCCAACCTATAATAATCAGTTAATAATTTATTAGTTTAAAATGCAGTATAATTTCATATTCTACTTTGGGGTGGTCAGAAAAAATCAGAGAGGAGAAGGAGGATAATCCAAGTTATGGGTTATATTTTTTCAACTCTAAAACATTGAATTTACTTTTAATTTTAATGTTTCTGAAATTGGGAAACATAACTGATGTCAAAAGAAGCTTATATACTGCTGGGGAGTTAAGTAAGTTATAAAGTCATTGTCATTTCTGCACTCATGGTAACCTAGCCAAGAATTAAAAGCATCTTTTCATCTGATTGCTGTTTCATCAGACCGCCACATGAGAAGGTATTTTCCTCCGTACCACCAGAGCTGGTTGAATTTTAAATTTTGATCTGCATTTGTTATTTAAAATGTCCTCAAAAGAGATTATACCCTCAGGGAGCATTAGAATGAAAAGTTACCATGAACCTACTCACCATGATCACTTGTCTTTGCCATCCAGTATAATTGGGGACAATAGCACTGCCAAGACTCCAGGAACTCATCATAGACTTTTCAGAACTAGAGGAGGTTTCTGGAACCAATTTTTGAGTCCTGTTTTAATTAAGTCATACAGAAATAATAATAAAATAAATAAATCAAGCAACTATGAGTTTAGCCAAATAGTGAATGGAGAAGAAACTCTAGGATTATCTGTTTTAAAATTATACTGTTCATAATATTGCTAAAGAAATTAGTATCATGTGCCCTGGCTATCACTGTGATGCTATGCTTAATACTGATGGTCAAAATAAATTAGACCAAGCTTTGAACTTGAGATGTGTTATGTCTTAAATGCTGATATTGATGGACAGTGTGACATGGAATTTTACTGATAAGTGTATAGTTTTAAAAATGTTTATATTTTAATATAATGTCTCTTCTCACTGTGCTATTCCTAAGTTGATATGTTGTAAAAATCAACACTGTTTTAGGATTAAGGAAATGTGGTCAATTAATGGCATCATTGAAAAGATAGAGGCTGCCTTACAACTTTGTTTGCATTAGTCTTATGATTCAACTTTTTAACTTTAAATTATTCATGTTTTTATTGTCTTATCTTCTACACCAGACAGGAGGTTTATTGAGGGGAGAAACCATGAGTACAATTAGTGCATCCCTAAATTGCTAGGCACAGAATTGGTGCTCCCTAATTTGTTTCCTGAGTAAACTAGGAGTAGGCGAATGGGGCATCAAAATAAGAGGGACAGTAAGAATTGAAGTGAGGGGCCATGTCAGTAGACAGGAACTACTGCTGATCTACCCAGATAGACTTTTTCTGACAGTGAGAGGCAAACCTCCAACTGAGACAGAAAAATCATAGGCAGTCAGGGACATGGCCACAGTGGAAGGAATTAAGGCCAAGACCACGACAAAGCCAGAGGAAATAACTTAATTCAAGCTGCAGGACCAGCCAGAGCAATTGGTTCAGGTGTAGTAGGGAAGGGTTATTTAGTTTGCAACAAAGCCATTCAAGTTATAGAGCCTGCCAAGATTAACTGCCCAGGTATAGGGAAGGACTAATCAGCTTGTAGTTAACAATTCCAAACTGCAGAGAACATGCGCAGTCTGAAGAGACAAGGTAATAGCCCCTTGTCAATCACAAGTGTCAATCAAGTGGTCCCATACATGGAGAGGAGCAGCCCATCCCAGATAAAACCCACAGGTTCCTGAGAGAGCCAAGCCTTTTTGAGCCTTGCTTTTGCTTGGGGGCCTGCTCCAAACCCTTTGGAGTGTACTTTTTTCTCCTAATAATACCACCTTTGGGTCTTTTGGCCTTTGCCCACTTTTTGCCTTTCCTTTCCTTGGGGCTCACTCCAAACTCTTTGGAGTGTACTGTCCCTTTTACTAATGGCTCTTGAGCCACTGTTTTCTGCCGGAACCTGCTTCTATTTCTCTGAAGTGTACTTTTTTCTTCTAATAAACTGCTCTTTCACTATTTTACCTCAGTATTTCATTCAATTCTTTGCTCGAGATGCCGAGAACCTGGACACTGCATCAAGGTGGGCCCATCCTCCGGTAACCTAGAGGCTAATCTTCCCAATGCTCCTCCCTGAGGTCTGGGTTCCATCCCCCCTGGGTGTAGAAGCCCAGACTTCTCACGGAGAAGGGCGCACTCTCTGATAACACAACATTTCCACTGACCTACTTATTTATTCGTTCACTCAGTCTCCACACGTTAGGAAGTAACTGCTTTATGTAACACTTAGTTTTGAATGGAAATAAAAAAATAAATATGATCTCTAAGGGAGTGGATTTGTATAAAAGATGCCTGTTAATTATAACATACCTGGTATAACGTATAAATACTGGAAATTATGAAAGTAAAAAGGAGTTCTTGTTTTCCACATGCAAAATAATACTAAAAATGGTGATGTATTCGGAGTAATTGCAAACAATTTATTTTCATGCCTTTAAGCAATGCTATTTTATTTATTGAGGATTTTAATGTAAAGTATTCATTTGTAAATCATGGATGCCTAGAAAGAGAAGATGTTGTGGTTGAAATCCTTTCACTTTGATTTATTAGTTCTTAGTTTATTTGAATACCATGTCACAGAGTACAGCTAATAAAAGCAAGAACATTTGTCTTTGAGCAAGTTTGATTCGAGGTGAATAGCATTAACAGTAGCCTATTGACAAGCAATTAAACATCACTTCTTTTCCCAGCACTGCTTTGAAGTGTGATTGTCCTAACTAATGGGAGTATTCTTATGTTTTAGAATTCCAATATAATCTAAGATGAGAAGAACCTTTTAATTAGATTTTCAATAGAATCAGCCAAGACCCACTGCTCATCATCTTGACTGCTTATCTTCATCGATTTAGGCTAAAACAAAACAAAGATAATAGCAAAATTCATTAACAATCCATTAACTTTAACTGCAGCTTCCGATTGAATGGACATTATTCATGTCTGTTGCCATGTCCTCAGGGAATATCATGTGGCTTTCCTTGGACAGAGTGCTGTGTGCTTCTTAACTTTAACTTTAGAGCAATTTAGCCATCTCTTCTGCATCATGGAGGAACCTGGCTGAGGCAGAAAGAAATAAGGTGGTTTTCTTTTTCCATCCACACTTAAAATGTTTATTTGAAGAAGGAGAAATAAGCAAAAGACACCAGAAGGAAATTGTGTGCCTTTTTCAACATCTGAAAAGAAAAACAATCACCAAATGCTGTACTAAAAGAGTCACGAGAAATATTTGCATTATCCAAGGTAATATTGAGGTCAGCCTGGAAGAAAACGTACAAGAGAAAGTTGATTATAATACTGTTTTGCCAATGATCTGCCTAGATTTGATGATCCAAAAGTTGTGAAATAATGGCAGTGTATCAGCTCTTGCCCCTTATAAAACGTCCTCTAAGTAAGTGTTAGCTATACTAACATATTGTCAAGCAACAGTGTCAATGTGTTTAATTACCAGCTTCCTTCCAAGAAAGACTTGTCACTTGTTCACAGGTCTTATTCCCACTTCCCATCCCCACCCTACATCCAATGTATTAGTTACAGGTATTATTATGTTTTACATTTCACTTTGGTTTATGTTAGTTTTAACAAGCAACATTTGCTATCAATTAAAGCAGTGTTTTATTCACGTGGCAACCACCAGAGAACTGCTTTAAATTAACTAACAACAACAACAAAAAAATCAGTGTGTGTTTTGTTTTTTTTAAATCCATGCTTCTTAGTGGTCTGTGGCTTTTATGCAATTCCAATTGCCATGCCCGTTAACATTTTAAGTTACATAAAATTTTGAGGGCAAAAGAATTTCATTACAGTATGATGCAGGGTTAACCACTTTGAAATGATACTTATAACTGCCTAAATTATACCTGGTTTTCCAAGTAGAAACTAATAATGAAAAAAACAAACAGAAAAAAACTAATAATGATTGGATAATAAACAGACAGCAACCTGGTTGCTAAGGAAAGAGAAAAGGAAATTAACTCCTTAATTAGATTTGCAAGATTTTTTGTGTATATAATGCTATAGTAACTAATTTGATACATTGAATGAGTTGGACTGGTTTTTATCATGTAAGCAAAACAAAGGACTGATTCCCTCATGCTTTCATTCTTCAATTAGTTATGGTGGCATTATATAGACATAATCGAAATACGCTTCAAGCTGTTTTGTCTTTGTATTTCAGGCAACATTTCCTAGGGAGACTGATAAAAGGGAAAGTATTTTTCTCTTAAGCTGTAAAGAAATGTCTACATTCAGAAAATAATTTGGTCATTCTGGTTGAGTTTACCAGTAACATTATTTCTCAAAATAGTCTACAAAGAGTATATTATTTACCAACAGTGAGATATTTTGCCCAGACCAAATATTTTTTAAAAGTCTGACCAAATACATTTATATGTTTTAGTCAAGAAACACTGACAGGATAGACAAATAACCAGAATTTTGGATCCAGGGCTTATCCTCATATGCAATTCTTTAGATTCCATGAGACCTTCACCTCTTGGTTTATCTCTGACCTTTCTTTGAGATTACTAAAGCTAAGCATTGAAGTCTTCCATTACTTTTAGAAAACTCGGTCATTACTGCTTCAAATAGTGCCTCTTCCTTACAATCTGTTCGATTTCTGGGGCTTGAATCAGGTATACGATAGACCTTTGCTTATGTCATTCTTGTCTCTTAACCTCCCTCTCTTATTTTCTAGCTCTTTATCTCTCTGTGCTATGTTCTAATAATTTTTTCTCATTAATTAGTTATATTTTCATCTGTATTGGTTGAATCTGCTATTAAACCTACCCTTTCAGGATTATTTTACATTTTTATTTCATCTAATTAATAAATATGGGTAAAGAATCAAATAATTCTACAAACTATGGAAAATAGCAACCCCTGGGTCCTCTTTCTTTTCATTTCCTTATTCTCAAAACAATTGTTTTTATTCTTTTATCTGATTCTTTAGCATTTGTCCCTGTATTTCTAAATAATAGGATTATCATGCATCTTTATCATCAGTCAATTTAGGAAGAATTTATTGGCTTCTTATGATAAAAGTTGAGAATTAGCTGATAAAGGGTACTTTCCACGTAGAAGCTCTTATATTGCAGTTTTGGGAAATATTTTGGAGTTTAATTCTTTAATGCTTACTTCCCCTCAGTTTTCTCTGTTCTCTCATTTTGGAACTTCCATTCTCTGAAAGTTACATTTCGTAGATTGGTCTTCTAATATTCTTTATCTTTTCCTTTTTGTTCGGACATTTCTTTGACTCCATCTTTCAGCAATTCTTTAAAATTGTTCATTTTTGCTATTATATGTTTACTCATCAAGAGCTTCTCTTTTTATTCCCCTGACCACTCCTTTTTATAGCATTGCATTTTTATTTTATGTTTTATCATCTTTCCTATTTATTTAAATATATTATTATTATACTAAAGAGTTTTCTTTCCGTGCATCCTCTCTGTTCCATCAGGACACTCTTTCCTGTATGCATGCTTTTGTCTCTACCTCTTGTGTTACAGGCTTTCCCAGGATGTGTGCTAAGTTTTGGTTGTTTGCACAGGGCTAAGAATAGCAAAAAGTCTCTGAGTACCTCTGACTACAAGCTTCATTGGAGGGTGGTGTTGCTGAGAATTTCATTTGGGGGACTTCTGATATCAGAATCTTATGTCTTTCATTGGAGGCTGTTAGATTTTCCAGATTTCTCTGGAAGATAAAGACCTAATTACCAGCATTCTGGGAGCCAGGTGGGGTAAGAGGTATAGGGTTTGGGAGGAGAGCTGTCTGTTGATAAATGCTATGTTTAAATTCACTTTTAATGTCTCTGAGTTTTTGTTTTGATTACAAAA
Organism: Rhinolophus sinicus; assembly: GCF_057876585.1. NCBI lineage: Eukaryota > Metazoa > Chordata > Mammalia > Chiroptera > Rhinolophidae > Rhinolophus > Rhinolophus sinicus. Next base: position 106,190,897 of record NC_142517.1, on the reverse strand, counting down.
AAAAAAAAATACTGCTTACCTTCAATAGAGTCTAATATCCTAAGATAACAGGCTCAGCAGTCTCACAGGAAGGCACTACATGAAATAGGAAAGAGAATCTGGACAGTTTAATTAACACATGTCAACAAATCCTCCTTGTTTTATTTCCCCACCAACACCCCACTTCCATGGGTAACTAGTATAGCCAGTTCTTTGAGCCTTTGGGGAATTCTGAAGTATAAAATGGATTAGTTCTCCTCTCTTCCCACCTCCAGTTTAGGAGTCAGCTCTCTTGGCTCAGCTGTTACAACTTGTCTTGCTATTTTCCAAAATCTTGATACCATTTCTGCTCTTGTACCCTCCTTGTCAGTTTTTTTACCTTGTCTCAGAGTTTCAGAAAGGAGAGATATTAGATGCATTTATTCAATCTACTGACTTTATTTGAAGTTGTCCACTGAATTTTTTACTTTATTAAGTCTTTAACTTCTGGAAGGTCTATTTGACCCTTTTTTGGTAAATATTTTCGTTATGTTTTATTCTTTTATTGTATTTAAAAATTCCTGTTTTATTTGTTTAAACATTTCATTGTACTTATTTTCTACTCTGAGCCTCGCAATTCTAATATACAAAATATTGTTGATCTGATTTTGTGCTTTTTGTTGGTAATCTTATATATCTTGGAATCTATCAGTAGGGTTCCTTTAAGGCCCAGATGAGTGGATTCCACCAGAGAGGATTGTGCTTGTATCTCCTGATCCACTCGGGGTCGGAACCACTTGAAACTAAATTTTCAGCATGAGGCTTTCTGGAACACGTAGGTATTATGAGTCGGCCTTATCTAGTGCTTTTGAATTCTTAAGGAAGACTTTTTGTTTTTTATTTTTCTCTCTCCACTTAGTATCCATGTTTGAGGGGGCAAATTTCCTTGGGGGCAAATTTCCTTTTTTCCTCCTTCTACAGGAGGAGATAAATTATTTTTGTCTATCCTTATTCTGAGGATTGGAATACTTTAGAGAATTCAGCTTTATATGGGTGTCTACTAGAAGGCCCAAATTGGGCTATCCCTAGGTTTTGTCTTTTGTCCCGTAACTCTTGTGAGGATGTCAAAAATAAGTGCCATATCATCTGCATTAAGCAAATACTCTTGGAGTGCAGATAACTTCAGTCGTCTATGTACCATTTAGATTCCCACTTTTGCTTCATTTTAGCTGATGAATGTTTACTTTCTTTCTGTCTCATGGAAGGTCTTTAAAAATGTGCTTTTTATGATTTACCTAGCCTTGCAGATTACTTTCAGCTGTAGGTTTAGTCGGATCCGTTCCCCATTATGTTGACTTTCCTGCTTTCTCCAAAAGATATGAAGTCTACAGATTTTAATTCTTCCTCCTTTTTTTAATTACATTTTCCTTTTCTGGCAACAATATCCATATTCATAGATTCCTCTAACATCTATGTTCTGTAGACTACCAGGGATGTGCCTCCAGCTCAGATCTTTAAATTGAGTTCCGGAACCATATCTCTCAGTCTGTCCAGGACATCTTTAGTAGTTCTTTTAATAATGCCAATGGAAGTTTTGTGTTAATATTTTCAGTTTTGTATTTATCTTTAATTTTTTCCCTGAGAAAGAGCTTTTCTGTCTGCCTTCCTTATCTTGGATAACCTAACCAGTTGTAAAATCAAGACTCATTGTAATCCTATTTCATTTTTATACTTTCCTCCATGCAACATTGAATTAATCACTAAATCCTGTTAATTCTATTTTCTTATGGATTTTCCTTTTTTTTTACTTTTGTCTCCATCCCTTGGCCACTCCTTGGAAAACCATTTAATTTCTCTCAACTGTCTTTCCTTTTCTTATCTAAATTTCCAGGATCTCTTCCTTCATGTAGCTGATGGGTGATAGTTTCTAAAATGCAAACCTGATATTATTCCCTTGATTATAGTCCTTTCTATGGTTCCCAAACATCTTCAAAGAAAAGCTCTCATTTCTTAGGATGGTACTCAAAAGCCTCTTCAATGTGTCTTTGACTTGTTCAGTTGTGTCTTCTACTACAAGGATTCTAAGTTTTAGCAAATTAAACTATTTACAATTCCTCAAATCCATGTTTTTTCACACACTTGCATGCCTCTGTGTACCTCTCTCTGCCCATGTACCTCCTTGACAGGCTCTTTTCTTTCCTCTGTATCACACTGAATAGAATATGTGCCTCTATCGATTTACATGTTGCATTTTATTATAATAGTTAAGTTTTTCCCTCATCAGAGTACAAACTACTTGAACTATGCCCTTTTTATTCTCATGGAAGTTCTTGACACATAGCAGACACTCAATAAATTTTAAATTTATGAATCAATTAATTTTTTGGAAATTTTGGAACAGAACTATGTCTCCAGACTTCCTTTCAATTTGCTGTTTGCTGTGTAATCTGAACCAAATTTCATAAAAATAATAACTTTTTGGAGAAATGCTTTTCATGTCCTAATAATTTTAAACTCTTGGAAACTTCTGATTTCGCAATATCATAACCTCAGTGCTGGAAGGCAGCCTAGAGGGTATTTAACCTGCCTTCCAAGCTGAGTTTCTGCACAAATTCCCTAACATGTGTTTTTCCAGATTGTATTTGAATAACTTCAGCAATTGTGAAACTGAGGAAACTATGGAGCTGATTCTTTCTATTTTGCAGAATTATGACCATAGAAAAGGTCTCCTTTTATAGCATATCTAAATTTCTCTCTCTAGAAGTTTCACACACTGACCTTAGTAGCACCCCAAGGGCAAAAAAACAACAACAACAAAAAAACACGTATTTAATACATCTTCCATAAAATAGCCCTTCAAGAACTTGAAGGCAGCTTATGCTCCCCACCCAAATCTTCCCTGTTTCAACTTAAAATACAAAAAATGCTTTCAGGTGAGAGTGACATGCCATTTAATATGTTTTTCACCACCATCTTTCTTTTTTCATCTATAAGGATACTCTATTAAGTGGAACTCTTGCTTCTAAGACTGATTTAAAAAATTGAGTGGACTCTCACGTTATTGTTTCTAAACATTTTGATGAATCCCACTTTTGCATATGTTTATCCTTATTGCTATTTTCTTTTTATAAAACTAATTACCTTTTCTTTAACCTTCGGGGATTATCATTTTTAACAGTTTAGTATATATGGTTTTCAGAATATTTTTAGTATTTATATAATATGCAATATATATGTATATATATGAATAATATCTATTCATATATATACAGTGTGTCAAATATATATATATACACATTTTAAGAAAGGGAAACTATTAAAAGTGTAATAATCAATATATACTGATGACAAAAGATGAATACAAGTCACATTTGACTTCTGCAATTATAAGAGGTGCTCAAAGTGGTTACAGCATAATTTTAATACTTTTTTTTTTTTTTTAAATGTGTATACATTTTTTGGCATATATATATATATATACTTATTGTACTTATTTCATATTCCATACCTCACAATTCTAGTATACAAAGTATTGTTGATCTGATTCTGCTGCTGTCTGTTGTTTCTCTTGGCTCTTACATAAGTGTATGTTTTCCTTGTACATTTAGTGATCTATCTATCTATCTATCTATCTATCTATCTATCTATCTACCTACCTAAATATTACAAAAATGGATCACACTATATGTATAGCATTCTCCAACTTGCTGTTTTTACTTAACATTATGTTTAAACATTTGTTATATATTCTGGTTATCTTTGTATACCAGTACTCATAACACTAGTTGATTCTATTTAAAAACTGCAAAATATTCTACTCTTTAAGTGTATTGCCACTTATTTAACTAGTTTATTGGTGTTATTTCCAATTATTGGAATCATAAAAAATTTAATAAAAGTTATGGCACATTTGCACTATGCACAGCGTTATGCCAACCACTGGAGCTAAGGTGATGAATACAATAATCTGCCTCCAGGGAGCTCACGATCTAGTGTAATAGAGCAATGAATCCATAATCATAGTGCACTGTAAGTGCTTTCTCAAGAATATGCACAGACACACAGAGGAGGCAGACACTTGGAGTATTCAGGTAATAGTTGTATAGAGAAGGCAATGCTTATATTGCATGTTGAAACTTAAGAGATCACCACAGAGCAAAGGTTATTTCTAGTTGCTGGGAATAACGTATTTGAAGTCATATTGTTAGGCAAATTTATGGTGTATTTGTGGCACTGCAAGTGGTTCAATATGTTATATATGGCAGAACCATGGAGATGACCAATGAAGGAGGCAATGGTTATCTAATGAGTGGCCTGCTGTGCCATACCAGACACTTTGGATCTTACCCTACAGGCAATACAGAGCCAGATTAGTTCAGTGGATGGAGCTAGGGAAGGTGTAACATACAGCAGAGCCAAATGAGAATATGTTTTCTTCAAGCAAAACTCTGTAAGTGTGATATTTGCCTGCTTTGACCTACGTGAGCATAGCGGATGACATTTGTGCTTTGACTATCACCTTGAAACTTGTCGTTGTAAGGCCCTCCAACCCTCCTTTTGATTACATGAGGTTTATCTCTTGGAGCCAGAGACCATTCTATCTATGATCATAGTGAAGGGGTGTCAGAAAAAACAGTGGTACTCGCCCCCTAAGCATTTCTCAACCAATTACCAATTGGAGTCAGTCCATAAGTCTCCCAGTTCTCTTGCCCCTGGATTGCGCTGTTACTGAGGTTCGTGCTCTACTCTAACACCGATAATTTGTTAGGGGTATTGAGCCCTAGTGTCACTGAGGTAACTGGTTTGATAACATCCTTTGTTGGCTACATTTTCTTCTCTATCTCACTCCCTTCTTCCCGTACCTAGAGTCCTTTCCTAGGATGACCTATTAAATAAGTCACTTTTACTTGAATTGTAGTCCCAGGGTCTCTCTTAACAAACTCAAAATAAGGCATTGGTCACTAAAATCTTGGCCAAAATAGTCAAGGTTATCTACTAGTCCTGTTACCTACTTATTTATCTATAGCAATACCAAGAACAGTTTTGTTTGTTATTTTCTTCCAGACATGAAAGAATAAATGGTCAGTAGAAAATGACCATTCCCATCACGGATAGTTTGGTTTCAAGGGATAAGACCCACCCAGAGGAGCTCAAGCAAAAAACACAGAATCTCGGGAAACCAAATTTAGCTGGGCCACTCTTAAACTCAAATCGCTCAATATCTTTTCTTGCATTCTGTGCTCTTTTATGACTGAGTCGTCTTTCATTTATTTTTGCAAATTGCTCCCATTTTCTTTGCTGCAGCTTGACTTCAAAAATGAGAATCTGAGAATTGGCACCCACTTAATGCTTGTTTACACATGGTACTTGATTGAGATGACACCAACTCTGGCCCCAAGCATCCATGATACTATTATCTCCGGAGACTAAATTAATCTATTGGGTCAGTTAATTTATTTTATTAATAACAGTCTTTGAATACATATAAACTGTCTATATTTAAAGAGCACAATTTGATAGAATTTGATATATTTGTACATCAATAAAATTACCACCACACTGAAGATGATGAACCTATGCATTACCCTTAAAAGTTTTCTCATACCCCTTTTAATCTCTTGCTTCAAACCTCGCCTCTCTGGTCCCCTGTCCTCAGGCAATCCTTGATCTGCTCTACTCACAGATGAGTCTGAATTTACTATAATTTTATATAAGTGGAATTACACAATATATACTCTTCATATACTTATTTTTTCCTGGCTTCTTTCATTTTGTGTAATTATTCTGAGATTTGTCCATATTATCATGTGTGTCAATAGTTTATGCTTTTTTGATTATTGAGTAATATTCTATTTTATAGATATACCACCACTTATGATTCACTCACATTTGGACAGTTGGACATTTGGGGCATTTGAATTCTTTCTGTTTTGGATAATTAAAAATAATGCTACTGTGGACATTTTTGTACAAGTATTTTTATGGACATACATGTTTTAACTTAACTTGGGTAAATACTTAACAATGGAATACTTAAGATTACGTATGTGTATGTTTGAATTTTCAAGAAATTAGTAAATTTTTTTGCACAGCAGCTATAGCATTTAACATTCTCACATGCAGTGTATGCACATTCCAATTGCTTTATAGAGACAATATTAGGTATGAGGTCAGACAATAAAGTTCACGAACTCGTCCTAGAAAAAGTGCTACATACTTCATTGCTGAATATCACTATGGTCACCTTTGAAGTACTCCCCTTGGGAAGCTATGCACTGATACCAGTGTCTAGTCCACCCTTCAAAGCAATTTGGAACTCTTTTTCTGGAATGGCCATCAGAGCTGTCATTGTATTACCCTTCATGTCCTGAATGTCATCAAAATGTCTTCCTTTCAATATTTCCTTTATCTTCGGATAAAGAAAGAAGTCATTGGGGGCCAGATCAGGTGAGTGGGGAGGGTGTTCCAATACAGTTATTTGTTTACTGGCTAAAAACTTCCTCACAGACATTGCCATGTGAGCTGGTGTATTGTCGTGATGCAAGAGCCATGAATTATTGGTGAAAAGTTCAGGTCATCTAACTTTTTCATGCAGCCTTTTCAGCATTCCCAAATAGTAAAGGTGGTTAACTGTTTGTCCAGTTGGTACAAATTCATAAGGAATAATCTCTGAGATCAAGAAAGGTTAGCAACATTGTTGCAACAAGTTCACAAACTTAATTGTCAAACCTCATAAGGTCAGGTGTTTTTTATTTTAGGCACTCCAATATGTGTGGTATCTCATTGTGGTTTTAATTTGCAGTTCTCTAATTACTTATTATGTTGAGCAACTGTTCCTGTACTTATTTGCTATGCATATACTTTGGAAAGTGTCTGTTAAATTTTTTGTCTATTTTTTTTTTTTCCCCCGTTGGGTCGATTGTTTTCTTATTACTGAGTTTTGTTGTTTGTTTTACAAATTATAATACTAAGATATAACTCACACAAAGTGCATAATTCAGTGTTTCTTAGTATATTCACAATGTTGTGCAACTATTCCCATGATCTATTCCAGAACATTTCTTTACCGCATAAAGAAACTCCATATCTATTAGCAGTCACTCTCAATTACCTCCCTTCATCTTGTGGCATTCATTAATCCACTTTCTGTTTCTATAGATTTACATATTCTAGACAGTTCATATAAATGGAATCATAGCATATATGCCATTTTTTTCTGGGTTTTTTTTTTTTTTCTTTTTTCCACTCAGAATAATGTCTTCAAAATTCATCTAAGTTGTAGCATGTAACAGTCTTTATTCCTTTATTATGTGGCTGGATAATACTTGAGTTTTGAGAATTCTTTGTAGAGTTTCTACACACATTCTTTATCAGAGTGATGATTTGCAAATATTTTATTCCACTCCATGGCTTGCCTTTTCTTTCTCTTAACTGTGTCTTGCAAAAATTAGATGGTCTTTATTCTAATAAAGTCCAGTTTATCATTTTTTCCTTTGTGGATCATAATTTTGTTGGATTATCTAAGAATTCTTTGTTTCTAACACAAGACCACAAACACTTTCCTTTATGCTTGCTTTCAAAACTTTTATGATTTTAAGTTTACCTTTGGGTACATGAATCATTTTATATTAATAATTTTATTTAGTGTGATGATGGATTGAAGGTTTTCCTATTTTTTGTTTTGTGTTTTGTTTGTTTGTTTGTTTGTTTGCATATGGATATCCAATTGTTCTAGCCCAATATTTCAAAAAGACTACTCTTTTCCATTGTTATACTTTTGCTCCATTCTTGAAAATCAATTGACTGTATATATGTGACTCTATTTCTAGACTCTTCTTAATGTCTTCCATTGACCTACTTGTCTACTTTGACACTAATACTGCACTGTCTTGACATCCATAAACTAGGTTAGTCCTCCAATTTTTTTTTCCAAAGGAGTTTTGACTATACTATGTACTTTGCATTTCCATCTGAATTTTAGAATTTGATCCTCAGTTTCTAAAGAAAATCTGTTCGAATTTTAACCGACATTGCATTGAATCTATACATCAATTTTTGGATGTTTGACATTTTAACCTCATTGTCTTCTAATCCATGAATATGTACATCTTTTCATTTGCTTAAGTCTTCTTTTATCATGTTATTATTCATTGGGCTTATGTATAATTCTTGCACAAATATTAGGACATTTTAATTGTCTCCCAGCTCATGTAAGCATTGTTCTTTTTTTTTTTTGTATTCTTCATATTATTTTTGCAAAGTATCTTTCTGTGCAAATAATCTAGGTTCACAATTTCCCTATACTTTCAGTGTGTTGCTTTACTGTCTTCTGGTTTGATTATTTCTAACAAAAAATCTCTCAATCTTTGTTTCTCTATACATAGTGTGTTTTTTTCCTCTCTAACTGCTTTATTTTTTTTGTTTGTTTTATTTTATCACTGGCTCTAAGTTATTTGAAGACAATTTGCTGTGATATAATTTTCTTCATGTTTCTTATGCTTGAGGTTTGTTGAACTTCTTGGATTTGTGGGATTAGAGTCTTCATTAAATTTGGAAAATTTGCCTACTTTATATCACCTATTTTTCATCTCGTCCTCCTTTTGGGAAACTTTAATTGCACAAATATTAGGACATTTTAATTGTCTCCCAGCTCATGTAAGCATTGTTCTTTTTTTTTTTTGTATTCTTCATATTTAATAGTTTTTGTTGTTATGTCTTCAAATTTATTAATCTTATATCCTACTATATCAAATATGTCCCTAACCCCATCCTGGGTATTTTCACCTCTAATATTTTAGTCTTCATTTCCAGAATTTAAATTGTGGTCATGTAAAATCTTCTATGGCTCTACTTCACATTCTCAATCTTTCCTCTAGCTGCTTAAACACGTGAACCATACTTGTAATACATTTTTATGTCCTTGTTGACTCATTCTATTATTTGTGCTATTTCTAGGTCAGTTTCAATAGATTTACTTTTTTCTTCACTAGGCATATTTTTCGGTTCCCTGGTATAGAAAATGTTAATAATATGCCAGATGTTCGTTGTGAAATTGCCTTGGTGGTTGCTAGATAATTTTGCAATCCTGTGAATATTTTTGAGCTTTCTACTAGGAGGTATTTCAGTTACTCAAAAACAGTTTGATCTTTTGGGACCATGCTTTTAAGCTTCGCTAAGCAAGACCAGAGAATCGTAATATCTAGGGTTAATTCTCCCCACGACTGAGGCCAAACCATTCTGAGGTGCAGGAATTTTGATGTCCCATGAATTAGGAAGTTTCAGCTCTGTCTGATGGGAGCAGGAACTATTTGAGGATCTGGGTGAACTGCGGGTAGTGTTCCTGTTAATTCTTTCAGGTATTTCTTTCTGTAGCTCCCTTCCTGGAGTCCCACCTGTATGTTTTCAACTCAGGGAGTTTAAGTGTGCTCTGTGTAGCTTCCTTCATCCTGTGCCGCAGCATAGCATCTCAACAGGCAGTAAGAAGGGGTGCGGGGGTGGTAGATGTGGGTAAAAGGGATCAAATATATGGTGATGGAAGGAGAACGGACCTGGGTGATTAACACACAATGTGAGATATAGATAATGTATTACAGAATTGTACACCTGAAACCTATGTAACTTTACTAACCATTGTCACCCCTATGAACTTTAATTAAAACAAACAAAAAAAAGGGTTGAGTGTAGGTCTCACCTCATTTTTTCCTAGGAATCAGGGTTCATTGTCGTTTATCACCTGATGTTCATGTCTTGAAAACTTATTATTTTTTTTTCCGTATTTTTAGTTGTTTCCGATGGGTGGTTAATCTGGTCCCTGTTACTCTATATTAGCCAGATGTGAAATTTGGTTTGGTTTTTAAATCCAGAGAAACACATTTGGATTCACTCAGTTTGGATAGTTTGTCCGCCTGGGGTATGAGGTGGTTATTAGAGTGGTGGCAGGGGCATTGGGCAGGGTGGAGGCAGAACAGGAACATAATAGTATGAGTAGTTGTCTCTTCCAGGATGTTTAGTACAATAAATTGATCTGAATGCGGAAATGACTATGTCTTCTAAAATGAGAAATAGATGTGATGACATGAGATATTTAGATTGCTGTACTGTTAGATGGAGCATATTTAAAACAAATGAAAAATAGCTAACCATCTAGCTATATAGATATAGATAGATTTAGACATCAACAAAGTCAGCAGTCTGAAAATATTTCCCAAAGTCACTTCTCAGGATTGTGAAAATCCTTAGCTGGGAGAGTTTGAGAATGTAATCTATTGCCCTGGTCCAGGGCAATTTTTTTTTTTTTTTTTTTTCTTATTGAATCATTCAGTTTCTGCTGATCATTCTGTATAACTATGACTCAGGATTCTCATCATACACTGAGATTCACTAGGATTATCATCACCTTGCATTAGCATACTTATTAGTAATTCATGGAAATTCCCATGGCACATGTATATTCTATATATGCTCTCAACGTGCTGTTTGCACATTCTGTCCTTAAATTTAAAGAAGTTTATTTTTGTCCAGTATCATAAAACTTCTGACAATTACTTGAAGCCTCAAGAATAACTTCTGTTTATGCATTCATGCAGCAGTATATTGTTTGATAGTTCTTTTCTGCCAGGGTTGCATGGAGTGACGCTAAGTTCCACTCATCAGTCTGTATATCCTCATTATCTAGGTTGAACCCATCAATACTACCTTTTTTCTCACTGATGGCAATCAATTTTATGATGTAATTCTTTCTAGATAGTATGTTTTACCTTTTTCCATTCATTTAATGGTGTCTGGCCCGGCATTAAATCCCTTCAGTAGCTAAGTGAATTATTCCGCATCATAAATGTCAGCTTTTATAAGGCTTCAGGTGTCGTGTATCTGATAGGTTCAGAGAGCCTTTACTTAATAATTTGGGTGCATTTAAGGCAAATATGACAAAGAAATGTTGTTGTTTTTGTATGGTCCAGTTTGAAAAATCTCCAAATTTTGCCTTTGATCTTGCATATATGCACATTTATGTTTGTGTTTTTTATGACAGAAGTCATTCAAGAAAAAAATATAAGAAAAAACTGATAGTCTTATAATTGTTCAAAATCTTTTTTCTTTTTTTAGACTAATGCATATTTTATGTCAATATGGTAACAAAAGGCAAATCAGTATAACGCTGCTGCCTGAGTAACAAATGTGGTTTGATTTTTTGACATTGGATCATTGAAAATAAAAGACCAAGGACATTAGTAATTTTTCAAATTAAACTTAGTTTATGAAAAATGGATACTGCTATCAAGGTGTGCACTATGTAAGAGAAAAGCACATAGAGACATTATACAGTAAGAACCATTGTATTCATGTCATGTATAAATTAGTATTTATGATTGCAGGATATTAAACCGTGAGAAGAATCAACCAGTGATGAATAAAATAATTCTTTATGCTGAATTAACCTGAGGTACTAAAGTTAATGAGTTATTTTCCACCTACATTTCCCCTTTCTTCTAGGTCTTTCCGGTATGTTGTCTCTTGAGTTGTCAATGTTTTCTACAGATTCTTAAATTTAAGGGTTAATGGCATAATTTCAATTTCTAGACTAGCTATCTCTTAATTCTCTGTTTTCTGCTTTGTTGATTTTATAATTGATTACTCTCTCCAATTTTTTTTTATTTTCTTGAGTATATGTGTGTGTGTGTGTGTGTGTGTGTGTGTGAATGCCTTTTATACTTTACATGTTATTTTTGCCATACAAAGTTAGGAAATATGTTCAAAGTCAGCAGGGTAGAATCCCAATAATGGTTCACTAATGACATCACAGAAAAATTTGGCACTAGCAATTGGAAGATTTAGGTTTTGATCTTGCTTCTATCTTTCTTGATGCTCCCGGATTCAGTTTCACCAAATCTAAAATTGGGATGATAAAACCTATTCTATCCACCTCAACTAGATTGTTGGGTTGAATGAAGCCATACAAATACATATGAAAGTGCTTTGAAAGCTGTGACCTGACATGAACATAATCGTATAAACAATGCAAACAGTAATTAGTTTACAAGTTTGCTATATGAAAATAGCACATAAATAAATAATTGAATTAAAGTGTATTTATTGAATGGTTGCTTTGTACATTTTTTGAAGTAGATACTATTATTAGCCCATTTTTCAGAAGAGGAAACTGAGGCATGGAGAAGTTAAATAACTTACCTAGGGTTACAGAGCTGTTAATAGTAAAGCTGAGGTTAAACCCAAATTTTCTAGCTCTAGAATTTAAGTTCTTAACCAGTATGCTATTGTTATGGAATAACTGATAAGATTTGGCAACAAAGTCAGGCTCAAAAGTTGATAGTACTAGGTTATAGGCTATGAAGAAGAGAATGGTACATAGTGGTTAGAACATTTGTTAGAACATTTGTTATTCTGTACGTATTGTGTGTGTCTTCATAAAAGACAGGGCCAAAATTAATTTTCTTTGTACCTCTTATTTCCTTCTAAAATCCTGAATCAGGATCCACATAGGGAAAAATACTTTTGTATATTTAAAACATGCAAAATTTACAAGTGGATTATTAAAACAGGAATTCGAAGAACTGAGATGGCAGAAAAGGATGGAGAGACAGCCTTGAAACTGGGAGAAGTTTCCCATAGGCTACAGGGGAAAACGGAAGAGAAGGTTTGAGCAGAGCCCAGGCTCTGCTCACTCAGTGGGGATTGGAACCATGGATGCCTGTCTGGTGGAGGCTGGATCCATGGAGGAGACTCAGCTACGGGGGAAGAACCCACCCAGCCAGAGAAGGAGGGTATACATACTCAGGCTTCCCCTGCCTCCCTCCTGCCCTCTACTTTCGTTCCAAAGTATTTCATTGGCTGAAGCCTGCAGTAAACCCATGGTCGTAGGAGCCTGGGAAAGGCAGCCTGCAGGCACCAGCCCTACCACTGATTTAGAGCTCAGAGGAAGGTAAGATGGTCAGAGTGCAAGTCTCAGGACAGCGCGTTTACCTTCTATTTTCTTCATTCTCGTTTTCCTTGATAATCATTTCCACTATGCTGGCTTTATCAGAGAATGAGTTATGGTGACAGCTTTATATTGCTTGATGACACTGCATCGGTTTTTCTTCTGCTGATGAGTTAGACTTGGCTGCTGAGAACAGTGAAGAACCCTCCCCTCCATCCCCACTCCACCCCGCACCTTCTCTAGAATCCTTTAGTCCCAGGGATGAGTATGATCCTGGCAGCAAAAAATTATTTAGTAAATTTTTAAATTGATGTCAAAGAGTTCCTTTGAAGGGTTGGTAGCCCACCTGTAATGAACATGGTGAACAGCCTGACTCTTTGGGTACATGGGTTAGTTTTGTTTTTCTGGTAACCGCCAATAACTCATCCCAGTTGATAGAATCGTTTTTTCCTCTCAGTATCTAGCTCCATGATGATTTCGGCTTGATTCCAAAATTCTTCAGTAACGTTCTATTGTTAAATAGTGTCATTCCAGGTTATAAATTTAGCCTATTATTTTTTCCCAAATCTCTATCTTGAAAATGTTAAAACTATAGAAAATATAAAGAATAGAAAGGATAAAGAAATATAAAAAATACAGTGACCACCATGTACCTTTAATTTACCTTTAATTATATATACTAATTATATATAAATATACATAATTCCCTTTTTTTGCATGTGTGTCATATATATGTATATATACATATACATATGTATATGCGTGTGTGTAAGTGTGTGTGTGTGTGTGTGTGTGTGTGTGTGTGTGTGTTGGCTGACTATTAAAAAGTAAGTTGTAGGCATCATGGTATTGTTTTCCTAAAAAGCAAAATGCATCTCTTAAGAATAAGAATACCACATATCATTATCACCCTAAGAAAATGAATAATAATTACATTTTTTGAAAATTTTATGGAAATTATTTTAAGAGAGATGCAGAAAGTTAAAAATAATTTCTAATATTGTCTAATATTTAGCCCTTATTAAACTCTCTCAGTTGCCCAGTTTTGTGGGGTTTTTTTTGATACATGGCCAGATACTGTATCCAAAAGTCACTTGAGTTAATTATTTTTCTTCCTGGTTTGGTTATCACTTTGATAAAAGTCAGATTCACTTTATTTTATTTAAAGTAAAGTTTAGGATATTTGTTTTTATTTTTTTATTTAATTCTATTTATTGAATATTTAAAACATGGATCAAAGATCAAAACTATATCAATAGATATATCCAGAGAAACCTCACTCCCATCCCTGTTCCTTCCATCTTATTTTTACTAACTCTGTACAGATAATAATTTCTTTAGTTTATGGTTTATGTTTCATACCATATGGTCATGTGCACACAAGCATGTGTGTGTGTGTGTGTATATAATTACCCCCCTTTTTAACTTCAAAGGTAGAACTACTATATACTTCTGCATATTGCTTTTTTTGACTTGAAAATACAACCATAATTTTTCATATAGTCCTCTTTCTATAAAAACAGAGCAACAACAATATATGTTTTTCATAGTTCTGGAGGGTAGAATCGTGAAATCAAGGAATCAGCAGGGCCGTGCTCCCTCTGAAAGATCAAGAGGATAATCCTGGGCTCCTTCTGTGCTTCTGGCAGTTTCCAGCCATCCTGGCCATTCCCTGCATTGCTCTGATCACTCCTACTGTCCTCAAGTGACTTTCTTCCTGTTGTGTCTGAACACCATGTTGGATTTGGAGCCCACCTTATTCCATTATGGCCTCATCTTAAATTAACTAATGACATCTGCAAAGTCCCTATTCCCAAATAAGATCTCATTCTGCGGCTCCAGTTGGACGTGACTTTTCAGTGACACTGTCTAGCTCACCAACATTCATGTCCTTGCAATGTGCAAAATACATTCTCTTCATCCCATATCCCAAAATGTCTAATCCATTATAGCATCAACTCTAAGTCTACAATCTCACTTACACATAATCAGCTCAGAAAAGTTCCAAATGTCATCTTTAAAATCATCTAAATCAGGTATGGGCGAGACTCTGGGTATAGCCCATTGCAGTGAACTGAACATGTCACCCCAAACAGCATATGTTGACATGCTGCCCACCAATGTGATGGTATTAGGAGGCTGGGTGTTTGGGAAGTAATTAGATCATGAAAGTGGAGCCTTCATGAATAGGATTAGTGTCCTTATAATAGGGGACCCAGAGAGCTCCCTCATCCCTTCTGCCATGTGAGGATAAAAGGAGAAGTTTGCAGTCTGCAACCTGAGAGAGAGTTTTCACCAGATATCAGATCTGCTGACGCCTTGACCCTGCTCATCTCAGCCTCTGGAACTGTGGGAAATTAATGTCTGTGATATTCTATTATAGCAGCTTGAACTGACTAAGACATTCATCATGGAGCAAAATGTCTTTCCATGTATGGACCTATGAAACTAGAAAACAAGTTATCTGCTTCCATAGCTCAATGATGGGACAGACTTCGGGTAGACATTCCTATTCTAAAAGGTAGAAAATGGAAGGAATAAAAGGGCTACTGGTCTAAAGCAAATTCACAACCCAGCAGGGCCAATCCCATTAGGTTTCTCTGTCCTCTGGGCTCATAGGATGGGACCCACCCTCTTAGCCTTTGGCTTCAGCCCTACTTTCTCTGACTTCTGCATCCCTGACTCTTCCCTTGGAGTCATCGTTCTTGCATTTTTCCCGTCTCTGTCTCCTCATTCTTGTTTATGCCTATATTGTGCAGATAACTGTAGTTTATTTAACCAGTCTCCTATGGATGGATGTTTGGGCTGCTTCCAATATTTTGCCATTATAAATAATGCCAGATTGAATAACCTAGAGTATAATTTGTTTAATATGTGTGGGTATCTATCTTTAGGGTGATTTCTTATAACTGTGGGCTGAGGGCAAGCATAGATGGACATTTTAGATATTCCCAAATTTCCTCCTATAAAAAGTGATACCATTCTGCAGTCCCCCCAGCAATGTGTGAAAGTCCCTCTTTTCCCATAGCCTTGCTAATGAGTGTATTGTTTAGCTGTAATATTTTTGTCAATGTGATGCGTAAGGAACCAAATTTTATTATAATTTTATCTTTTCATAAGTTTAAAGGCCCATTTTTTCAATTTTTAGATTTGTTTTCTCTTAAGAGCTCTTTATATACTAGAGGTTAGCCTTTTCAGTGATATTTATACTCGTCAGTTTAACATTTCCATCTTAATGTCAACCCCAGTGCTTCTTCATGCCCTGCCCCACTCCACGGGTGTTGGATGAGAGGATCCAGTGGCTTGTGATGAGATGGAGGGCATGTTCTACTCCCTCACACCTCAGCCTTCTCCACTTGTTCCTCCGGAGGCAGGGTGGGAAGCCATGAGAGGAAAACAGACACTGCTTCCTCTGTAATTACTCCTAACAAGATGGCTTCCCTCCTCCACTCTGGTTGTTACTATACAGTGACTGACAGCTCTTTGGTCCTGTGTGACCAGCATCCAAATGCTCCTCATTTGGAGGCACATTGCAGTTTCTTCCAAGGACCCTATGAAGGCTTCTCCTCAATGACCTCCGGAATAGGGTATCAGGGTCTGCCACATGCCTTTTCCAGCTTCCTTCCCTCTCCCTGCTTTACCTGTGCACCCCTACAGGCTCTTGGGATCTTCTTGTCTAGTGGCCAGTCTTCTTGGATTAGTTACTGGCAGGGTGATTTAGGTTCAGCCACTGTTCAATGGCATCATGAAACATTCATTTATTCTTAGCAAACAACGTAATTGGGATGCAGGCTGACTTCTTCCCACTCCTGAGCACTTCTTTCAGCTACAGCCTCTCCCTCCTGTTCCTGCCCCCGAACACCAACAATTGTAGGGACTCTGCTTGTTTAGATACTATGGAACTTTTAAACCAAAGACAGTTGCTATTTTCTGAGTTTCTGATGGGAGGCCAGATGATCTGGCCTCCAATATTGTAGGAATGGGGTATGGGACCCCAAGTCTAAAATTATCTCTTTTCCCATGTCAGGCATTGGGAAGTTTTGGGAAGAAATTGTTGCTATTCCTCAAAGTTTCCCACTTTCATCCTCTCCAAGAGACCAGAGGGACAGGGTGTGGCAGCTGTAACAGTCCTTGTGTATGCCCTGACCAGAGGTGGCTGACCATAATAAGGGGAGGGTCTTTAAACTTAGAATATGTGGTCCATAGTAAGTTTTTGTTTCCCAGCAGTAGACTTTCACAATCAGTTCTAGAAATACAAGAAAAACCTTATTTGACCTTTCACATGATTGTATTACACAGGCATTTGCAAACCAGAAAAGAGATACTTTAAAAATCTTACCACTATTTAAAAATTTCGGGATTTAGGGGACTCCATGATATACTAAGGTTTCATGCAGTTATGCACTAAATTTTTTGGATGTGAAGACTTGATGAAATCAATTACCCAATCAGTTGTTGAGTTGTTTAGATTCTTTATTTGAAATCTACAAATTACAAAATATAAAAATTAGGTTGGAATATAGGCAATACACTATAGTCCTCCTTTTATCTTTCTTCACTAGTGTCCTATTGTTCAAATAACCACTAATTATCAGTACATGTTTCTAATTAATGCTCTTGAAAAACCCATAATTCAATGTTACTGACTACATTCTATTCAACCTTATGTGTATAGATATTGCTTTTATATTACATTTGAAGTTTCTCCTGCCAGAATGAAATAGAGTGGGATTGTATTTTACACTTTAATTTTTTAAGCATTGTTATGAAGTTAAAAATCAGCAATTAAAATTTTACTTGTGATTCTATTTCCGTGAATGAAACATTGACTCCACAACAGCCAGGAGAGAGGAGAGGCCACACATGCCTTAAAATGCTTTTCCTACTTCACACATAATCTTTCATTCATATTTGGGTTGGAGTTCCCCAGCTCTTCCTCAGCCAACTAAAAGCAGCTTGTTTGCCAGCCTGCCGGCTCCCTGTGCCACTGCGGCTAAGGCTGATTGTACTAACACTGTGGCTATGTAAAATGGATCACTAGAAAATATTGGTTTCTTGGTTCTCTCTGCAATCTGTCTCCGTCTTTGATGCCAGGCCACCCAAGTGTTTCCTTAGAGAGCTTTGCCTTTTTCTCTTTGAACTCCCACCCAGGACACTTTCAGTGATTACCCAGGACTGACTTTGATATTGAACCATGACAGAATGAGAAACTGAGTGCTTGATCCACACACAGGTAGGAACTAATGCCCTCTGGAGAGGCAGGTCCTTCAAGTTTGGAGAGCAGGGATGAGGTCTGTTAAAAAACCCACCAAACAGACTGCTCAGTGGCTAGCATGAAGTTCAAAGGAGTCAAAATATTTGCTCATTAAATATTTATCTTCTATTTGAGCCTTTAGGTTTATCTTGGGTTGCCTATTTAAATTTCAAGAATTCAGATTATTTGGAAGCTAAAGGATTTAATAGTTTTGTTTTTTAAAAAATGTTCACAATTTGTGTGTGTGTGTGTGTGTGTGTGTGTAGTTAATTCCTTTAAGACAATTCAGCCAGTTCTAACAAAAACCACTATTTTCAGAAAATTACCTTAAGATAAATTTGAGTATCCCTTAACAAAATTATGAGGCTTTGTGGAGCTATTACCCCTTTTCTCCTACTAGCTTTGAGCTAATTTGCATGATATATGTCTATCTTTTATCTGTCTATCTGTCTATCTTTCTATCATCTATTTATCTGTTTTTCTATGCATCTGTCAAATAGAAACTTAGAAAAATATCAGGTGTATTATTGGTAAAGCTGGATGGGAGAAAGAGCTTGCATTTGCAGCCAAAATGGGCTTCCAATTCCACCTTCCCTGTGAATTGCCCTGATTTACCCAGTCACGGATAGGATGACTAAGCAGCTGTAGGCCACCCTGCAGGGGAAATGTCTGCCCTGAAGGCTTACCACAGACAGAAGAGAACTCAAAGTGGGTAGTACCAACAACATAATATCGAGGAGGGTGAGAGACATGGCAGCTGCAAACAGACATCTACAGCCAACCATCTACCCTCCGCAGAGGAAGGCAGCAGCATCCCATAGAGTTTCACTGTGGTAGAGGGCATGCCATCCACCAGAAATTAAACACACAATCATCATAATTTTGTACCCCTTCCCTATTGTGGAGTTTTTTACTCTAAAGTTCCCCAGTCAAAGGCTATATGTTTCAATCTACCTTGCCTTCAGGTGTGGTCATATGATTATTTTTTACTAATACAATATTCGTGGAAAAGATGTCTGTCAATTCTGGATCATGTTGTGCCTTCCTCACCATCTCTTTCCTTTGCTCATTGGCTAATTGGATGCAGAGGTTCCAAAACTCTAATAAATGGTGAAACCACACATGGAGTCTAGGTCTTTTTTGTTTGTTTGTTTGTTTGATTGTTTTTTAAGCCTTCAAAGAATGTTTATTTCTATGATTATTATCTTATTGTTACTGGGGTTTTTTTTTTGGTTGTTTGTTTGTTTGTTTTCTGTTCTTGTTTTGGTTTTTTAATTAAAGTTTATTGGGGTGACAATAGGTCTTTAAACAATGGATGAAAGACAATTGCCTTCCAGCCAGAACTAACATCATTGAACTTTCATGGGAGTGAAATAGATATTTCTGTTGTGCTAAGCCAATGAAAGTTGAATGTGTGTTTGTTACAGCAGCTCACATTACGTTCATTTGCACAGTCACTCCTCTTTTCTAGGATAGGAGGGAGAGAAGGAACTGTATGCTCTTTCCTAATAATTCTAACAAGCTGAAAGCTCTTATTGAAAAGGCAGACGCAAAAATTAGGGGACAGGAAAAACATAGGTTCCCTTATTATAAGTCCCCAAATTCCAAAGGGACTAAGTTACTTTAGCAGTTAAAGTTTATCCTCTTGGAAGACAGGAAGACAAATAAGCAGGTTGCCACATCAATCATCTTGGTAGCCCTCTTGAGAGAGTAGTTTAAGGGAGTTCCAGCAGCTCTCACACTATTCTGAAGACTTCTCAAGAAAAGCAACAGGATAAGTTGAAAAATAAGAAATCTTTCCAGGGATTGATTAAGCTATTTGGGTGCCAAGCTGTTGACACTTGTTTTTAAAAACAGGTAGAGCATATATTATATACAAACCTATAAAAAGAAAGTTTCAAAGTGAGAAATGGGAGACTTGGAAGAGTTTTTCTCTTGATGTAATATAGTTACTAGTAATCATTTCAGACTGCTTGTTCCTCTGATTTAGTAATGAATTAAATATTTGAAATATTATTACACTTGTCCTAGATATTATGAAAATATAAACTTTTCAGATAGGTGAAATGCCTGGTTCAGAGGAATTTAGCTACTGAATTGTGTGAATTTCAAGACACTCAAAAAAATTGGATAGCAGTTTCCTTTAAGCCACTTTCAGTCATATTAATGTATTCATTTATTTATTAATTAACAAAGATACAGTGAGTACCTACTGTGCCAAGCCATCTTCTGGGCACTTCCTTTACTGAAGAAAAAAGGATAAAAATCTCTACTCCAAGAGAGATAAATTCTGGGCTGGGGGGGATAGAAAAAAAAGCATTATATACATTTTAGCATATACCAGAAAATTATTAACAGCATGGACACAAATAAAGCAAGGCCTTCCATCTGTATACATTTATGGAATATCTTGATTTATGTGAAAGAGGCAACTGTTCCACTTAAGATGCAAACTCTGTGATTGCAGTGATGCTGAGCAGCCTGCTGTTAATGCCAGAACGTTAAGTGTCTTTGGTGGCTGTCTAACATAGAGAGGAAATTAGAACTGGTGCATTTTCTTTCTTTCTTTCTTTTTTTAATGGGCTCTGAATTTCCTCCTGAAGAAGCACTTATCTAGCAATAGTAAATGATTTCTTTATCATGTAGTCTTTTGAAATGTAAATGCAAAAAATGAAGATCTCTGTGCTAAGAAGTCCGGAATGACTCACTTATATGCTCTTGAATTGCTTTTCTACATAAAGAGTTTCCAGCATAGTTATCTGGCACCCATCACTAACAAAGAGGAATGACAATTTTCACATTCCAGCTGATGCTTACAGGCTATGTGACCTTGGGAAAGTTACTAAAATTCTCTGAGCTATTTTCTTTTCTGTAATATAGAAAAAATAATACTTAGCTCATTGGATAATTGTGGGGATTAAATGAAATCATATAAGCAAATTTGCTGATTTAACATTCCCTCAGGAAAAGTAACTTCTACTATTACTCTTTTTTTTTTTTTTTTTTTTTTTTTTTAATCACACTTTGCATTCTAAGATGAGTCTTGCATGAAGTCCTCTTGATTCATTCTTTCTTTTTTGGGGGGGTGGGAGGATCATAAATTAATGTTTATGTTACTGACTCAAGGTCTAATGTTGAATGAATAACAACATTTTCACCAAGTGATGTATCAATGAACTGTTTTGGTCGAAACAGATTTTCTGAATGTGTCACTAAACCTCCACATGCAGAAGAAAAGAACACTCTCCACTAAGTCCTGTGTAACTGAGACTTCAAAGGAAGACAGTCTCCGTGCAAGACCACCAAGATGGCAACATTAGAATTCACTTGGCACTGTTTTCTATATATATGATATGAATTTGCTGCTATTCTAGAACCTACCATTGGACCAACTGTCCCACAAGCAATTTATTTGTTACATAGATACTTTCAAGAAATTATTTTTTGCCCAATTATATTTTTAAACAAAAACAAAATAATAATTAAACATCCCTACCAAATGTGACTGCATTGCCTGTACTATTCATCACTCTCAATCTTTGTGGATATTCTGTTTAATAGTAGTATACTCCTTGCTTTTTTAACATAAAATGAAATAAGTATAGAAAACCATAGCATTGACTTTTATTACTTCCTGCTTCTATGCATAGAGGATTGTTTCTTTATCTTTTTCTTTTTCTGTTCTTTCTCTGGTGTCTTCCAGAAGACTCAGAAGAGGTTATCAGCTATAGATTCACTGCATATGGATGTTAGAAAAGTGTCTTAGAAGTCTTACATTCTATTTTTTTTGTTTTAAGAACAAGAAATCTAAGATTTGGGGCAGAAAGAGACTTGCTCAAGTTCATCAGGTAAGTGGCAAATTATTCATAATACTTTTAATAGCTAACATTTATTGATTATTCATTATTTTCTAGGTGTTCTGTCAAATGCACTATAACTATTTATAATATGTCCTATTTAAAGCTAAATATCCTTGCCTGTCTTATTCACTATGGTATCTCCAGCACCTACGAGAGTCCCTAACACAGAATAGGAGTTCAATAAATATTTGTTGAAGAAAATAATAAATGCAAGAACAACCTTAAGAATGAGGAACTATCATATCCCCATTTTATAGATTGTGACACTGAGGCTGGAAAAGGTTAAGTGATTTGCATGAGGTCATCCAGGTAATGATTGACAGTATGGAATCACCTCAGGTGTGGGACTACGGAATCCTACCATATCACTCTGAAGGGCAACCTCTGTTTATGGCCCAGTTGGGCGTAGAACCTGCAGAAAATATGCATTATGGACTTTTCAAGTACATTCTTGGATTTAACATTTTAGGACACCTAAGATTTAGCTAGTTTTCCTGACTTTCTTGAATGAGGTATGTTGAGAAATGAAATGACCTCATTACAAAACCCACAAACAGGTGAAGAAAACAATTGATTTAAAATATTGTATTCTGTATAAAAACAGTCAAGGGAAGGGTTTGAACCTTTAGGCTATTTGATTTAAAAACACTTGTAAAAGCAAGGATTTGTTTCACAACTCTGAGATTTCGGCAATTGAGAAACTATATTTTATAATGTAAAATTCAAGTTCCTGGCATAATCAGACTCTAAATGGCTAAGCTGATTTTACAAAACTTCCAAGCTGGTCTTTTTGTCTCATGAGACTGCATTGTACATTTCTAACTGAGTTTAGGTTTTACTACTTAAGAGGAGCCCTCTCCTGGCTCTACCTCTTTTCATGGTCAGCAAAGGCCTGTTCAAATCCCCCTTACTTCACAGAGCCCTCTCTGAAATGTCTTCAACCACAGGAGTCTTTTGAAAAGTGAAACACTAATCATTATACATATTTCACATTTAATCACAGTCTAATATAGAGATTCTCTTTTCATTGTTTATTTTTTTACACTTTTTTTTCCAATTTTCAATTACAGTTGACGTACAATATTATATTAGTTTCAGGTGTACAACATAAGGATTAAACATTTATATAACTTGCAAAGCGATCACCCCAATAAGTCTACTACCCACCTGATACCAGGCATAGTTATTACAATGCTATCAGCTATATTCCTTATGCTGTACTTTACATTCCATGACTGCTTTTTATAACAATCTATACATTTCAATTCTTTTCCCTTTTTCACCCATTCTCCCAAACCCCTCTTATCTGACAATTATCAAAAGGTTCTCTGTATCTATGAGTTTATTTCTGTTTTGCATGTTCATTTTTTGTTGGTTTTCTAGATTCTACATATAAATTAAATCATATGGTATTATAAATTAAATCATATAGTATTTTGCTTTTTCTGTCTGAGTTATTTCACTTAGCATAATACCATCTAGGTTCATCCATGTTGTTGCACATGGCAAGATTTCATTCTATTTTAGGGCTGAGTAATATTCCATTGTATATATGTACCACTTCTTTATCCATTCCTCTATTGATGGACACTTAGCTGCTTCTATATCTTGGCTATTGTAAGCAATGATACAATAAATATACAAGTGTACATGTCTTTTCAAATCAGTGTTCTGGATTTCTTCAAATATATGCCCACCCATAAGTGGGATTGCTGGGTCATACGGTAGCTCTCTTCTTAATTTTTGAGGAATCTCCATAGTGGCTGCACCAATTTATAATCCTATCAACAACAGTGCATGAGGGTTCCCTTTTCCGCCCATCCTCACCAACACTTGTTTTTTGATTTATTGATGATGGCCATTCTGACAGGTGTGAGGTGATAGCTCGTTGTGTTTTTTATGTTTTTTTAGATTTTATTGGGGGAAGGGGAACAGAACTTTATTGGGGAACAGTGTGTACTTCCAGGACTTTTTTCCAATCAAGTTGTTGTCCTTTCAGTCTTAATTGTGGAGGGCGCCGCTCAGCTCCAGGGTCCAGTTGCTGTTGCTAGTTGCAGGGGGCGCAGCCCACCATCCCCTGTGGGAGTCAAACTGGCAACCTTGTGGTTGAGAGGACGCGCTCCAACCAACTGAGCCATCCAGGAGCTCAGTGGCAGTTCAGCTCAAAGTGCCGTGTTCAATCTTAGTTGCAGGGGGTGGAGCCCACCATCCCTTGCGGGACTTGAGGAGTCCAACCGGCAACCTTGTGGTTGAGGCCCACTGGCCCATTTGGGAATTGAACTGGCACACAGAGATCCAACTGCATGAGTCACCTGGCCATTGTGGTGACTCACAAAACCGGAGTCACAAAACCCTCATTGTGGTTTTGATTTGCATTTCCCTGATGATTAGTGTTGTTGAGCATCTTTTCATGTGTCTGTTGGCCATCTGTATGTCCTCTTTGGAGAAATGTCTATGCATGTCCTCTGCTCATTTTTTAATCAGGCTGTTATTCTGGTGTTAACTTTCATGAGTTCCTTATATTTTTTTCATATTAACCCCTTATCAATGTATCAAGGCTAATATCGTCTCCCATTCAGTATGTTGCCTTTTCATCTTGTTGGTAGTTTCATTCACTGCACTAAAACTCTTTAGTTTGATATAGTCTTATTTATTTATTTGTTTGTTTGTTTATTTATTTATTTATTTATTTATTTTTATTTATTGTCTCCCTTGCCAGAGGAGATATATCCAAAAAAATATTACTAAGAGAAATGTCACAGAGTTTACTTTCTATGTTTTTTTAGAGGAGTTTTATGGTTTTGGGTCCTAGATTTAAGGCTTTCATCCATTTTGAGTTTATTCTTGTGTATAAGAGAGTGATCCATTTTCATTTTTTTGCATGAGTCTCTCTAGTTTTCCCAATACCGTTTAGTAAAAGTGGCTATCTTTACAACAGTGTATATTCTTGTCTCCTTTGTCATAGATTAAATGACCATATAGGTGTGGATTTATCTGGGTTCTCTATTCTGTTCCATTGATCTATGTGTCTGTTTTTATGCCAGCACCATGCTGTTTTGATTACTATAGCCTTGCAGTATAGTTTGGTATCAGGTACCATACATCCAACTTTGTTCTTCTTTCTCAAAATTGCTGTGGCTATTTGGGTTTTTTTGTGGTTCCATATAAATTTTAAGAGTATTTCTTCTAGTTCTGTGAAAAATTCCATTGGTATTTTCATAGGGATTGCAATCAATCTATAGATTGTTTTGGGTAATATGGACATTTTAATGATGTTAATTCTTCCTACCCATGAGCACAGTATAAGCTTCCATTTATTTTTATCTTCTTCAGTTTCTTTCTCCAATGTCTTATAATTTTCTGAGTATAGGCCTTTTACCTCGTTGGTTAAATTTATTCCTAGATATTTTATGTTTTTAATGCAATTGTAAATGGGATTTTTTTCCCTTAATTTCTCTTTGGTGTATAAAAATGCAACTGATTTCTGAATATTAATTTTGTATCTGTTACATTACTCAATGTATTTATCAGTTCTAAAATTTTTGTGGTGGACTCTTTAGGGTTCTCTATATATTGTATCATGTCATCTGCAAATAATGACAGGTTTATTCTTCCATTCTAATTTGGATACCTCTTATTTCTTTTTCTTGTGTGATTGCTACGTCTAGAACTTCAAATATTATACTGAATAAAACTGGTAAAATTGGACATCCTTATCTTGTTCTTGATCTTAAGGAAAAGGCTTTTAGTTTTTCACCATTGAGTATGATGTTAGCTTGGGTTTGTCAAATATGGTCTTTATTATGTTAAGAAATGTTCCCTCTATTCCCACTTTGCTAAGAATTCTTTTGAATCATAAATGACTGCTAGGTTTTGTTTAATGAATTTTGTGCATCTATTGATATGATCATATTATTTTTATCCTTATTTTTAAGTGATGTATCACATTAATTGATTTGAGGATATTGAACCGAACTTGCACCTTGCATCCCAGGAATATCATGGTGTATTAACTTTTTAATGTATTGCTGAATTTTGTTTTTAATATCATGCTGACAATTTATATATATATATATATATATATATATATATATATATATATATATATATATATATATGGTTTTTGTCTGTTTTTGAAATCAGGGTAATGCTGGCCTCATAAAATGAGCTTTGGAACCTTTCCCTCCTTGAATTTTTTGAAATGCTTTGAGAAGAATAGGTGTTAATTCTTCTTTGAATGTTTAGTAAAATTCACCTGTAAAGCAGTCTGGTCCAGGACTTTAGTTTATTGGGAGGTTTTTGATTACTGATTTCATTTTATTAATAGTTATTGATCTGTACAAATTTTATGTTTCTTCTTTACTCAGTAGAGGAAGATTGTATGTTTCTAGTAATTTATCCATTTCTTCCAGATTGTCCAATTTGTTGACCTATAATTGTTTGTAGTATTTCTTTATAATTCTTAGTATTTCTGTAGTGTCAGTTGTCACTACTCCTCTTTCATTTCTGATTTTATTTATTTGGGTTCTCTTTTTTTCTTGACGAGTCTGTTTAAAGGTTTATCAATTGAGATTATCTTTTTAAAGAACCAACTCTACGTTTCATAGATCTTTTGTATTGTTTCTTAGACTTTAGTTTGTTTATTTCTCTTCGTTTTAGACTTTATTTTGTTTATTTCTTCCTTCTACTCACTTTGGCCTTTGCTCATTCTCCTTTTCTAGTTCCTTTACGTGTAAGGTTAGATTGCTTATGTGAGGTTTTTCTTGTTTTTTGAAGTAGGCCTGTTGCTATGAATTTCCCTCTTAGGAAAGCTTTCACTGTGTCTGTTATTTTGGATCATTGTGTTTTAAATTTCATTTGTCTTAAGGTATCTTTTGATTTCTTCCTGATCTTGTTATTAATCCAATCAGTATTTAGTAGCATGTTAGTTAGCCACTGTGTGTTTGTGTGTGTGTGTGTGTGTTTGTGTGTGTGTGTGTGTGTGTTTTCCTTCTTGTAATTTATTCCTTCTTTCATGTTATTGTGATTGAGGGAGATACTCGAGATGATTTCAATCTCCTTAAAGTTGTTCAAACTTATTTTGTGGCCTAATAAGTAGTCTATCATGGAAAATATTCCATGTGTGATTGCAAAGAATATATATTCTGCTGCTTGGTATGAAATGTGAAAATGTCAATTAAATTAATCTTCTCTAATGTGTCATTTAAGGCTGCTATTTCCTTGCTGAATTTTTTTGTCTGGATGATCTATCCATTGATGTATGGGTGGTGTTAAAGTCCCCTACTATTACTGTTGATTTCTCTCTTTATGTCCATCAATATTAACTTTATATATTTAGGAGCTCCTATTTTGGGTTTACAAGGGTTACATCCTTTTGCTGGCTTGACCTCTTTATTATTATGAAATGTCTTTCTTTGTCTCTTGCCATAGCCCTTGTTTTAAAGGCTATTTGTCTAAATATTGCTACCTCAGCTTTCTTTCAATTTCCATTTGCATGAAATATCTTTTCCACCCTTTACTTTCAGTTTGTGTGTGTCTTTCAATCTGAAGTGGGTCTCTTGTAGGCAGCATATGTAAGGGTATTGCTTCCTTATCCATTCAGCCACCCTTAAAGGTTTTTTTGTTTGTTTTATTTTGTTTTGTTTTCTCCCAGGCTTGAGTGTCATTCTATACAAATGTGTGGCAAAGTCTTCAAGAGTATGTATTGGATTTTATGCTTTGTATCATTACAGCTTAGTGTTTTATGTATGGTGATGGTGCAATTGCCAGCTGTTGAAAGAAAATGTAGGAGAAATAGGAAAAAAACATATTATCACACTGTTAACAACCAATTTTTTTCTGTTTGATTTTGTTTTATAAATTACATAGCTTTAGCGTGACATGCTTTGAAATGTAGGCTTGCATCTTAAAATAAAAACATACAAATGAACTTATAGTAGTCCCCCATTATGTGTGGTTTTGCTTTCTGAAGTTTCAGTGACCCTTGTTCAACTGTGGCCTGAAAATATTAAATGGAAAATTTCAGAAACAAATAATTCTTAAGTTTTAAATTGCACACCTTTCTGAGTAGTGTGAGGTATCTCATACCATTCTGCTCTGTCCTGCCTAGGATCTTAATCATCCTTTTGTCCTATGCTTTCACCCTGTGTACACTCCTTCCCCATTAGTCACTTATAGCTGTCTCGGTTATCAGAGTAGTTATCAGAGAAAGTGAGAGAGAGAAACCACATTCACATAGCTTTTATTACAGTATATTGTTATAATAGTTTTATTTTATTATTAGTTATTTTATTTAATCTTTACAGTGCCTAAGTTATGAATTAAACTGTATCGTAGGTCTGTATGCATAGGAAAAAAATCATAGTATATATAGGGTTTGGCATTATCTGTGCTTTCAGGCATCCACTGGGGGTCTTGGAACATATCTCCCATGGGTAAGGGTGAACTACTATAATATATTTTTTTCCTTTTTATCATGAGATGTTTTTGTGGTTTAGTGCTTAGAGCTTAAAACTGAATTCTAGCTTTCATGCTCCCCATCGACTCAACAAATTTTTTTTCACTACCAATTTATGTCTAAATTTCCCATTATGTTTTCATAAACAATAATAAATGTGTCAGAGGAGTTCTATGAAATTTAATTTATGTTTTTGGAGGCCTTTGGGACATTTGTGTGAAAGTGTGTAAAATGCAAATTATCGCTGTGGACTCTTTTATACCTTCATTTGCATGTGCTGTTTCTAGTGCTATTTTGGAGGCTGGGAATGCTTTCATTTCTTTATCCAAAAATATCGAACCAAATTTTCTTTACTCATGAGCAGGTTGGTTCACCAGTACCATGCTAATCAGTTTTTCATTATGTGCTTAAATTTCTTTTAAGTTAACCATAGCTGAAATATTAATTATGAATATTGGTAAGCTGTAGGCAACTCAGAACACTCACTTGCACAGGCAATGAAGTAGAAAATTCCCAGCGTCCTAAACCTTTTTACAGTCCCTGTGAGTGACAGTCTCCAGTATTTTGGTTAAATACCAGACCTGCTTTTTGGTTAAATACCAGAACTTGCTTTTAAGAAGTCTGGAGACTCAGCTCAACTAGTCAGGTAAAATCCTTTCCCTTCCAGTCTCACGCTTGTCAATTAGTAGCTGGCATGGCTGGAAGTGTTGCCAAGGAAAAGTAAATGTCCTGTGTTCTGATTACTGCTCTCCTCTGAGCAAGAACAAAAAGAAGGAATGCTTGGTAATTAGCTCAAGACTTGTCTTCCTTTGTTATTGAAGACCAGATTGATAATGTGGAAAGCTTTCTTTCATAATTAGCACAGAGACAGGCAAGTTGTTTTCCCCTACTGCAAGTCCTTCTTTATGTGAAAGACTAAGGTCAAATGAAAACTTCTCACAGAAAAGATAATAATATGAAAAGTTAAGAGAATTGTTTCTTAATAGGTCCAGTGAATCATCTTGTAGAACAACTGATATAATATTAGCTCTCTTCCAGAATTTTTGGGACTTCAGTAGTATGGTACTAATCCCATATTTTAGACCTGGATTTCTGTCTGATTGTTTAAAGAATAGGAAAAATCAAAGTCTACTGAGTGTTATTCATTGTGCTATGTTCTTTTTCATGCATATACATTTAATTCTCAAAATTGGCCAGTGATATAGGTCTTATCCAGTGCCATTTTACAAGTTGGAAAATGGGCATTAAATTCCTGATACTTATAATTTATGGCTTTTTTCTACTTTTTAAAAACTTAACTAGACATTTCAAGAACTATAAAAATAATACCAGAACTTTGAAAAATATATATTAAGGAAATCTTTGTGGAAGGAGCAAATATATCAGCTATATGAGATAGAAGTTAAGCTCTTTGTCAAGGCAGATGAAGACGAAGTAGAGAATGGTGAGAACAAAAGAGAATTAGAAATGAAAATGGCAAAGTTACCTCGGACTTATCAAGTCACAATGAGCTCGTTTCAACATGGAAGTTTCTAACACAATAAATTTTGCAAATGTAGGGAATATATTGGGAAAAAAGTGTTAAATACTTCAAATACATATACATAAAACTGTCGTTCAGAAAGGTGGAATGACTCTTGTTAATAAATTTTAACATCAGCTACTAGGCCATACATTACTTCAGTTACAATGAGTAAAACCATTGAAAGATACAACCAGAGGGGTCCTTATATTTCATTTATGCCAGAACCTTTGTCTATTAGTGAATAAATTGAGGAACAGAGATGCTATAATTACTCTAATCAGACATATTTATCAGCAGATTAAGATTAGAATGCAGATCTTCTAGCTTCTGGCCTTAATTTTCTATAGTAAGTTTTTGCTTCCTATTATTTTCATAGCCCACCCCCACTTGTTAAAACATTTATAAGTTTCCTTCTTTTCAAGGTTAACTGTGGAATAAAACCCCAGCATAGACTTATTTTGCTGGTACTGAAACATGCACATAGGCCTATATAGTCTTAAACTTTTACTGTAGGGCAATAGGGAATAAGAAAAATAATAAAATATTAGGAAAACATTACAAAGGGTTAAAAAATTAAAAAACTTGCATAGTAGTTATTTATATATTTTAATTATATAGAAAATAGAGCTAGAACAGTCTAATATCTTCTTTCTTAACTTTTTCCCCCCTCAAATTTTTCTTTCTTTGTTTAAATATCTGCAGATAGAGCTTATAAGATTTCTCTATCCTTTTATCCTCCATTCTTTTCTCTTTTGACTTCCATTTAAAGCTATTTCTTTTTCATGATCCACAACTATTTTCTTGATTACCACCTCAACCATGATTCATCATCTGTTGGCTTTTGATTATTGGATTCTTGGTCCTTTTTGGTTTCTAGAATTGGACATCTTTAATTATTGCTGAGGTCCTCTAGCTTCCATTTAATTAATGTTGCAAAATTATATTTTATTTTCTGAACAATTTCCCAAGTAAATATCGGTATGTGTTTGTTTTACATATTAATCAGGAGACACTGTAATAAGAAAACTGGATTGAAGTTGAAATAGCTGTTTTTCCACTTCTACTAACTATATGCCAGTATTTCTTTTGGCATTAATTTCTCTAAGTAGATTTTAGAACCGTTATTCTATAATCCTTTAAGTTGTAGATAACTATGATATAAAATAGAATTAAATATGGGAGAAAAACATATAAAACATATAAAAATAATAAGATTCTTTATCCATTTTCTTTGACCAATTTGTGGGAAGGTTTGATTAAAATTAGATCAAGTTTATGGATTTTATCTCCAAATAGCCAAAATGAACTCCATTGTGACACATGATGTCAAATGATATTTCAGATGCCGATCACAAACTAATGTCAACTACAGATGGCCGTTCCACACAACTAAAAATGTGACTATTAATTAGTATAAAAATTGACTATTAGAAAACAAGGTATACTAATGATAAGCCAATGGCCAAATCTTTTGTAGAAATGAAAGAACATTTGAGTTTATAAGATTGATAATGTATCCTGCAGTCAATTTTTTGAATGAATGAAGTTTGTTGTGTGTCTCTTCTGGTCAGTGCATTTGCTCAGCCCCGGGCCATGAGATAGAGGTGGTAAATTAAGCAGGGAGAATTTTCTATTTTTAGCAGAAGGTGACAGGAGAGCTCTGTAACATTTGAAATACATTTCAGATGCATCTCCATGCATTTGAAAACTTTGCTGGAACAAAGGATGCAGTATTTCCTATAAAACAGCTGTAAACAAATGGAAAAATGAGGGAAAATAACTGCTTTAGGGTTTTCTTGAGTCCTTCCCAATAGAGCTGCCCAGTGAGGTAAGAAGGGTTTAGCAGAAAGCAGCAGCAGCAACAATAGCAGAAGTACTGCAAGGAGCTCAGGGGCAAGTGACCACCAGAAATATATTTGTGTGTGTGTGTGTGTGTGTGTGTATGTGTATATATATATATATATATATATATATATATATATATATATATGCGTATATCAAAAAAGTATACATATTTTAAGAAAAGAAGAAACTGTATTAAAATTGTAATAATATATACCTATAACAAAAGATACATACAAGTCATGTTTGACTTTTGCAATTACAAGAGGTGCTCAAAGTGGGTTACCATCAGCACTATATATATACAGGTTTATTTCCATCCATATTTCCTTACTTAATTTCAGTTGATTTAGGCCAGAACAGTGAGAAAGGCATGTGCTCAGTCTGCCGTCTTGATCCAGGAGTCACAGAGCAGTGTTTTTTGTTTTGTTTTGTTTTTCTGTGCAACTCTCAATATCACATTATCTAGAAGCTATGCCTTCTCTCTCTCTCTCTCTCTCTCTCTCTCTCTCTCTCTCTCTCTCTCTCTCTCTTTCTCTCTCTCTCTCTCTCTCTCTCTCTCTCTCTATGTGTGTGTGTGTGTGTGTGTGTATGTGTGTGTGTATGAATCAGGATTTTTACATATAACAGCAATAAATATAGTTTTGTTATTCCTTGATTTTCTGTAACTTAGTGCTTTCGTGATTTATGATGTGGCTTGACTCTGAAGTTTGGGGGTGGTAGAAGTTCACTGAACTGATGATGACTGCCACCCTGACCAAAATGACTGAAAATGTGATTTAGTCCAGCTTTGAAGAAAGGTAAATGAAAATAGACTAAATTTGCTCTCAATTATAGAGTAATGGTATGTAACTGAATTTCATCTCTACCTAAGACTAAGTAGTGACAATGCTTTAGAATATGATGCCTAAATGGCACATTTAGGAGATTTTGTCTCAGTCTTTCAGATTCCTGCATTCACAAACAGTTAATTTTTTCTTTCTATATTGAAGCAAGTAGAAGAATTTTGCCTATGTGTGAAAACAGTATTTTGCAGTTACTGAAATTTCCAAGTAGCTTTTCCATTCTACTAGAGGCAGGTTATCACATTAAATTCTCTATATATGTTTCAGATTATGTGCATAGTTCAAACATTTTTTGCCACCTTAATTGCTACCTCTCTTACCAAACCCAGTATCCCACCTGGACTATTGCAATAGCCTCCCCACTGGTCTCCTTGCTTCTGCCATTACCCCTTTCCTTCTGTACCCAATAAGCAGTCAGATTGATCCTGTTAAATTGTAAATCAGATCATGTCATTTCTATGATCACAATTGTCCAGTGGTTCCCATCACACTCAGAAGGAAAGTGGCAGTATCTACAATGATCTAGAAGGCCAACATGATCTTATCTTCCTCATATATTTCTCAGACTTCATCTCCTCTACATACACCTTTTTCATTCTGTTCTAGCCATCTGACATTCTCACTCTGCCTTACAACCTGGCATGCCCATGCTTTGGCACATTTCCACTTGCTATTGCCCTATACATTCTTTCCTCAAATATACTTTACCTACTTCCATGACATAGGTTCTTATACAACTATTACCTATTCAACAAAATCTTCTTTGGCCATTCGATTTAAACTTCAACTTTCATCTAATGCTTCCTATTTACCTTCTTTTTTTCCTCATGTTTACTTTATTTTTTTATTCACTTATTTTTTTTTAATTTATTGGGGTGACAATTGTTAGTAAAACCACATAGGTTTCAGGTGTACAATTCTGTATTACATCATCTATAATTCCCATTGTGTGTTCATCACCCAGAGTCAGATCTCCTTCCATCACCATAGATTTGATCCCCCTTACCATCATCTCTCACCCCCACCCCCTTTACCCTCTGGTAACCACTAAACTATTGTCTGTGTCTATGAGTTTTTGTTTCTCATTTGTTTTTCTTGTTCTTGTGTTGTTTTTGGTTTATATACCACATGTCAGTGAAATCATATGGTTCTCTGCTTTTTCTGTCTGACTTATTTTGCTTAGCATTACACTCTCAAGTTCCATCCATGTTGTCACAAGTGTTCCTATATCATCATTTCTTACCACCGAATAGTATTCCATTGTGTATATATACCACAACTTCTTTATCCATTCATCTATCGAAGGACATTTTGGTTGTTTCCATGTCTTGGCCACTGTAAACAAAGCTGCAATGAACATTGGAGCACACATGTCTTTATGTATAAATGTTTTCAGATTTTTTGGGTAGATACCCAGGAGAGGGATTGCTGGGTCATATGGCAATTCTATTCGTAATTTTTTGAGGAACCTCCACACTGCCTTCCATAACAGCTGCACCAGTCTGCATTCCCACCAACAGTGTATGAAGGTTCCTTTTTCTCCACAGCCTCTCCAACATTTGTTACTATTTGTCTTGTACATGATAGCCATTCTGACTGGGGTTGAATGGGGTTTTTATTTACATTTCTCTGATGATTAGTGATGTTGAGCATTTTTTCATATGTCTATTTGCCATTTGTAAGGCCTCTTTGGAGAAATGTCTCTTCGGGTCCCCTGCCCATTTTTCAATTGGGTTGTTTGTTTTTTTGTTGTTGAGTTGCATGAGTTCCTTGTATATTTTGGATATTAGCTCCCCGCACTGTTTGCAAAAATCTTCTCCCATTCAATTGGTTGCCTCTTTATTTTGTCGATGGTTACTTTTGCTGTGCAGAAGCTTTTAAGTTTCATATAGTCCCATTCGTTTATTTTAGCTTTTACTTCCGTTGTCTTTGGAGTCAAATTCATAAAATGCTCTTTGAACCCAAGGTCCATAAGTTTAGTACCTTTGTTTTCTTCTATGCAGTTTATTGTGTCAGGTCTTATGCTTAAGTCTTTGATCCATTTTGAATTAATTTTGGTACATGGTGACAAATAGCAGTCCAGTTTCATTCTTTTGCACCGTGGTTATCCAATTCTCCCAGCACCATTTATTGAAGAGGCTGTCTTTCCTCCATTGTATGTTTTTAGCTTCTTTGTCAAAAATAATCTGTCCATATTTATGTGGTTTTATTTCTGGGTTCTCGATTCTATTCCATTGGTCTATGTGTCTGTTTTTCTGCCAATACCATGCTGTTTTGATTATTGTAGCCCTGTAGTACAAGATAAAGTCAGGGATTGTGATACCTCCAGTATTGTTGTTTTTTCTTAAGATTGCTTTGGCTACTCAGGGTCTTTTGTGGTTCCAAACGAATCTCATGATTTTTTGTTCTATTTCTTTAAAAAATGCCATTGGGATTTTGATGGGGATTGCATTAAATCTGTATATTGCTTTGGGTAATATGGACATTTTAACTATGTTCATTCTTCCAATCCATGAGCACGGAATGTCTTTCCATTTCTTTGTGTCTTCTTCAATTTCTTTCAAAAATGTCTTATAGTTTTCAGCATATAGGTCCTTCACATCCTTGGTTAAGTTTATTCCTAGGTATTTTATTCTTTTTGCTGCAATTGCAAAAGAGGAATTGTTTTTTGTATCTCTTTTTCTGAGATTTCATTGTTAGTATATAAGAATGCAATGGACTTTTGTACGTTGATTTTGTAGCCAGCAACTTTACTGTATTCGTTGATTGTTTCTAATAGGTTTTAGGTAGGGTCTTTAGGGTTTTCTATAGATAGCATCATGTCATCTGCAAAGAGTGATAATTTATCTTCATTCTCAATTTGGATGCCTTTATTTATTTCTCTTGCCTGATTGCTTTGGCAAGGACTTCCAACACTGTGTTGAAAAGCAGAAGTGATAGGGGACAGCCCTGTTGTGTTCCTGAACATAGAGCAAAGGGCTTCAGTTTTTCACCATTAATTCTGAGATTAGCTGAGGGCTTGTCATATATGAATTTTATTATGTCGAGGTATTTTCCTTCTATACCTATTTCATTAAGTGTTTTAATCGTAAATGGATGTTGTATCTTGTCAAATGCTTTTTCTGCATCAATTGATATAATCATATGATTTTTGTCCTTTATTTTGTTTATGTGACGTATCACATTGATGGATTTGCGGATGTTGAATCATCCTTGTGCCCTGGGGATGACCCCCACTTGGTCGTGATAAATAATCTTCTTAATGCATTGTTGTTTTCAATTTGCTAGAATTTTGTTTAGGATTTTTGCTTCTGTAGTCATCAGAGATATTGGTCTGTAGTTTTCTTTTTTTGTGTTGTCCTTACCAGGTTTTGGTATCACGGTAATGTTGGCCTCATAAAATGAATTAGGGAGTACTGTCTCTTCTTCAATTTTTTGGAAGAGTTTGTGCAGGATTGATATTAGATCCTCTTTGACGGTTTGGTGGAATTCACTAGTGAAACCATCTGGTCCCGGACTTTTGCTTTTGGGAAGGTTTTGGATGACTGATTCAATTTCGTTACTGGTGTTCGGTCTGTTTAGATTTTCCAGTTCTTCATGGTTCAGCGTTGGAAGGCTATATGTTTCTAAGAACTTGTCCATTTCTTCTAGGTTATTGGATTTGGTGGCATATACTCTTTCATAGTATTCTTGGATGATCCTTTGTATTTCTGTGGTGTCCGTGATAACTTCCCCTTTTTCATTTCTGATATTGTTAATTAGTGTCTTCTCTCTTTTTATCTTAGTGAGTCTAGTCAAGGGTTTGTCAATTTTGTTAATCTTTTTAAAGAACCAACTCTTTGTCACGTTAATTTTTTCTATTGTCTTTTTGTTCTCTATTTAATTTAGTTCTGCTCTGATTTTTGTTGTTTCCTTTCTTCTGATGACCTTGGATTTCACTTGTTCCTCTTTTTCTAGTTCTTTAAGGTGTAACATGAGGTTATGTATTTGGGATTTTTCTTGTTTCTTGAGATAGACCTGTAATGAGATAAATTTCCCTCTTAAAACTGCTTTCGCTGCATCCCAAAAATTTTGGTAGGATGTATTTTCATTCTTATTTGTTTTTATGTATCTTTCGATCTCTCCTCTAATTTCTTCTTTGACCCAGTCCTTCTTTAAAAGTATGTTATTTAATCTCCATGTATTTGTGTTTTTTCCTGCTTTCATTTTTCAGTTGATATCCAATTTCAAAGCCTTTGATCAGAGAAAATGCTTGGTATGATTTCAATCTTCTTAAATTTGCTGAGGCTGATTTTACGTCCCAATCTAAGGTCTATCCTTGAGAATGTTCAGCGTACACTAGAAAATAATGTATAGTCTGATGTTTTAGATGAAGTGCTCTATAAATGTCAATTATGTCCATTTCATTTAATGTGTCATTTAGGGCTGCTATTTCATTATTTATTTTCTGTTTGGATGAGCTATCCATAGCTGTCAATGATGTATTTAAGTCCCCTAGTATAATTGTGTTTTGGTCAATTTCTCTTTTCAGTTCTGTTAGTAGTTTCTTGGTATATTTCGGTGCTCCCTGATTGGGGGCATAAATATTAATGACTGTTATGTCTTCTTGCTGTATAATCCCCTTTACCATTATGAAATGTCCATGTTTGTCTCTTGTTATCTTTTTCACCGTGAAGTCTGTCTCACCTGATATCATTATGGCTACACCTGATTTTCTCTGGGTACCAATTGCTTGGAGTGTCAATTTCCACCCTTTTACTTTGAGTCTATGCTTGTCCTTTTAGCTGAGATATGTCTCTTGGAGTCAGCCTCTGGTTGGGTTTAGTTTTTTGATCCAATTTGCTACTCTGTGGCTTTTTATTGGTGAGTTCAGTCCATTTACATTTAGGGTGATTATTGGTATGTGAAGATTTCCTGTCATTCTAGCTTTAGTTTTCTGGTAAGGCTGTGTCGGCATTTTTTCTTTGCCTTTTTGTTGTTTTCTATTATTTCTGTGTGGTGGTATTCTATGAAGTTTCCCTCTGTTTCTTCTTTTATTACAGTATATATTTCAGTTCTGGATTGTTTTGTGTCTGATTACCCTTAAGTTTATGTAAAAGAAAGTATGATATTTAGAGTATTCCATTTTCTTCAGCACGTTTACTTTCTCCATTCCCGTATTCCAGAACAGGCCTTTACTCTCCCCTTTTTATGTTTTGGTTGCCACAAATTGTCCCTGTTGATGGTGGTCGAATAGTCTCCTTTAGTATTTCTTGTAGTGCAGGTCATGTAATAGAAAATTTCCTCAGCTTCTGTATGTCTGGAAAGGTCTTTATTCCTCCTTCATATCTAAAGGATATCTTTGCTGGGTATATTATTCTTGGCTCATAATTTCTCTCCTTCAATAGTTTGAATATTTGCTTTCACTCCCTCCTGGCTTGTAGAGTTTCTTCTGAAAAATCTAATTATAATCTAATGGGCTTTCCTTTGTAGGTTACCGTCTTCTTTTCCCTGGCTGCCTTGAGGATTCTTTCTTTGTAGTTGATTTTAGACAGCTTCAGTACAATGTGCCTTGGAGAAGGCCTGTTGGGATTGAGGTAACTAGGTGTTCTATTTGCTTCTTGGATTTGAGGATCCAGTCCTGTCCACAAGTTTGGGAAGTTCTCATCGACAATTTGTTTGAATATATTCTCTGTTCCCTTCTCTCTTTCTTCTCCTTCTGGTATGCCCATTATTCTTATATTGCTCTTTCTGATGGAGTCAGAAAGTTCTTGTAGAGTTCTTTCATTTCTTTTAAGTCTCAAGTCTCTTTCTTCTTCCATCTGTTTAAGTTCCAGGTTTCTATCTTTGATGTCACTGATTCATTCCTCCATCTGGTCAACTCTACTACCTAAGCTGGTTATTTCATTCTTAATTTCTTCTATTGAGTTCTTAATCTCCAGAAATTCTATTTGACTCTTTTTAAAATTTCAATCTCTTTCTTAAAATGCTCATGTTGTTCCTTGATTGTGTTTCTGAGTTCATTAAACTGACTTTCTGTGTTTTCTTGCATTTTGTTGAGTTTTTTCAGAACTGTAATCTTGAATTCTCTGTCATTTAAGTCACATATTTCCATATAATTAAGTTCCTTTTCTGGAGACTTTTCACTTTCTCTCTGAGTTGTCTGGTTGCTTTGGTTATTCATGGCAATTACTGATTCATTATTTCTCTTCCTACACATCTACAGGAGTGGCTTCTGCAACAGGTTGCTAGGAAGCGGTCTTTCTTTTGTTTTCCAGTACTTGTTGGTAGAATGTTTTATTTTATCTCCGACTGTAGCCTTTTATTTTTCTCTCTCACACGGTAGTGCTATGTTTTCTCTGCACTATTCCAGCTTCTCACACAATGGATTTGCTGGGAGACGGGCTTCTCTTCTGTTAATAGTTCACCTGGTTCACAAGGTGCAGTGTCGGTTTGGGACTGATGAGAGATTTTGAAGTTCCAAAGCTCCTTGTGCACCAGATTCAGAGCCTGTATATTTCAGGAGTTCTGTTTACTCCTGCAGGGATCCGCCCAGATATGTGGGACCAGGGCAGGGTGAGTTGTGAGATGTGGCAGCGACCATCAGCATAGCTGGTCCTGCTTCCACACACAGCTCCCCCCTCCCCCCCCCCCCCCCCCCGCCAGCGGAACCAGTTGGGCTGCGAATCCATGTCCACGGTCCACAGTTCTCAGGACAGCAAATATTCTGTTCTTTTGATGTGACACTGCCACTGTTCCACCTCCAGCACCAGGCAGGTGGGGGTGGGGCGAGCTCTGGGAGGGTAAGTAGTGGGTGGCCAGTCTCAGTGCCCAAGGCCCCTGTTCTCTGCTCGGCATTGAGGGCCCAAACCACCGTTTTCAGCCTTCTTCCCTCAGTCCCCTCTCCGAGGTCTCTGCCGTGAGCAATGGGTTCAGCCATGTTATAGGCTGCCCTGTTAGCCCTGTGGGCCACAAGCAGAGCCCTAGCAGTCTGAGCTCCTCCCTCTCCCACAGCTGCAACAGCTGCAGGATGCAGCAAGCTGAGAGCACTGAGCCAGGTCAGCGTCCTGCGCCTGGGCAGCTCTCTCTCCGCCCCTCTCCCCTCCCTCTTCCCCTGCTCATGCGATTCACCCACCTTTAGGTGAATTCAGAAGTGGGCCTCCACGTTCTGCCTGTCCGCCATGCATGGAGTCCCTCATGGAGCCACTGTGGTTCGACCAGTTGTAAATTCCAGGGGAGCCCCACAGAGGCCCACCTCCCGCCGCCATTTTGATGACGTCCTTCCGTGTTTACTTTGTTTTACTCATTTGTTTGTTTTTCCCCTATAAGTTAAGAAATTTTGTGTTTTGTTCACTTTTGAATCTCTGCCATCTAGAAAAATACCTTATACATAGCAGTGCTCCATAAACATT
This sequence comes from Rhinolophus sinicus, assembly GCF_057876585.1. Classification (NCBI taxonomy): domain Eukaryota; kingdom Metazoa; phylum Chordata; class Mammalia; order Chiroptera; family Rhinolophidae; genus Rhinolophus; species Rhinolophus sinicus. The sequence goes on along the minus strand of NC_142517.1, from coordinate 106,150,831 downwards.
TGTAGAGGATGGAAGGAAACAAGGAAAGAAGGAAGAAAGGAAACGAGGAAGCTAGGGAGGAAGGGAAGAAAAAAGTAAGAACTCGATTTTGGATTTCATCCTAAATTGGGTGTAAGTATAAAGGGAAAAATTAATTTAGTCATTAAAAGCTAGCTTGAAGTTTTTTCCAGTAAGGAAGAAAAAATTGCACATAGTTTTTTCGACAATGTTTTTGCTTAGGGTGGGACACAGTAAGAAGAGCCCATTCTGTGATGGTTGCATGAAGGTAAAATCTAGGAACCATGTCTACTTGCCTGTACATTAATTCAATATTGACAATTTATAAAAGGGTTTCAGCACGTTAGGCTACTCCGTATAAGTGGTGAAAAAAACTTACGTTTTTGAGGAAAAGAATGAAAAACGTTTTACCCAAGACTCCCTGTAGTGTTTTTCAGGACCATTTGGAGAAGGGTATCTTTTTATTTTGGGTGGCACCTTCTTTTGTCATTGATATGTACAACCCCCAAAAATGCTTGCATAATTTTCTAGTTCCTTTTCAATTATGTTTTCCCCAGCTCTAACTCTTTTTTCATTTCTTCTAACACAAGGTTTATTTTTTGATAATGGGCTTGACTACCTCTGTTGAGGATAAGGAAATTATAGACAGAAATCTTATTTAGATTGTCACCAGTACATCTTATAACTTCAAGTGAATGGCCAAGCTGGAAGCCTTGTGCAGACTTAGGATACTCTGAGAAGTGTTGTCAACCAAATTTATTAAGTTTCCTTTTACTTAATAAGAAAAACTATTGTTGAGGGCATTGACACTACCTGCCTGGTTACTACATTTGAACAAAGTTGCACCATCAGGAACACCTTATACAAGGTCTGACAATTAAGTTCACAAACTCATCCTAGAAAAAGTGCTACATACCTTATTGCTGAATAGCACTGTGGTCACCTTCGAATTCCCTTTGGGAAGCTATGCACTGATGCCAGAGCCTAGTCCACCCTTCAAGGCAATTTTGGAGCTCCTTTTCTGGAATGGTCATCAGAGCTGTCGTCATATTACCCTTGATATCCTGAATGTCATCAAAGTATCTTCCTTTCAATCATTTCTTTATCTTTGGGTAAAGAAAGAAGTCATTGGGGACAAGATCAGGTGAGTAGGGAGGGTGATCCAATACAGTTATGTGTTTACTGGCTATAAACTCCCTCAAAGACAGTGCCTTGCATTATTGTGATGCAAGACCCATGGATTGCTGTTGAAAAGTTCGTGTCATTTAACTTTTTCATGCAGCCTTTTCAGCACTTCCAAACAGTAAAGTTGGTTAACTGTTTTTCCAGTTGGTACAAATTCATGATGAATAATCCGTTTGATATCAAAAAAGTTTAGCAACCTCATTACAACAAGTTCACAAACTTAATTGTCAGACCTTCGTATAATTTGATTGTAAATGACAGACTTTGCTATTTGAAATTTTATGAAATTAAAATAATAAAAACAACTGCCAGTACCAAATATACCTGCATTTTAACATGAACACACCTTTCTCATTTTTCTATCTGATATACGTATTAGCATATCTTTTAAAAATTCTTTTGTACAATTTTTGGTCTTCTTATATACCAAAAAAGTAAACAGACTTTACTTCTTCCAAGCTCTCCATTTGCAAAGTTATGACTGGCATTCCATCCCATGTCTTGGATACATCATACTTTCCCTCACATGGATTTGATTGCAAGAGTGCTCAAAGCGATATAAACATGCAGACTTCAGGGAGAAAAGCCTTAGGACTGAGAACAGAAAATTAGATTATTAGTGCTTTCTTTCAAACTCGACAGTGCTAGTTTTGATGAAAGATTGAAAATTCTTGGCTAAACTCTTTTTTTAATTCATTTTGATTAAATCATAAATTTTTATACTGAAAAGTTTATAAATCACCTAGAGAAGGAAAGATTGCTTTGTAAACTGTAAACTCAAATAGAAAAAAGATAGCAACAGCAATGTTTACTTGCAGTTTTAGAAGATAAAGGAAGCTATGTGAGGGTATGATTTTCTTGCTCTCATAGAATTGTACACCTGAAAGCTATGTAATTTTACTAACAATTGTCACCCCAATAAATTTAATAAAATAAAATTTAAAAAAAACACAAAACCATGAATTAAAATTCTCTTTGTAATAATATTCCGATCTCATGTGAGGCTTTTGCACTGTCATAGAAAACTAGCATTTAGGGGTAAGTGTACTTGGCTCTCACAAATGTGGAAATCAGAGCTGCTAGTTGAATTAATTCAGACAGCTCTACTAATTTGAGGCAGAGTTATGACAAGTTTTTTTGTTTTGTTTTGTTTTTTAAATTTAAGTTACTCAGCAGTACTGCTTTATCATACCAACCATGTCAAGGATCTATGCTCCAGTCATAAAAATTGGCTAAGATCCTTAAATTTCTAGGTTACTCAGTCTCAGAGGGACCACACTGCTTTGAAACAAAGTGATGTGGGGATTTTGAAGTGTCAAAAATGAATGAGAAGTAACTTAAAGAAGATATCTGCTTTGTCATATGTACCACCACAACCACCCCCATCGCCATCGAGTTACTAGACAATTGATTGGCATTCCTTAAATGCTTTCGATAATGAGATTTTAAAATTGACTGCTGAATGTGTTTACAGCCTTTTAACAGTGTCAGTGTATGACAAAGGTGAGTTCTGAGAGGTTGAGTCAAATTTTGAATCCCAGGGGACTCGGGACCTGGACTATTACCCTTTGGCATTCCCACTTGTTTTTCTGCACACGAATCCCCTGTTGACCTTGAATGAGATATCCAAAATACAATGGGGAGAAAGAGATGAGAACTGGATATTTGAACACTAATTTGGTCTCTGCTACTTATTATCTCAGGTTGTATTTTTTTTTTTTTTTTTTTTTTTGGCTTTTAACTCAATCACTCAGTTGCTATGCCCTCTTCCTTGAATCAGTATTATCCTTGCAGAGGCCATAAAAATGTATTCCTTAATTTTTCAGCATCAGTGGAACAGAGATGAAGAGAGCCAGATAATTATTTGAAGCTTCTACAGTGCAATGTACTACTCAGCATATCTATTAGCTGGAGGTTGCAATTGGAAGACTAAATGATATCCACATTTATAATGTATACATATTTATTATAATCTATGAATATAGACCTGGGCTCCAATACCAATTTAATGGATTCAGAGCCATTTATTAAATTGGCTTCATATATTTTCATGATAAAGGGTTTAAAGAATTACATTTTTTAAAGGATTTTTCACAAACTGAAAATGATTTACAATCACATTAATGAAAAGAAGTAAATTGAAGACACTCAGGTGAAGAGTTTAATACAAGGAAGTGTTTAATTTTTATACTGTAAAAGCTTAGGGTATGATTTCCAGTCAAGATGGTGGAGTATAAATGCTATGTTTGTCTCTTCTCACAACCACATCAAAATCACAATTAAACTACAGAAGAACCATTGCTGATAATCACCTAAAGTCTAGCTGAACTGAAGCCTTACAACTGAGGACATACAGAAGAAGCCACCTCGAGACTGGTAGGAAGGGCAGAGGCATGGAATGGGCTGATCCCACGTCTGCATGTGACCATTAAAAATTGAAAGGTATATCTCAGCTGTGGAGGTTACCCCCACTCCAAGGCTCCTAACCATGGTTCCAGAGCTAGGCAGAAAACTCCCCATAACTTCTGGTTGTGTAAACTTGTGGAGATCGTGACTGAGGGAGAAATATGTGACTGCACTCCCAGGCATTATTCTTAAAAGACCAGCAATGGACTTACTTACTGATGGACTCTCTTGCTCTGAACTGCAGCTCTGAAGCAGGAGCTCAAAAGGTACCAGGGACATATGAATAGGAAATAAATTATATGGCTTTAGTGCTTGGGCTGTACTGTCAGCTTTCTGCAGGAGGGAGGAGCTGGTGGATGCCATCATTTTTTTTGTTGAGCCATCCCCCTTTCTGGTGTGCAGACTCAACTCAGGTGGCTACTCTATCTGATTCTCCTCAACCTGGCTAACACCAATAGTTTGCCCTGTCCTGGAGATTCACTGGGACATCACCCCACCCAAATTTTGGGCACACCCAAGCCACTTCTAGAGGCTTTTCTGTGTAAACGACCTGTCTTGGCCCATGCTGAGTACATTCCTACTATCTCTCAAAGTTTCCAAAACTCAAACAAGCAGCATCTGGCTTTGTTGTGTCCTGTATCTCTGGCTGAGCAGCTCCAAGTCTGGCACTAGTGTCAGCCAGCCTTGGTTTGCAACTTGGCCACTTGAGGCATCTCCAAGAGCAGCACAGGTGGCAACCATCTGCAGACTGCTTTTTGGCTCATGCCAGCTGGCCCTGGGCAGAGTAAAGTCTTTGGCTGAATTTGGCCTATGGCAGGGCCCCTCCCAGGAGGCCTCAGGACTTGCACACCTAGTGGCCAGCGTTGACTGAACTGAGACATCACTGGGCTCCCTCAAAGGATGACACACCAGAAGAGCAGACTGGGCAGGCACCAGAGCCCTGCCAAAGTGAATCCTGCTCTGCAGGATGAGACTCTGCATTAACAGCTGCTCCATTTTTGTCATGGATAGTCCTCACAATAAATCAGCCCGAAGACTAATCCCTCCCACTGATGTGCAAACAGCAATCAAGGCTCAACTACAACAGGAAGGCACACACAACCCACACAAGGGACACACCTGGAACACCAAGCTCAGGTGACCAAAGAGATTGTGCTAGTAGGCCCCATAGGACATCTACTACATAAGACCACTCTGGGGTACATAGCAGCCCAACGTAATACAGAGAAACAAACACAGGGAGGCAGCCAAAATAGGGAGACAAAGAAACGTGTCCCAAATAAAAGAACAGAACAAAGTTCCAGAAAATAAACTAAACAAAATGGAGATAAGCAATGTGCCAAATGCAGAGTTGAAAACACTGGTTATAAGGATCCTCAGCGATCTCAGTGAGAACTTCATCAAAGAGATAAGAAACATAAAAATGGAGATAGAAAACAGAACCAGTCAGAAATAAAGAATACAATAACTAAAATGAAGAATACATTAGAGGGAATCAACAGCAAATGAGATGAAGAAGAGGATTGAATCAGAGGTTTAGAAGATAAGGTGTCAGAAGACACCCAATCAGTACAGAAAAAAGAAAAAAAGAATCCAAAAAAATGAGGGCAGTTTAAGGGACCTCTGAGACAACATCAAGTTTACCAACATTCACATCACAGGCATACCAGAAAAAGAAGATAGAGAGCAAGGAAATGAAAATCTATTTGAAGAAATAGTGATGGAAAGCTTTTCCAACCTAGTGAAGGAAATAAACATACAAGCCCAGAAAACACAGAGTCCCAAAATAGAGGAACCAAACAGGCCCACACCAAGACACATTATAATTAAAATGGCAAAGTTTAATGATGAAGAAAGAATCTTAAAAGCAGCACAAGAAAAGCAGTTAGTTACCTACAAGAGAGCTCCCATAAGACTGTCAGCTGATTTCTCAACAGAAACTTTGCAGGCCAGAATAATTGTTACAAAATATTCAAAGAGATAAAAACCTAGGACCTACAACCAAGATTACTCTACCCAGCAAAGCTATCATTTAAAATGGAAGAACAGATAAAGAGATTCCCAGATAAGAAAAAGCTAAAGGAGTTCATCACTACCAAAACAGTTTTACAAGGAATGTTAGAGGAACTTCATTAAGGTGAAAAAAAAAAACAATAACAAAAAACAAAAACAACAAAAGCAAAAACAAACAAACAAAAAACAACAAGAAAGAAAGAAAGGATCAAAATATGAATAATAAATGGTAATAACTACATATCTGTAAACAATTACTTTCAATGTAAATGGATTAAATGTTCTAATCAAAAGATATGTTGGATGAATGGATAAGAAAACAAGACCCTTACATATGCTACCTGCAAGAGACTCACTTCAGATCATAAGACACAGATGGACTAAAAGTAAAGGGACAGAAAGAGATATTTCATGAAAATGGAAACAAACAAAAAAAGCTAGGGGAACACTTTTACCACAAAATAGACTTATAAACAAAGGCTATAAGAGACAATGAAGGACCCAGTATTCCAATTCACAGTATTTATTCAAAGAAGTCGAAAATGCTACTTCAAGGGGATGTGTGCATCCATTTGTTTATTGCAGCATTGTTTACAATGGCCAAGTTGTGGAGGCAACCTGGGTGTCTGTCGATGAAAGAATAGATAAAGAGGAGGTGGTACAATGGGATATTGCTTGTCCATGGAAGGGAGTGGGTTCTTGCCATCTGCAGCAGCATGAATGGACCTGGAGGGAATTGTGCTGAGTGGAGTATGTCAGACAGAGAAAAACAGGTGCAATGTGATTTCACTTATATGTGGAATCTAAAGAACAAAATAAACAAACAAAACAGAAATAAACTCATAGATACAGAGAACATATTTATGGTTGCCAGATGGGAAGGGTGTTGGGGAGGTGGAAAAAGGGAAGGGATTACAAGTACAAATTGGTTGTTACATAGTAGTCATGGGGATATGGGGTACAGCATAAACAGTAAACTCAATAATATTGTAATAACTATGTAGGGTATCAGATGGGTACTAGATTTTTCCCAGTGATAGATGGGAGGGAGGTTGGGGGACGGAATGGAAAAGGTGAAGGTATTAAGAAGTACAAGTTGGAAGTTACGAAATAGTCATAAGGATGTAAAATACAGCATAGTGAATATAGTCAATAATATGATAATAACTATGTATTGTGTCAGGTGGGTACTGATATAGTCAAGGAGATCACTTTTCAAATTATATGAGTATCTGAACACTATGCTGTACACCTGAAATTAACATAAAATTATATTGAAAAACAAGAATTTAGTGTGCAATTGAACTTAAGGTTTCTGTGTGTGCTTTTTGTTAAGTTTTGCTTCTTGTAATTAGTTTTTAAACATTTTTAAGAACTATTACCATATTAATATTTTGTGTTCTTACTGACTATTTTGGTAACAGAGTCACTAAGGTGTGCCAATATTCATGCTAGTTAGTATTGAGAGCCATGTCAAATAAGTGGACGACATTAGTTTCACATTTCTACGGCTTTTAAACTCTTATGCAGTTTACCACATGATTATGTTTAATTACCTCATGATATCAATCATCACTATTGCATCTATCACTTAGATAACTATGCCATTAATATTTCCACATTCCTTTAAATAAGTATAACATTGCAAATAGATTATCACAAATCAATGTGAGATGATCCAGAAAGCACATGACTGTATAAATCTTACGTGGTGTGTGTGTGTGTGTGTGTGTGTGTGTGTGTGTGTGTGTATTTGTTGGTTTGGGTGTATTTAAGAAATAGGCAAGGTTGTAAGTTTGGGGAGAAGTGTGAAAAAAATCAGTTCTATAAACTCACTTTAGTAATCCCATGATGTGAGAGCAGAAGCCAATAAATCATCTGAAAGAAGAAATAATAATGATATATTTATAGTTAGCACTAACATTCTGGGTTATCAAAAACATGCAAATATTAGAGAAAAAATATTGGAAGGTCAGTACGTCCCAAGAAACCAGGAAGCTCATCTTGGGGACAGGAGGATAAAGTGCCAGGATTTTTTTGTGAGGGGCTGATTTGTGCTTTTCAAAGAGGAAAGCAAGCTCCATGGCATCATATAAAGATTGTTTATATGCATGCAGTGAAGAATGGGATTTATATTCTGTTTTTAAAGATGTTTATTAAAATATAACTGATGTACGATATTGTGTTAGTTTCAGGGGTACACCATAGTTATTCAACAGTACCCACTTGGCACTATACCTAGTTATTACCACATTTTGATTATATTTCCTATGCTAAAGCAGTGATCACCATGATAAGTCCAGCAACCATCTGACACTGTACCACGCTATCACAGTATTATTGACTATATTCCCTGTGCTGTACCTTATATCCCTAAGATTCATTTGTTTTATACCTGAAACTTTGAACCTCAAAGTGAAGAATAGGGAATGTAGTCAACAATATGGTAATAACTATGTGTAGTGCCAGATGGGTACTAGTCAGGGGGAGCACTTTGTAAGTTATATAACTATCTAACCGCTATGCTGTACACCTGTAATTAATATAAAATAATATTGAATGTCAACCGTAATTTAAAAAAATTTAAAAAAGGAGAGGAAAGATAAAGGGGATATATATCTTAAACAGGGAAGCTTATATAGTTTGCAAGAGCCAGGCTTTCTTCATGTGGGTAGAAGCAGCAGAGAAAGAGGCAACAATAACAGGAGAGGTGCAGGGAGCACTGATGATGACCGAATTAATGAACTAGGAGAATAACAGACATGGAGCAGAGCACATGGCTGGAACACGACCCTTTCAGGAAGAACAAGAGCCTTGAAACTCTAGTGTTTCATTGGATAGGAATTTGGAGTCCCAGTGTGCTAAAATTAGTATCTGTGTTTTTAAGTGTCTTCTCTCAAGCATCCTGCTTCTTAACTTCTTAACCATGCACATGATTTTGGTTGTTGTAATGTGGGTTGTCAAAGGTTAAAATTATTACTATTGCCATTCTCCCAATTTTTCAGTCAATATTTCAACATTTTTAACTGAAGATTTTGTCAAGTTCAAGAATAATGAAATTTTTCTTGCTTCTGAAATTGAAAATTTTAAATAGTTTTTATATAACGTTTATATACTTTTTAATTTTTATTGCCTTTATTGTACTGACTTAAACCTTCACTGAAATGTTGAATAGAAATGATGACAGTGGCCAACCATGTCTTATTCCTAAATTTAAAGGGAATTCTTTTAAAATGTAATTATTATATATGTTTGCTGAATCTTGTTTTTCTAATGTGACCTATATAAAGTGAAGCAAGTTCTCTTCTATTAATTTTTACCATACATGAACGATGGATTTGTTGCATCTATTTTTTTCTACATCTAATGACATAATATTATGGTGTTTTTCATAGATAATGTGTTGACACAGGTAAATTTGTTGATAGATTTTTCCAATGGTAAATGATTTTGAATTCCCATGATAATCTCTATTTGTTGTAATTAAATATAAACTGCTGCACATTTTAGGTAATAACTTATTGAGAATTGTTACACTTATATTCACAAGTAGGATTGGTTTATAATATTTCTTTCATGCACTATTTTCATATAGTTTTGAATGAGTGCCATAGTAGTCACATAATCCGAATCGGTAGCATTTTTTTTTCTGAATTTGGGAAATATTGTATCAAAATAATATTTATTTAGAACACATACCTAGATTTTTGTTTTATTTTGAAAATCTTTGTCGTTTAGTTCTAAAGCTTCAATCTAAATGATTATTAGAATTAGTACTGTGTGCTGGGATTTGTTTTTTTCTATAGTTTATGGAAGTCCCTAAGATAATGTTTCTCCTTGGCTTTATTTTGCCTCTTTCTTAGCTTCTATTGGATAAATTGGATGTTCTTTACTATCTTTAAAATCTTTTGTCTATCAGGTTGAAAGTCACATATTTTTATTAGTATATTTAATTGATAGTGTTGATTAAAACACAAAAATGAAATATATAATGTAATTGCAAAAGGAGGTGCTAATCCAATATGCACATTTTAAAGGACTATCTTAAAATTTGTTTCAGAACTTAAAAAAATAAATAAATAAGACAGGACTACATTGAGGATGTTGAAGACAAATGAGAAGAGGATTTATGAAGAGAATGGTGTTAGAACGAGCTGTCAGTGTGCTGTTGCTCTCATGCCCACCCAAGGGAGTGGGGAATTTACTTCTTATTTCCAATCTGGTGAGAGAAGCTTCAGCAGGACCAATACAGCTTGATCTGTTCCCCTGATTTAAGGGGAGACAAGAGGAAGTCGTCTGCATTCTGTTTGGGATAAGTGGGGGATGAGAGGTGGGGCAGCCAGTGGCAGAGGGAAGTCAATCCTTGTGGCAGTGTGTTGAGAGAAGAGATGTGGGTTTCCTGTGAACCACATGTAGGCCATGGGTGAAACGGAGCTGCTGTGAGTGTTGTCTTAGATCCTATCAGATAGGTCTGACTATAAGCATTAAATCTCTCAAAAAGTGGCTGAAATCAAATCATTGGGTTCTTATGGGCTGTCACTTCAAGGAAACTGGAGGTCAGGAGTTTCCAAGGACTGGAATCTCTAAAGAAGCCACTGAAGTGCTTGTGTGACATTTACTTCACACACGGTATCTTTTAAAAAGAAAAGTTCTGATTTCCTCATCTAACTTCAATACCCTTCTGGCAAGTGGTGGGGGCAATCTGACAGAGTTGACTGTCATGGTAGGGAGAGAATAGGCAAGGACAAACAAGATGCCAACTGCACTCCCTCCCTGATGACCAGCAACCCCAGTGCAGCAGGCCCTAGCTAAAGGAAGGGAGAAGCACTACCTTTGAAAAAAGTTGGACCACTTCATTATTATACTGGATTAGGCATTTGATGTATAAAATGCGACTCTGCCTAGACATGGAAATTTGTGTTACTTCTGTGAGATTAGAAATGTCGTGAAACGAATTATCCCACAGTATAGATCTGGTTCTGTCCCCTAAATTCTGTTTGATTGGTATTCTAATTAAAGTATTATATTTATATTATTTAGTAGTTATCATTATAGCTTTAACAAATCTCTGCCCTCCTTCTATGATATTAGGATAGAAGTTTCTCATGAATTCCTTTAACTTTGTTATGTAAGATTTTAGCATAATCCTATATGTTAATTATTTACCTTTATAGCTTCTGAGTTCCCTCTTCTTGTTTAAGACAGCTTTTTCTTCACCTATATTGTACTGATACTCTCCTAGGTCTTCTTCTTATGCTTTTATTTTTATATTTTTCTACATACCAAAGTCAGTAGGTTTAACTACATATTTTTTCTTTTAAATTGATTACCAGTGTTCTCAGTCCCATTTATTTTGAAATCTATTGTTTGCCCAAAGATATGTACTAACACAATTATCATATATTTCAGTGTATGTGTTTCTGTTTCTAGATTCTTATTTCTCTATTCTATTGTTACATTTATACCATACCATTTTTATATTTGTTTGGCTATCCCTACTCTTTAATATGTTTCCATGTGTCTTTGAAAATCTTGTCAGATTGTTTCTTCCACATGAAATTAAAAATAATACTATAAAGTTCCAAAACGATATCATTGAAATTCTGATTAAAGATTTATTAGATTTATACATTAATTTTTGATATATTTTTATTTCATTTTGTAATTTAGGGGCATGGACCATCTTTCCATTTATTTAGGTCTTGTTTTATGTACCTGATAAGTTTTTTTCTCATGATGCCTCACTTTTGTCATTGTTATTGAATTCATTCCAAGATTCTATATAGCTATTATTAGTTTTGCAATAAGATTTTCCACATGCAGCGTTTGGTAGTATAGACTTCAGGAAGCAATCTTTAGGAAGTCTCTAGGGAGACTTAGGTCCAAATGTGCTTGGGGCACAGCCAAGAACAGGTGAACCTGTTCTGGGCAATGTGGAAAGTGCTGAACCATTGTGAGGCGACAGGGCAACCTGCCATTTAGTCCCTCTACAGAAATGTACTGAATGCTTATTATTAAGTACCAGACACTGCTCTAGGGTACTGTAGTAAAGAGAACAGATGGCAACAACAACAAAAACCCCTTGGCTTTGTTTAGTTTATGTTCAAGTAAAAGAGACAGACGATAGTCAAGAGAAATAAACTGTACATATATCACGTTATGCAGTACTAAAACTGAGGAGAAAAATCAAGCAGAAGGAAGATAACATGGGATGGGCTGACATTTCAGGTACCATCTAAAGAGAAGACGGGCATTAATAAAAGATGAGAAATAGATCATGGATAAAAGAAAAAAGTTCATATAATGAGCTGTATTTACCTATAATAATAGGGTTCACCATTAATCCATGTGAAGTGGAAAGTCTCAAGAGAGTTTTTAGCAGAGTATTGAAGTGATATGGTATGGTTTAATTTTTTGTTTGTTTATTTGTTTGTTTTTTGGTTCTGGGTTGAGAATAGACTAAAAAGTGGTAGCTCTGATCCAGGTAAAATGGCAGTGAGGGTGGTAGGAAGCGATAAATACTTGAATTATTTTGCAAATACAACTGGAAAGATTTGCTGACTGAACTAACATGGGGTGTGAAAGAAACAGAGGAGTCAGGCATGACACCATTGCTTTTCTGTGTGAACATCTGTTAAATGGTGACTACTACGGAAGAAGATGTTGGCAGGGATGGTGGTCAGGAGCTCGGTTTTGGACATGTTATTTAAGAAATACCTACTAGAAATCAAGTAGATACTGAGTTGGTGGTTGTCAAGTGTGTGTGTTAGGGACCAGGAAAACTGATAAAGAGGTGGGAACCATCAAAATACAGATGGTGCTCCAAACCATGAAGTTGGAGATCACCTAGCAAGTGAGTATAGGTCTAAGAGAAGATAATCAAGATCCGAGACTTGGAGTAGTCTAACATTTAGAAGTAAAGAGAAAGAGGATAGTTCAGCAAAAAGATTGAGAAGAAGGGACCAGAAAGGTAGAAGAAAAATCAGTCAAGTATTTTCATTCTAAGCTAAGAGGCAATTGCATCCAAGAGGAGGAAAATGCTGCTGAAAAGTCAAATAAGATGAGAAATGAGAATCAACCATTGTCTTCGGCAGCATGGAGTTAACTGATGATTTTGATAAGAGCAGTTTTTGTGACGTGGTGGAGGAGCACATTCACTGCAGTGAATTCAGGAATTTGATGAGAAAACTTGGAAACAGAATATTGATGATTCTTTTAAGGAGTGTTGCTTCAAAGAATAGAGATATAAGACATTAACTGCAATGGGAAGATGATAAAGGGAGATTTTTCTGAGATACAAGAAATTAAAACAGGTTAGTATGTTTAGGAGAATGAACCACAAGAGAGAAAAAACTGATGTTGCAAGAGACAGAGGAAAAAATAGGTGGAGTGATGTCTTTGAGTAAGTGAGAAGGAATAGCATTTAACTTACCTGTGGAGAATTGGCTTTGGCTAGGGGCAAGGTCATATGAAGAGAATATGGAAACCGTTGCAAGCAGACAGGTAGATGTGGCAGTAGGAGCTTGTGGAATTGTTATTCTGAATGATTTCAGTTTTCATTGAAAAAGGAATCAAGGTCATTTATTAAAAATTTGTATGGGGAACGGTGTATTAGAGGTTTGCGAATAGAGGAAAATAAATGAGGTAGTCACATAGGAGTAGGTCTGTTCCAGCCAAGCTGTGGTAGCATATAAAACCTCTCTGCCCACCAACAAAAGCATACTCTTGTTTTTCTTTTGTTACAGTTCTCCATTTTTCAGCTAGACATACTGCCTTCTGGAATATGGCAGCATTCTTTGCAGCTAGTTATGATTCTTTATCTAAATTATTCAATGAGATTAGGTAGAAATGCTGCTTGTAATTTCTGGGTAACTTTCTAAAGGAGGGGCTGGATTTCTTTCTTCCTGCTTTTTGTTGCTTGGACTGCAGATTCGATGCCTGGTAGATGAGTAGACTATTTGGACCAAGGCACACTTAGGTACAAGTTTATTATGGCAGGAGCACGAGTAAAATGGAAAGTGAGACTAGAAAGGAGGAAAAACAAATACAAAGTGGTGTGTTTCTGAGTCAACCACAGTTTCACAAGATAACAGCTGGTTCCACAAACAGGAAAATCTGTAATGCGCAGGATGGGAGCAATTGCTGCTGTCTTTCTGTTATCTATTGTCTCTTATTAGCCCAACTTCTCACTTTGGGGTACTCTCTTCTCCCCACTTCTGACTCAACTGGCCCTTCCAGGTGGGTGTTGGGGAAGCCAGAGCCTCAGAATGTCAGGTCGAGTCAGACATGGACAGTGGAGCTGCTGGGGTGCCTGCCTCAGGGGTCCTGGTGGAGACACTATCAGAGGGCGACCTTTGTTCTCAGAGGAGGCCGACAGAAGCTTGGTGGGAAAGAAGATTAGTATTGGTGACCAGGGCTCTGTATTTGTGGGGACTTGGTGGCTTGTTGCTGGGATTACTCTGGCCAGAAACCAGGGCTTGAGAGCTATTATTTTTACTTTGCTGTTATCAAGGGAGAACATGGGACAAAAATGTGAGTCTCCATTTTTTCATCTATTTCAAAGAATGCTTTTTGAGGTAAGGGAAAATGGTTGAAAATAGTGTTCAATGTCATTCTTATTACCTGTGATTAGAGGTTCAAGCACCTTTTAAGTCTAATTTCTCTAGATTATGTATTTATCTTTCATTGTATTGTTAATAAATATTTGGGAAAATACTCAGAATGGATATGATGCTAGGTTCTAGATTCTGAATGTGGAGTGTTCTTACTGCGAAGGCAGTGAGTCTGTGCATACCAAATGGTGTAAGTTCTTAAAACAAAACACTGCAACACAGTATGCTGTTGATTAAATCAACTTCAATTCTGCCATCAAAGGAGGAAGGGGCTTTAAAAATACTGTTTTGTAATTAGCGGAAATATGTAATTTGAGAAACCTTCCTCTTCATCTTTATTCACTTTCTAATGTATTCTGAAGACTATAAATAAATAGTGAAACCCTCTGATTCTAAAATGGTTGAAGGTAGAAAGGAGGAGGCAGTCCCACTTCTCTTTTTAAAAATGGCATGGAGAATGAGGGATGAGGGATGGCTGGGTCACCTCAGGCTGGGCTAAGGGAAAAGAGAGCTAGAGTTTGAACAGGGCTTCAAGGAAAAGACACATGTCAGATAAAGTGGTGGGTTGATAATGGTGTGACAGAACTACTTAAAATCTTTTCAGTAAGGGGAAGGAAAAATCAATTAATCTGGCTCATGTGGTTTGGCGCTAAAGGCTGATATCCAGTCCACGTTGCTCTAGACTCCCCTGAGAGATATTTTGGCTCTGGGTGAAGCACTATTGTTGACCTTACTGCTTGTCACATTCAAAGACTTAGAAAGAAAACTGACCAGAAAAAAAAAAAAAAAAAAAAAAAAAAAAAAACAGAGAGAGAGAGAGCAAAGAAAAGAAAGACTAACCAAGGGATTTCCTGGTATATAGAGAGATTTTGTTTATTCTCCTCAATGGAATAGGATTATGATGTTTGGCTGAAAATGACAAGAAACCCAACATAAAAGTGTGTTGAGCATAGAAGTTTATTTTCCTCCCACATAAAAGTCCAGAGGTGGGGTCCAGGGCTGGTGTGGCTATTACGGTCCCTGATATCAGGGAGTTGGGCTCCTGCCTTGATGCGTTGCCATGTGTGGTCAAGCACTGCATGGTCCAACGCGGCCACTCTGACCTCAGTGGTAAAATTTATCCCAGACAATGAGAGAGAGCAGGAAATGGATGGGCCCTAGCCCCACGCTTTAAAGAGAGTTCCAAGAATATGTACACCACATATACGTACACATCATTTTCCAGACTTAGTCATCGGGATATTCTTAGTTGAATGATCAACTAGAAAGTGTAATTTGTATTTGACGTTGCCGTGTGCCCAGCTGAAATTTGGGATTCTTATTACCGAGGAAGAAGGGAACATAGATTTTGGTGGGTTGTCACAATCATTTGAGCCACTGGCATTTAGTTTTCCGAGTCATTTTACAATATATTTGCACGTATATTTTTAAAATTTAGACTAATATTAAAATGCATTTTTATTTCTTTTATTCCTTTCACACACTTTAATTGAGCAATTCAGAATTAAGATTACAATTTCAAATAGATTGCTCACATTCAGTTTTTTCTGGGAAAGTAAAAGTCATGGATTTCCCACTCTCTCAGCAGTGGTGTCTCATTGCAATGATGTTCAAGTTATGTTTTCAGATGAGCATATTAAATGGAATCTACTTACCAAAGTGCTGAGACTATTTTTAAATTATTGTCTTCTACGTTTTTAGCATTTGTTTGCCAGCCTAGGAAAGAAAGTGAGTAAGACATACTCCCTGCCTCCAGAATTCTATTTAGTACAGTAGGCTTTGATGCCCACAGTATGCCAGGCACTGTGTTCAGAGACGAGTAAGACAAGATCCCTTTCTTTGAGGCAATCTCCATAGAAGAGCGGGTCAGCAGCCAGCAAGTCCTTACAATTCCACATAGTGCTCTTGGGTCATTGGGATGTGTACAGGAGTCCTTACACAGATAAGTACAGACTATCAAATACTCGAGTAAAGTTATATGCTGAATGAGGGATTAACCAATGTTTTTAAAACATCAACTTTTTCTTAGGAAAGGTATAGTTCATTTTTCCTTCTTCCTCAGCTAGTATTAAAGTTAAAATTGTGGCCTTTTCTTTCTTTTTTCCTTGCCAGTCCTTTATCTCCACTTCCAGCGTACTCTGAGGCACTGTCCTTCCTGCTGTCAGACACGGGGAGGCAGTGGACTTGACTTTCCCCTCCGCGCATTTCTGGGTTGGACGCCGGACTCAGACTGATCCGAGAAGCCTCCTGACCGGAATGGGCGCCTCACAAGCAAAGACAGACAGGCTTTTCGTTGAATAACATAGGAGGGAAAGTATTTTCCTGCTAAGCTAGGAGGCTGGGGGTGCGGGGGAAGTCCAAATCCACGGAGCGGCGGCCTTCTGAAGAGAAGCTGCCCAAAGAGGACGAGACCCGGGACAGCCAGGTGAGGATGCGCGGGCGTGGCGTGACCGCGAAGCCAGTTCTGGCCCTGTATTTGCACTTCCGTTTGACAGGAAACTCTTTTAGGAGGCTTAAACCCCTGTAAATTGGATTTCCGTGTGTGCGGACAAAGGAGTTCCGACAGACACCTAGAGGTGATAAAAATATAGTGAGGGAAGTGGCTGGCACCTGGTATAGTGTTTATGAATCTGTATTATTCCTACTTCCAGCCTTTAATACGGTTTTCCCAAGAACTGTTTCTTGTGGATAAGTTTTTCTACAAAATGAATGATCCCATGAAAAACAGCTTGCTAAAGAGTATTGCTAATTATATCAGTGTCTTGATATAACGTTTTGTTGAAATCTCTGAAATCTTGCAGAGGAGCCTGGCAGTGGTGTATAAAACCAACGTCCCTCATTTCACTTGTCCATAGACACCACTTTTCCTTTTAAACTTCTGTTTTGAGAAATACAGCTCTTAAAGTTCTGCTGTATAATTTCACCTGGAAGATTCTAGGTCATAGGTTAGCATTTTGTGACCTTGGAACTTGATTTCTAGTTTAAGAAAAATGAAAAAGAAATCTCTCATAATCACCTAGACAACTTCTTTCTTCATAAAGCCTAAACCTCGTTAATATATTTTGCTAAATTTTGGGAACGAATGTCATAGTGGATCAGATTTGTGACATATTAAAGATAACTATTGTCCTGGATAATAAGCATGGTGGCACATAAAGTTGGCTGAAAAGGTGAAGTTCATCACAAAATTATCTGATAGGTTCCAGTCAGACTGGCTTAACTACAATGTAAGCCACATTTTGAAAAGTAGCATGATTTCTTTTATTGTCATTGGAACAATTTCTATGTTTTAAAATAATTTAATTACATTTTCAATTTATTTAACAATGAGCCTGATATAAAGCAGGCAGAAAATCATTTTGGGATTAGAATATTTATTCTGATTTATATTCTTTTTTAGTTATTTCCTAAATATATATATATATATATATATATATACATGTATATATATATATATAGTACTGAAAAAGGAAAGAAAATATAATAATTATAATCAACTGTATCAGGATCTATGGCATATTAACTTTCGTTTGTTAGTGAATTATATGAGATTTCAAATATGGTACAGATATAAGATTTTCAAGAGAAATGATAATAAAAAGGTTATAAGCAATATAGTCTCATCTACTTCAATCATTAAATTATTAGTGAAACTCCTTTGTTTAATATTTCTTATCCTCGTAATGTCTCGAATCAAGCCACACAAACATTGCTTTGTGCTAAATCAGATTTTGCTTGCGGAACAATGTGAGAGGCCCATGGAGAGTGCCCTCTGGAGTCTTCTTAAACAACGCCTAAAATTAAACCATTAGTGGTCTTTTTCTTTCCTTGCTCATCTTACTTCTCTTCCTTCTTGTTTTTCACTAAATGCCCTTTTTGGGAGGAGGTGGCATACTATCTTATAATGTTCAAACACAGTTTGAAAGAGTAACACATTCCATGCATAACATCTTAATGAGATTGTTCCTTTCCGTTTTCGCTGTTAATTACTCGATCCAAGCCAGAGACATCCACTCCCTGGATTATTGGAATATCATTCTGACTGTGTTTTCTGCTTCTACTCTTGTGTCCCCTCTTAGCATAACACCAACATCATCCTTTTAAAATTACAGTAAATTATGGGTCTTCTTTACTCAAAGTCCCCAGCGGCTCCTCATTTCCCTCATTTTAAATGCCTGAGTCTGTGCCATGGCCTACACAGCCCTGTGTGACCTGTGACTTCATCTCCTAATCTACATCTCCTGCATCTCCTTCTGACTTCATTTTCTATACTTCCTCCTGCTCGCCATGCTTTCCTACTTTCAAACATGCCTTAGGATGTCAGTATCATTGTTTCCTCTCTGCCAGATACCCTCGTGGCTAATTCCATGCCTCTTTTATGATTTTATTTACATGTTGCTTTCTCTCTGTGACTTACCCACACTACTTTTTTTTTCTTTAAAATTCTAACCACCGTCATCACTCTGAAAGTCCCTTACCCTGCTCTACTTTTTAAATCTTTTCCATGACACTTATAAACTTCTAACATGATATAAAATGTTCTTATTTATTATGTGTGTCATTTATTTGTTGTTTCCTCCTACCAGAATGTGGATCCCATGAGGGCAGAGATTTTTGTTAGTTGGGGTAGGAATGTACCCTAAGCACCTAAAACGCACCTATCATGGGGTAGATAACAAATCATACTTTTAGAATAAATGGATAATGAGAGTCATCTGTGAAGGGCAGGAATATACCAGCAAAGTATAGAAGCCATGGATGCCTCAGAAATGTGGGCAATGGTGAGAAGGAAACCACAGAAGGTAAAGGAATTACGTTGCCCTTGGCCTGTTGACAGACTCTTGGACCAATCTGGCTGGGAATTAATTTAGATTCTGAATTTGTGATAGGATCATCTACCAACTTCATTTCACCCACTCCCCCATTGTGTAGAAAGCAAATGGACTGCAGCAGGCTTAGTTTCTTGTCAGCTGTCTTACGAAGGTATGATTAAAATCCAGCCAGTGTTAAATATGCTTGTTCCCTAATGGGAACTCTTTTAATTCTATCGTCTTGAAAACATTCAAATGTCCTTCAGTTAGTGCTATGTGCTGATGACCTTTCCATGTGCTGATTTACTTGCTTGAAGTACACCCGTAAGACAGCTGTGGAGAGAGTATCAGCTTTGCTGTATCAGCACTGTGCTATTGACTGCTGATAAGCCTGACAATAATTTGGGTCATGGACAGGCCTGCACCAGGGACTCAGAGAGAAATGCTGAAGACCTTAATTGACATGACCAAGCCCCATATTCATAGAGAAACCTCTATAGTAGGCAGTATTTTGCCAAGGGATGTACTGATTAAGAGATAAGAAAACTAAATTGGAAAGCTTATGTTTTCTGGAGGAGTTTTGGGGAGCTACAGGTTGCAGGTATATCTGGGCATCTCTAAAAGGCCTTACTAAAATTATTAGAGGGATGTGTCCTAAAATGTGTTAAAGAAGTCCACTGCTAAAGCAACTATTAGCAGAGATTACTTCTGCAAATAGGGAGCTTAGAGTTTTAGAGGAAGAAGAATTTTAATTTCATGCGTATTTATACTGTTTGAATTTTTGTTAGGCAATTGGATTACTTTAAAAAAAGTTGTCAATATGTTTTTGATGAACTCAGTTGTTGGTGTGTACATATTGAATTCCATGCAAAAAATAATTACTAAAATTATAAAAAACAAAACAAATGTCACAGAAGCTTTTGTATTATGAAGTCTTATGTCATGGCCCCTAAGAAGAGGGTCATGACATATCTTATTATGTATACATAGTCTCACTCAAAAATTGGTTTTGTCACAAAGTTTATTAATACTTCAATTGATTGGAACATGAAATGTGTTTTCCCTTTATGAATTAATTTTGCATAGGTGGTCTAATTCTGTTATAATTTTCTATGTATCAAGACCAAACAAACATACTCACATCTCTTTGAAGAAAAATGCTAATAAATTGTAAGCTCAAACCACACATTAGCCATGTTTCCATAAAAGAAAAGCACTTTAGCGTTCCAGTGTGGAATATTAGCCCTGCACCTGCTTCTCTTTCATCCTGTAAGCAGAGTGATAGGGTCATCTCTTTTCTCTAGCTCTCACTATTGGGGGTAGGAAGTCTTCTAAGTGCTCTAGCTTTCCTGACACCTCCTAGACAAGAACAAAGAGTTCTGGAGTAGGGGCTGAGGAGCCTGAATGTTATAAGAATGAGAGAACTCAGTTCCAGGAATTGGAAAAGGGTGAGAACCAGAGGAGTGGGCTTGGGGACTCCAGTGGAACAATGGCTGGGTGGATCACTTTCTTCATCCTCATTTCCTTTGTTTTCACCACTGCTCAGTGAGTCTTGTTTGGCTGGGAGCACTTGTAGGAGTGGGCAAAGAGAGAAGCAGCAGTTCCAGCCACCTTCTGGACAACAAGACAGATTTCTCTTGCTCTTCTCTCCCCACTTCTCTTGCTAAGATGAAGAAACTAATACCAGGATGTTGTCACACAGCACCCTAACCGTTTGTCCCTACCATCCTTTCCTTAAGGAAAGAGGGTTGCGGGGTTGTCCCTCTTAGGGGTTGAGTTTTATAGGTTTCCTCTCTTGGTCCCAGTATGCTGGGTCTGCGGTCAAAGACGAGTAATTTTCCTCAAGGGAGGAACGACTTAAGCCAGACGGGACCCCAGGGACCCCCATGAGCTAATGTGAAACTAGGAGGGATGCCCCTCCTCCAGTGCTTTCTGGAAGCTGCTGACGCATGCTTCTGATGTCTGGCACCCTATTGTGCTAAGGAACGTTAACTGAGCGAACTTATCTCGCTTCCCGCTTAACTCATGAGGTAATTGCTCTGAGAAACCTACTCCCCCAGGGGTTGTACACACCGCACCTTGATCATGTGGGGACAGCATACACAGGTTGCTTTGGGACAATATGATTGGGTATTGGAAATATGCTAATTGTATCAGTGGTGTGAGAGTCTTGCAGACCCTGCCCAGAATCATGTGATGCCTATTGTAAAAAAACAATAAATACCCACGACGACCCGATTCGGGGCTCCAGTCCCTTGAGGCTGTGAGTCCCTTGGTCCTCTGTGGTTTCTTTGCATTCAGTGTCTCTGGTCTCTTTATTTCTATAATAGAATTTAGCCCTTGCCGCCTCCCTCGCTCTCCCCACTGCTTGTGTTGTGCAGGACGCAACACCAGGATGTTAGGAATAAAAGTGGTGAGATCATGTGGGAGGAATTAGCTAAACAGGTTTCCTTCCCCTCTTGTCATTTACTTCTGCCAGTTGTAGCTGCCATCCTACGATGTATAAAGAGCGTAGCCCAAGGCTAGAAAATGAAAGGAGGAACAAAGATGAGTACCAGGGGCCAGGGATACTGCTGAAGAGGAGAAATAAGAATGTGGGGTAGCTCCCACTGCTTGAGTAAGTGTGGCAGGACTTGTCCTTTCATCTCCACCCATCATCCGGGTCCTCCTCTGTATGACCCTAATACTAGTACCTTCACAGTCTTCCCAGCTTTGAGACGGAAAGAAGGAGAGGAAGAATAAAGAAGCATAATAATAATTTTTTGATTATATAACTAATATTTATTGAGCCTAACTATTTACTAAGCATTTTTCTAAGCCTTTTATATGCAACTGTTTTAACTTTTATAATGATTATGTAGTGTGGGTATTTATTATTATCTTTACTTAATAGATGAAGAAACTGAGGCACAAATAGGTTGTGTAACTTGTCCAGGATTATATGGGTGACTTAGCAGGTGCAGTTGCTAATTTGTGTTTAATATATTCAAGGGCATCAGAGGAAAATCAAGGACCATTTTTATCACATATCTACAGGTATGAGTAGCATTATCAGAGGCCTAAGACATGAATTAAGCAGTTCTCTTGTAGATATGCTATTTTACTTGCAAATAGAATCATACCAGGACAGAAATACGTAATTGTAAGTTGAGATGTTATTACTTTTCATTCAAAAAAAAAAAATACTGTCTCTTGCTTGAGGGGACAAATAAATAACTGAAAACAAAAAGATTTCCTAAGCAAGTTATCACACAAGGAATTAGATGCTTGCTCGCTATGGTCCATCTTTCCGGAACAACGTTTTTCTTAGGGAAAATGTTAATATTATATAATAATGTTGATTCTAATGGTACAATTTATTGAGCATAAACATCGCATGGCAAAACTGTATGAAATCCTGCCATTGATTCCGACATCTTGCTTTGCCTAAGATGAATTGCTTTGCCTCTAGATGAAATCTGTGGACAGAATCACCTGCTAACTTTCCTGCTACTTACCTGAATGTGACTTGACATTCTAAAATTTTACTTGTGAATATTAGGGAAGCAATCTAAGGAAAGTTATTAATTTTTACTGTTGTATGCTTTTGTTATATGCTAATTATATTTAAAATATTCACAAAAGAAGTGAAAATGTATTAATTCTGTAAATTTTGGACCACAAAAGAAATCTGGAGGTTGTGTCTCCATTGCCAAAGTCTTGGGAAAGTTTACTTATAAACTCAAACTCAAGTTGAAATATATACAACTGATGTCAGATACAGTTAACATGCATATTTGGAAAAGGAAGAAAATAAAACATGGCTCTACCAGTAGAGGAAGAGGACACTGGCTAATGAATAAATATACCCCTTAACCTTCCCCTCAAAAAAATAAATAAATAAAAATAAAAGAGAGATATAATTTTTTTTTTTAATTCTACTTTGTTACTTTCCAAAAAAATGGTGTTGACTATGCTAGATGAAAACAGTTTACCTGGTCCAGGCAAATTCTGGAGCTATAAAATGTGAATTATAGAGATCTGCATTCGTTTGAAATAGCCATGATGCTTCCATAGTCTCAGCAGATTGGCTTTGGGGTATAGAGAATACCAAATATGAGGTACTATTGAAGCACCTCCACTTGCTCTGTTAACTTTTAAGACACTGTAATTTTTCTATGCTTCTGATTTGTGACTTGGGTGCATGGATTCAGATACATATTATGGCCTAAGGCATTTCCTGTAAGACATGGCCTTCCAAAGGGTGAACAGATTTTTGAGAAAGTATCCTTGGTGAACACTTTTTAGATAAGAAGCATTTCTTAAAATTAGTTTGAAGTGAGAAGTATATAACCCTAAGATAAGCATGAAGTTATCACACTTCTGTATATCTGTGATTGGCAAAACCTTCTGGAGACTGGCAGGGTTTAACAACTCTATTTTTATTAATTCTTGTAATTCTGGACCAGTCTTCATTCCAGACTTTCTCCAGATGATATTGAAAATGAACATTGATTACACATCTGAAGATTTTAAAAATTGAAGAGCATTTTAATTTGGAACATCAAGACATTCTCGTGTAATTTTTAAATAAAGACACACCACTTAAATATATAAACTATGACACCAATTCCTTTAATTGAGCAAAGCATTTACAAGACCATTTTTCAGGCTGAAAAAGGAATCACACGTTTATAAAGCCAAAGTTCCTGCCTGGAGAGATAAAAGCTTAAAATAAGATAAGGTGATAACTTTCTCAATGTTTAGTAAGTTCATTTGGAGTCAGAAGCAGAATGTGTATACCTTATGAATTCACCAAAAAGCTGTAAGTGTAAAGTCATGTTCACATGACACTCTACTTAACAAATCCTTATGCGATAAACCCAGTAGGGGCAGAAAAGAAAAAAAAAAATGTGACGAGAAACAAAACGTTTTTATTTCACACAGAGCAAATTTAGCTGCCCTCTCCAGATTAACACCAGATTTCCCCTCTGAAACACCAAAGAAGGTATTCTGCCCTATATTTTAGCACATCCAGTAAAAAGGGGGAAAAAGTGACAAATACTTTGAGAAAGCTAACAAGATTCAATTATATTCATGGTATTTTAGCTTGCTTTGGGAAAGTAAAGGACATTAAAAAGAATTCGAATTCAAATCTCACATTATTTTTCTGACAAAGGAGAAAATAGTAGGTTTGTTCCATGTGGCATCAGATTATTGTTTGTACACGATACTGAATAATACATAAGGGACATCTTCCACGTTAATGATTCCTCTCATCCTTTGGAAGAATGTTTACTCTCTTGATTTATTGTTAGTCCAAACACAAATGGTTTAAATCCATTGTACATGTAGACATAGACTAGTTTAGAATGATTTAAATTTGAAAAAGCTAAAAATTGTTAAATCTATGGCTGAAACTCCATTGTATTTCCCTTTGACGTAGAAACCTTTGTCCTCAAAAGACTAGGCGTTGACCTCCTGGGCTTCAGCCTTTTCCAGCAGGAGTCTGCAGGCTGGGTCACCTTCTCAGAGAGCCAGTATGATTATGTATTAAACCCACTACATAATCAAAACAGATCATAACTGAGTTTTTCTAGAGCATTCTCTTAACCACCAGAAGCTCCTGCTAGTTTGAAAACAGAACAATTCTTTGCTCCATTAAGCTAGGACTTACAAACCTAATCAAAGTGGCCATCGCTCATTGCTTCTCAGAGACACCCCTCTCTATCAGGGAACGGTGAACTGAGGGCCAGCTGAACTGAATGAGGCTCCCATCTTTAATTCCTTGGCCAGTGGCATGACAGCATCCACCTTCTCTTCCACACGCATTCTTAAATTTCTGGGTGTGTCTCCCAGTCCTCACAATAATTCTGGGTGGTATTGTCATTTACGGAATAAACCATCTAAAACCCTGAATGCTCAGTTCTTCTCCCCTAACCTCAGTGACCTGCACCCCCTGTCATTGTATGAATCCACTGTCACTGTCAGATCCCGCTCCTTGGCATCACCAGCACAATCTCACTCTGAAATAGGAAATCCATTCATTCACTCTGTGACCATAGCCTCCTCCCTCACATCTTTCTCAGTTTGTCCAATTCACTTATTCTTAAATAATTTGGGAACCCCTGGTTCCTATCTCTTATATATTGTCTCTCTTTTCATTTACCTCTTCAGTGTTCACTTCTCTCCTGGTGCTCTATTCTGTGCCAGCATCAACGCACATCTGATGGGAGTCCCTCAGACTCTTGCCGTTAAAGACACAGGCTCACCCATATCTGTACCCATTCTTTCCACCTGCTCTGGTTATAGTTGAAGGGTTACTCCTCCTTCTGTTCCGGGCCAGTGCCTCCATCTGATCTATGGATCCCATTTTATTCTGCTTTCTCTGGAACACTGATCTATTGATTATGTTCCTTCTCTCTGTACGTTGAAATTTTCCCTCTGGCCTGCACATTCTCTGTGAGATTTAAGCATCTCCAAGTCCCTTCTGTCTTAGAAAGATAGTATTTCTGCCCCATATTCTCTTTCATCTATACTTAATCTTTATCCGCCTCCTTCACAGGAAAATTTCGTAAAAGAGATGTCACACTTGCTGATGATTTTCTTATCTCCCATCGTTTCTCTGAAACTTTTCTTTTTCTCACAGTCACCAGTGGCATCTTTTTGATAATATAATGTGCTGTTTTCATAACTTGGACCCATTGGCAACATTTAACACAGTTCATCACGTCTTTCTTCTTAAAACACTCCTTTTTCAGGATTTCTAGGGCAGTATCTTTGTCTGAATTTTAGCCTGTTGTTCTCGCTGCTCCTTCATAGTCTCTGCAGGTGCCAACGATGTAATCTGTCTCTTAAATACTAGACCTTTTCTCATCTCGCTTTTCCTAATGAGGTTAATGACTCCCATGGCTTCAAAGACAAAATTGATACTGACATCTCCCAAATCTATACGTCTGATTGAGATCTTTTTCCTGAGCTCCAGATCTGTGTATCCATCCACCGATTGGACATTTCTAATAGCAATTTGTATTGGTACTTTCAAGTAAATTCATCCAAAATTGAACTTATTATCCACTATGGAACACTGGAGTATACATTTAAGAGAATAGGATTACTATCCACCGAGTTGCCCACACCTGCAATATGGGAATCTTAGCACTCTTTTTTTTTTTTTTTTTTTTTTTTTTTAATTAAAGGTTATTGGGGTGACAATTGTTAGTAAAGTTACCTAGGTTTCAGGTGTACAATTCTGTAATATATCATTTATCTATCACATTGTGTGTTTACCACCCAGAGTCACTTAACACTCTTTAATCCTCCCTCTCTGAAGAAATCAGTTACCAATATCTGTTGATTCTACTTCTTGAATATCATTCAATCTTGCCTACTAGCTCTAGTTCAGTGTGAAATTGTTCTTTCATTAACATTTAATGATGGCTTTTCTTGCCATCAGTCATTTTTCCATGCTACAACTAGCAATGTTTCAAAAATCTAAATGTCTGACTATGCTACTACCTTACTTAAAATTTTCAGTGTCTTCTTAGTGCTACTATGAGAGTGTTAAAACTCCTTTCTGTGGCTTACAAAGCTTCCTTTTGCTCATATTTACTGTTCTCCCTGTCACCATACTTCATCTTTTAATCATACTGAATTAATTTTCTTTATTTAAAGTCTTTGTCCTCTTTAAGGTCCAGGTTTTGACTATTGTTCCTATTTTCTCATCCCTTACTTCTTCCTCAACCTCGTTACCTAGCTAACTTCCATTTTATGACTCAACTTAAATATATCATTGTGCTATAAAGGCTTTTCTGACACATGTTCACCTCCCTCCCCCTCACACCATTCCATGTAAATTCTCTTCCCTCTTGTTTTTGAGATAACTGAGAGCTGTACTTTTCCACACATACCACACTATATGGAATTTCATCTCATCTCACCTCCATGAGAGAAGTGATTTTATCTGACTCGATTACCATTATTTCCCTAGTCACTAGCATAGGACCTGTGTCACACATTTTTGTTGCATCAACACATAATTGAGTATGTAAAAATTATTGAAAGTCTGTTATATTTTGTTTTATAAGGTGCAAAACTATAAAGCTAAATGGATGTGCCCCCTTTCTACGAGTTTATAATTGA
Source organism: Rhinolophus sinicus (assembly GCF_057876585.1). NCBI lineage: Eukaryota > Metazoa > Chordata > Mammalia > Chiroptera > Rhinolophidae > Rhinolophus > Rhinolophus sinicus. The sequence goes on along the minus strand of NC_142517.1, from coordinate 106,123,686 downwards.
AATGGGAAAAGAACGGTACACTCCCTACCCTTCTCAGCAAAAAGTCAAAAAAACTCTCACTGTGCCATAATTTCTTTAAATTTAATGAATGCTCAAGAATGAGGAGGTAAATTAAGGCAGAAAGACAGTTTGTAATCAGATTATCTAAGGTCTTGAAACCAGGTCAATGAGGTTGGTTTTGAAGCATCAAGATATTCAGGTAACACTAGAATTGTAACTTGTCAACTTGAAAAAGAGTAATTAAAATGCAAACTTGTCTTGGAAAAATGATAGGTTGGTATCATTCCTTTATATTTCCCCTAATTGAATTGCTTATTTGCATTTTATCTATAGAGTTCACTATTGTTGACAGTCAACTATAGATCTTGGTATTCATAATTATGTTACTTGGTGGAATCACCACCATATTGGCTAGATTATGGTAGATCACATTTCAATAATGCAGAGGATTAAAGGAGACATTAAAGAAGTCATCAAATCCAGCCCTTTGGGAAGGGTGGTCATGTATCACATAGCTTTAACAGACATTGGTGTAAGCCGAACTGTCTGTTTGCTTTGTGTTTTGAAGATGTGTTGATATTGGCATGATGTATCTATTAATAAAAAGAACATAGCAATAACTTTATTTCCCTTTTTTCAAAATGTTTTTATAAAATTATCTTTCTAAACACTATCATTTACTTAACCTTATATATTCTTGAGCTTCAAGTTATATGTCTGTAAAATATGGATAATGATAGTATGCATTTTGTAAGGTTATTGTGAGAATTAAATGAATGAATCAGTGCTTCCCATTTTCATTTTAGTTCCTTTTATGGTATAAGGAAAATAATTCACTATTTCTAAGCTCTGAGGTGAAATGATGAGGTAGTTCATGGTAGGTCCAGTCCAGAGGGTCCAGCCTGAGGTTTCTGATTGTCCCAGGACCCCCCTGACTACTCTGAAGGCTGCTTGAAGGTTGTGATCTTTGCATACACCTGAAGCCCACCAGAGGTAAACATTTCAGAGGCCCTGAGTTCGTAAAGCTCTTAAACTGACTCCTGACACATAGTGAGTGATGCAGATCTTACTGGGGCTTTACAGTAACTTTGTGAACACGAGGCAGGGGAGATACTCATGCCATTTTGTAGATGAGCACCCTGATGCTGGGGGAGATGTATGCCATAGCCAGAAAGTTCTTTCCAAGACACGATTTTAAGCAGAAGGGAAACTCTCGGAACATCCTCTCCCCTGCCCTTACCCCAGCTAAGCTAAGAAAGACATAAAAATTACATAGAATGGGCAAGTCAAAGTTATACATGCGATTTTAATACTTGCTCCCAAAGTCAGTTACGCCTGCCTTTTGGAATGTCCAATGTCTCCTCTGGTGATTGTCGCCATTGTGTTTCAAAATGTGGAGGTGATTTTGTAGGGATGCTACATGTCAATTACATTTACTCTTTGTCCAGTGATGTATTGCAAATTGTAGATAATGTTAAATGCATTAATCACACAGAAAAAAAATTGCCAGTGATAAAATAATAATAATAATGCTCATAACATTTCAAGGAGCAATTATCTAATTTGGTGGTATTATTTCTCCTGAGTCTCTGGAGGAAAATCCTCTAAAATTGATTCATTTTTTTCTTAATTCAGAGAAAAAATTGGAATGGCACCTTGATGCAAGATGCCTTTCTAAAATAATAATTTACCAAAATAGTTTTCTTGCTTATTTTAAAAACTGTAACATTAGAAGAAAGCTGTACTATATTTTGCTTTTGACAGTAGACTTTAAAATGGACAAAATGCTCAAATATCTGCTTCCAATTTTGTCACACCAAGGTGTTGAGTTTCTTGAAATGGAACTAAGGGACAAAATAAAAATATTTTTGAAATAAGGTAATTTATTAGGTTGGTGCAAAAGTAATTGTGGTTTTAAAAAGGTTAAAAATAATTGCAAAAACCGCAATAAATTTTGCACCAACCTCATATATAAATTAGTTGAATTATAACTTAGCTACCCCCTTGCAGACATTAAACAATTTATGAATTTCTTAAAAATACTCTTAGTACTTCATTAAAAATTAAATGATATGATATAAAATATCATTTTACAAAGGTATTAGCTGAATAGATTTTGTTTTTGTTGACTATGTATTTTTTATATTTCATTAAAATCATCTGAAATTACATCAGCAATAAATTGTCATTTTGATTAATGAAGTTAAATATTGCCAATCAGTCATGAAAGACTGAAACAAAGAACAGAAACTTAATGGCTAAATGGATTAATAAGATATATTAGGCTGATAGACACATATAGGCATTTGATGAAAGATACCTTTCTAAAACAATAATTTACCAAAATAGTTTTCCTGTTTATTTTAAAAACTGTAACATTAGAAGATAGCTGTACTATATTTTGTTTTGGATAGTAGACTTTAAAATGGACATAACGCTCAAATATCTCGTTCTAATCTACTGCTATGGACTGAATGTATTATTTCCTCCCAAATTCGTATGTTGAAACACTAATGTGATTTATTTGGAGACTGGGTCTTTGTGAGGTAATTAGTTCATGAAAGTGGAGCTTCCATGATGGAGATGAGTTTCCTTATGAGAAAAGCAAGAGAGCCAGCTCTTTCTCACCTCCACCATATGAAGGTACAAGAAGAAGATAAACCATCTACAAACCAGGAAGTGAGCCTTCCCCTGACACTAAATCTGCCAGAACCTTGATCTTGGATTTCTCAGCCTCAAGGACCATGAGAAATAAAGGTCTGTTATTTAAACCTTCCCATTTATAGTTCTCCTGTTGTAGCATCCTGGCCTAGATATCTATATGGAGAGGGAAGGAATGTGGGATTTGGAGCTTGACTTATTCCTAAATTCTACTATTACTTGGACATTTATACAACCAAACAGTTGTTTAGTGATAAAGAACAAGTCTTGATAGTGAATATGAATACTCATTAAAATGAACTGCGGAGTGATTACAATAAAATTAGACTCCCCAAAGAGATAATCACATAATTTTCAGATGCATAAAACCTTTAACACTATTTATAACAGATGCATCTGGCAATAACCAGATGTTCTACAACTTCCCTCTAGAAGTAAAAAACAGCCATAACTCAGTAGACAATTATTAGAAATCATGATTTCAGTGTTTTTCCCCTTGAATAACTATTGATTAGAACAATGCAGAAATATAGTCTACATAATTTCACTCAATGAAAAAAGTATATCATGTGCAAAATGTGTGCAAAATTCTGTAAGGTATTGGAGAAATATAGCAATAAATAAGACATTACCTTGAAATTAATTTTGTTGTTATTGAGTTTGTAATGAGAACAGGCAGGCTATGTATAAGTACAGTTGACTCTTGCATAACACGGGGATTAGAAGCACCATCTCCCACGCAATCAAAAATCCATGTGACTTTTGACTCCCTCAAAACTTAACTACTAATAGCCTACTGTTGACTAGAAGTCTTATCAATAACATAAACAGTCAATTAAAACATTTTATATGTCATATGTACTATATGCTGTATTCTTACAACAAAGTAAACTAGAGAAAATAAAATATTATCGAGAAAATCATAAGGAAGAGATAATACATTTACAGTACTGTATGTGTTTGTTGAAAAAAAAATTACATAGAAGTGGACTCCTATAATTCAAACCCATTTCGTTCAAGGGTCAACTGTAATAGAGAAAGAAAAGCAACTATTTCCTGTTGAGAAGTTAATCACATTCCTCAATTGATGCATATCATAATAAGCAAGGGCTGATTTAGTTTAAGTTCCTAATATGAAATCAAGTACAGGTTTCCCTGCTATGCGAAAGTAAAGTGTTCCTATGAAAACTTTCATAAGCCCAAATGATGGAAAGCAAAGAAGCAATTATATCAGCACATGTGATGCTAACAGATATACAGAATTATTTTGGGGGGTTAGTGAAAATAGGTACAAATGTAAATCTTTCATAAAAGCAAAGTGATGTAAAACAAACTTTTGAAAAGTGGGGAATACCTATATAAGTAAATATCAAACACTCCAGGAAATTTTAAGATTTTATTTATTTGTAATTACCCTATTAATACTTTGGTGTTTTAAATAAATTACCTCTCTCTAAATATATATAACCTCAAATCTTGCTGTATTGATAAGAAATATTAATAATATAATAGTTTTAAAAGCATTGATTAATTGATTTATAATGATTCCAAAAATAATTTGTGGTGGAATCAAATGCATTTATTATTAATTATTTTTCTAAATGTTACAATTTGGGACTTTCCCCAAGTTTTAGTCTTTATCTCTTAACCATGTCGTACCCACAGTGTGAATATTAGATAATACTTACACATTAATAGGCCTGAAAAGATGAAACAGATGGGTAATTCACAATGTGTCTCTACTAGTTTCCAGTGGAGATTTTTTATCAAAATATCTGTGTAGGTATTGGTCATGAAAAGGGAAGTTTTTTCTATGATAATACTTACTGTTAGAAACCTCTTTTCTCTTCTCATCCTTTTTCTGCAACAGAATTCTGTAGTTACTCATATATGGATTAGTAATTATATAAGGTGATGATCGTTCAAAAATTTGGTCAGTATGTTCACGAATATTTATCTGTCTATGTCTCTATTTGATTGTAAGCCCTTAATCATCTCTTCAGCTTTCTGAGATAATGTCAAAAGAGAAGCATAACTAAAAATGTTATATGTAGGACAGGGCTGAGAGAATGTCCAAAGGTAAAATACCTATTATACCGTGTAAACTCATTTTCAAGACAAGCAGCCCAGAATATTGAAAAGTTGGAAGTCATCTACGTGGGAAAATAAGTACATGATTTCTGCCTGGGTTGGGGGGAGTTTGATAGTTGGTTTTAAGAGCTCTGGTAAGAAAAAAAAGAAAAAGAAAAGAAAGAAAAAGAAAGGAAGAAATTGACCAAGCCATTCCAAGGCGAAGCAGCTCCATATATTGGAAGTCTGAAACACACAGCTACCACCTGTTCATCTGCTTAAATGCCCATGAGTCAGGCTCCCAGACTTGTCTTCACCATCTGTGAGAATCTTCACACAGAGCAAGTCAAGGGCACAGCACCAAGTTCCTTCTGCAAAAAACGGGGCAACATGTACAATGTAAAGGATGCTGGGGTCCCTATCTGAGTTCCTCCAACTAACTCTTCTCTAGTTTGGGTAAAACAATATGCAAGGTAAAAACTGAAGGACCATAAATTTGGGTTTTAAAAGTCTAATTCAAGAAACTGGTTAGAGCTGCCTACAAGAGAACACACTTCAGATCGAAAGACACAAACAGACTGAAAGTAAAGGGATGGAAAAAGATATTACATGAAAATGGAAACAAACAAACAAACAAACAAACAGAAAAAGCCAAAAGCTGGAGTAGCCATATGTACACCAGACAAAATAGACTTTAGAACAAAGGCCAAAAGAAGAGACAATGAAGGGCCCAGTAATTTCACTTCTGGGTATTTATCCAAACAAACCCAAAATGCTACTTCAGGGGATGTTCTCATGCACATGTTCATTGCAGCATTATTTACCCAAGCCAAGATATGAAGGCAGCCTGGATGTCCATGAATGGATGAATGGATAAAGAAGAGGTGGTACATGTATACAATGCAATATTACTCAGCCATAAAACAGAACGAAACCTTGGCATCTGCAATAACATGGGTGGACCTACAGGGTACTGTGCTGAGTGCAGTAAGTCAGACAGTGAAAGAGAAGTGTCGTATGATTTCACTTATAAGTGGAATCTAAAGAACAAAATAAACAAACAAATGAAACAGAAGCAAACACATAGATACACAGAACATTTTAATGGTTGCCAGATGGAAGGGGGTTGGGGGTGGGTGAAAAGGGGAAAGGGATTAAGCAGTTCAAATTGGTTGTTACACAGTAGTCATGGGGAGGTAAGGTATAGCATAAGGAATATAGTCAATAATGTTGTAATAACTCGGTATGGTGTCAGATGGGTACTAGATCTATCGGGGTGATAGATGGGATGGGGGGTTGGCGGACAGTGTGAATAAAGTGAAGGGATTAAGAAATACAAATTGGTAGTTACAAAATAATCATGGCGACATAAAGTGTAGGGATTATAATCAATAACATCGTAATCACTGTGCATAGTGGTAGGTGGGTACTAGACTAGTCAGGGGGAACGCTTCTTAAATTATATAAATGTCTGACCACTATGCTGTACATCTGACATTAATACAAAATAATATTGAATGTCAACTCTAATTGAAAAAAATTAGAAAGGGGGAGGAAGATCAATAATGTGATAGAATGTACAGTGTCAGATGTTTGCTGGACTTATCATGGAATATAATCAATAATGTGGTAATAACTCTGGATAGTGCCAGGTGGGTACTGTTAAATAACTATGATGTACACCTGAAACTAATATAATATTGTATGTTAGCTATATTTTAATAAACATCTTGTTAAGAAAGAAAGAAACTGATCAGAGCTGGAAAAGCTTTACTTTTGCTCTGACTCAGCTCTCTAGAAAGTCCCTTATTCTTTCCTACTAGATTGTCGGGAACTCATAGCCATCAGGGACAAAAAGAGATGAAACATGGCCAGTGCCTTCAGGATTTCCCGTTCTAGCTAGGAACTGAGGTCTGGAGGTTGGAGCTCCAAATGTTTATCCTAAAGGAACAAGATTTACAACCCTTGTTCATATTCTTAAATTGGCAATAGCATGCATGTATAAAAACATATCTATAAATATATAGACAGAAATATATTTTTTAGTCACTGGTATCTTTATCCAAGTACATTTTCTTTATGCACTTGAGTCCATGCACATACTCATATTTAATTTTCTCATAATCTAATTTCTGATTAATATTTATGGTGCATAGAGAATCAAGGTACACACTTTTACACTCACAACTGCATCTTCTTGCTTCCAGAAACTTAAAAGGCAGCAGTATTCAGAGAACTATCACGGTAGGATCACCTATGGAAATATATTTTCTTTTCTAAGAGATATAAGTATCTGACATAACTACAAATGAGCTGAGAAAAGCATTGTACAAGCTGAATTGCTTTTTCCTATATGCTGCCTTAAGTTTGCTTTGTGAATCAAGCCCATTGCTTCAAAGACTTACAATGATGTGGGGCATTGTTTCCTTTGTACATGATTAACTAGCCCAGCTTCTTGTGATTTAAAAGGTAGCTAATTATTGTCTTGGATATTAGAGGTATGACCCTGTGAACCCAAAAGGTGACAAAGGAAAGGTTTCACAAAATTGCAAGTGTATTATGACTCAAACCTCACTCACGTTCTGCTACCATAATTTACTTTTGAAGCCTCAAATATGTAACCATTATTTATAGAATAATATATCAAATTCATAAAGATACATTGGGAAGCACGTGGAAAAAGCCAATTAGGAAAAAAACAAAAGAACAAAAACAAAACAAAAAAACTTACTCTTAGGTAAATTGTAATTACTGTTCTGACTTTTGGGCAGCAAAGCCTTTCCCCAGACACTAAGGCAGATTCATCAGTGTGGGCTCACTGGGCTTTTCGGTTGGAGAGGAGCAGCATTGTTTGGGTGAGTTGCTGAGGGGACAGCTGTGAAGTGACAGTTGTCTGGTGCCTGGGCAGTTCTGGGTAAGCTCATGTTTTGTTTATGAAGCAGTCTCTCTAAAAAAAGGAAATTTCTTTTTTATGCTTGCCTTAGCAGAGCCTAAAATCATACTTCTCTTTAAATGGTACATGCTTTGTATATTAACCTAAGTAATTTTCCTCTTTTTTCTTTATTGCAAAAGTAATTCCTACAGACACATGTCATGGACCAACTCCCCTTTCTGTGGCTTTCTTTACTTAATTCAAATTAAGTGTGTAGAAATGTGGATTTTTTTAAAGGTCGGTTCTCAGAAAGATGAGGAGAGTTTAGATTCTAAATGAGTTTTCAGTACCTGAAACATCTGTTCTTCCCTTTCATTCCTGAAACTCAAACTAACCCGAGGCCTTGTTTCTATGGCTGCAGCATTTGTTGTCAGAGTTATTTCAACTATAAACAGACTTTTCAATTCTCGTGCTTTTGTGCAAGCTTCCTAGTTTTAAGCCTTATCTTGGGCTTTTCTTCTTTTTCTCTTTGATCCTATGCCAGAAAAATCTTAAAAGGCAAAGCAAATTTGTGGTGTTTACTCATTTTTAACTTTGCAGTTCTAAGACAGAAATATCAGAAGCATCAGAAACCTTTACCCCCGTGCAAGTGACAGTCAGTGACTGCAGAAACATACATGACACAGACTTAGTTTCAGGGATATATATAGATATATATATCTGCATATGTGTGTGTATTTCTGATGTCATCTCTAGTCTACACTTCTGCTGGTGTAAACTTTAAAACAGAAAGATAATGTAGAGATGGATGAGAACAGTTTCCTAATTAGAAAATACTTTTGAAAGACAGAGTGTTTTCTCTGTGTGCTAATATTTGAAGGAGGCAAATGTTGATGATGCCTTCTTTATTCAAGGTGTCTAGTTCCTATAGAAACAGAAAAAAAAAAAAATATATATATATATATATATAGTAAACTCGTGTGCAACTTCTTTTTGGCACTGTTTTAAGATTATCACTAAAGGTGTCAGGAATACAAAGGAGAGTACTAGTTGGATCCGATCCCCCCTTTAACACAGAAAAAGGAGCCAGAAAGGAGGCCAATTGGAAGTGGCGCTCTTGTTTTGCTGTACCTATCATTTGGTATTTCTTTCTGTTTTCTGCCTTTCAGAGAAGGTAGGGGGGCAGGTTGTGCATTTCTTCGTAGGAAATTTTTCTAAATGAAGGCTTCAATGAATTAATGTTTTCAGTGCTCTTGAGTAGTAGGCTGAAGCTGAGCTCTGAGCTGGGCGAAGAGAACAAGTGGGGTCCTGAGGCATGGGTCCAACCGCCCCCCTCAGCGTGCATACGTGCCCAGCCTGAGCCCAGCCTCCCGCCTGCTGCTCTGAGCGTCTCCTGACAGGCCCGCTACTCACCCAGTCCTCCCAACAGCATTAGCACAACTCTGGCTTTCACCTCGTTAGAGATCTTATTCAGAGAAGAGGATAAATATCCACAAGGAAAATATTGAAGGATTATAAAATACTATCTCTTAAGGAAGGAAAAAATAAAGAGGATGTTTTAGTTTCAAGAAGAGTAATTTGAATAGAGACCTGGTTGAGTAGTTCAACAGAGTACAGTGGGCAGGTGTTATTAGGAGCAGAACAACAGGAACTTGTTTGAAACTGCAGTGTAGGAGCTATGCACGAGTGTGACTTCACAGCAGGGGTAATAAACACAACCACAAAGCTTGGGACAGGAGATGACATGATAGCTCTTTATTTGAGAAATGTTGACTCTTTAAGGCCTTCAGCCCCTGTACCAATATTACAGCTTGGGTCTAATCTTTGGACATTTTTGTTCGTTGATTTTCATTTATAGAGTTAAAAAGACCTTCTGGCCACTCGACTATGATCCAAATCATGCTTCTCAAAACCAAAAGGTTAAATTAACCATATTTCAGTGGTTGAAAGACAAAATGTTGAAATGATATTTTCCTCTCTTTCTTGTTTGTATGTGACATTGTTGTGTGTAACTGAGGGACTTGCTTTCGGTTATGAATTTTATTTTAGTATCTTTAAGGCTTTCAGGAAAAGTAGGGTCAAAGACCCAAACTGCTGACCTTTAGGCACATCCATGGGTAGGAGTGAGTGATAGCATTTAGTTTATATGATACAGTGTGTTCATAGGAATTCTCCAGTCTGGCTCCCTGAGCTCACAGAAGAAGAAAACTGGAGTTTAGGATGTGGAAGTGAATGGCCTATTGTGACAGAGCTATTTAGGGGCAGAAGGGTGAAAAGCATCCTATCTCCTGAAATGTAGAGCCTTGTCCTGTGTTCTTTGTACTGTCTCCCAGTTGCCCTTAAAGGACAAGGCATGGTGATCAGAGGCATATGTTCTTTTGTGCTGAATAATAGCTGCTTCTAATTATTAAAGAGACAAAGGATTTTCTTAAACAATGGTGTGAGGGGTAGAGGGGAGAGCAGATGGAGTTTTAGATCTGTAAGAGGGAAAAAATGTGGTTTTCTGTTGTTTGTTTATTTTTAAAAGTGTTCCTGTAATCTTGCCCTTTAAGGAATGCAGAGAAGTGACAGACGTAGGCATGTGTGTAAGACCTGGGTCCAATCTTCAGAATGTCACTGTATTGGGTCAGCCTAGAAAACACCTCGCAATTTTGTTTGTCCTCCTCACAGGTAATGTGCTTTTGTTCTTTTGTTTGAGAATATCCAATTCTGCTATAGACAAGAGCACAGACAAGCTGTATGAATCTCGTAAGATGTGTTAAGTAGAAGTAGTAGCAGAGTATGTATTAAACAGAAGGAATAGATGGACCAAAAGATAATTAACATTCATGAGTAACTCTAAATTATACATGAGACACTTGAACACCCATATTTATCATACACAAAGCATACAAAAAAGCCCACTACAAATTTAGGGTATACTAAATATACATGAACACTGAATATGTGTGAGGTCTTAATTTGACCAGTCATTGGTGACACCATTGGTGTCCTTTCCCTAAGAACCACAAATGAAACCCATGGCTGTTCACCAGGTTCATTGTTTACTAGCTGTGACCAGGTGTACTTGTTTCTGTGTCTTGCTAATGTGTGTCACTGGCCCAGGGCACCTTCTATCCATGGACACTTTTGCTCACATCTCAACTCTAATTCTCTGTACTATATAGCATTGGAGTGGTTGGGAGGCTGATGTGGCACAAAGAGAGACAAGACATGAACAAATCATGTACCCAGAATTCAAGTAGTGTGTTTGGATCCTCTCTTAACTGTACTGATTCACTTTCTCTCTTTCTCCTTTCTTCTTACTGTGTGTTTTAAACTCCTTTAATAAGTCATGTGGTCTGAACATTTTAGTTTGGTTTATGAACTATTCTGTCCGTTTACTTCTGGAATAGTGTATTAGTTTCTTAATGCTGTTGTAACAAATTACCACAAACAGTGGCTTAAAACAATACAAATTTATTATCTTACAGTGCTGAAGGCCAGAAGCCCAAAATGTGTCTCACTGCACTCAAATCAGGTGTCGATAGGGCTGTGCTCCTTTCTGAAGGTTCTATGGGGAAAAAAAAAAATCTCTCTTTTTGCCTTTTCCAGCTTCAAGAGCCTAGCCTCATTCCTTAGCTTGTGGTCCCCTTCCAGCTTCAAAGCCATACATGGCAGGTCAAGTTTTTCACAATACCATTTCTCTAGTTCTGACCCTCTACCATCTCCTTCCCCATTTTAGGACAATTGTGCTTACATTGGGCCCAATTGGATAATCAAGTATAAGCACTTTATTTTATTTTATTATTTTAATAATAAAAAAATAATTACAATTGGCATACAGTTGTAATTATATTAATTTCAGGGGTACAACATATGGATTAGACATTTATAAAACTTTACAAGTTGATCACCCCAATAAATCTACTACCCATCTGAAACTATACAAAATTATTACAATATTACTAACTACATTCTTTATGCTATACTTTATATACCCATAACTATTTTGCAACTACCAATTTGTAGTTCTCAATCCCTTCACCTTTTCCACCCACCCCTCTTAACCTCCTTCCCATCTGGCAACCATCAAAATGTTCTCTCTATGAGTTTGCTTCTGTTTGGTTGGTTGTTTATTTTGTTCTTTAGATACCACATATAAGACAAATCATGTGATATTTGTCTTTTTCTGCCTGACTTACTCTACTAGGTCAGCATAATACTCACTAGGTCCATCCGTGTTGTTGCAGATGGGAAGATTTTATTCTTTTTATGGTTTAGTGATATTCCCCTCTATATACTATTTACAACCTCTTCTTTATCCATTCATCCTATGATGGATACCCAGGTTGCCTCCATAACTTGGCCATTGTAAATCATGCTGCAATGAACATATGGGTGTACATGTCCCTTAGAAGTAACATTTTGGGTTTCTTCAAATAAACAGCCACAAGCGGGATTACCAAGTCTTTCTTTGTTTATTGTTATAGTCTTTGTTTTAAAGTCTATTTTGCCTGGTATAAGTATTGTCACCCCAGCTTTTTTTTTTTTTTTTTTTATCCATTTTCATTTTCAAAAAATAGCTTTTTCCATACTTTCAGGCTGCAAGTGTCTTTCGATCTGAAATGAGTCTCTTGTAGGAAGTATGTGTTAGGGTTTTGCTTTCTTATTCTTTCAGACAAACTATGTCTTTGATTGGAGTATTTAATTCATTTTCATTTGACGTAATTGTTCATAGATATGAAGTTATTGCCATTTTATTATTGATATTTTTTCTCATTTTCTTAAAGAAGTCCTTTAACATTTCTTACAATACTGGTTTGGTAGTGATAAACTGTTGTCTGGGAATGTCTTTATCTGTCCTTTGGTTCTAAATGGTAGCTTTGCTGGGTAGAGTAATCTTGGTTGTAGGTCCTTGTTTTTCATTACTTTGATATTTCATGCCAATCGCTTCTGGCCTGCAAAGTTTCTGTTGAGAAATCAGCTGACAGTCTTCTGGGATTTTTTCTTTGTAAATCACTAACTGCTTTTCTCTTGCTGCTTTTAAGATTCTCTCTTTGCCTTTAACCTTTGCCATTTTAATTATGATGTGTCTTGTTGTGGACCTCTTTGGGTTCATCTTTTTTGGGACTCTCAGTGCTTCCTGGGCTTGTATTTCCTTCACCAGGTCAGGGACATTTTCAATCATTATTTCTCCAAATTGTTTTTCAAATTCTTGCTCTCTCTCTTCCCCTTCTGGTACCCCTATGATGTGAATGTTGGTGTGCTTGATGTTGTTCCAGAGGCCTCTTAAACGATCCTCATTTTTTTGGATATTCTTTCTCTTGGCTGTTTTGATTGAGTGTCTTCTGCTATCTTACATTCCAAATCATTGATTCAATCTTCTGCTTCATCTGATCTACTAATTGCTTCCCTCTAATGTATTCTTCATTTCAGTTATTGTAGTCTTTATTTCTGACTGGTTCTGTTTTACGTTTTCTATCTCTATTTTTATGTTTCCTATCTCTTTGCTGAGGTTCTCACTGAGGTCATTGAATATCCTTATAACCAGTGTTTTGATCTTTGCATCTATTAGATTGATTGTCCCCATTTTGTTTAGGTCTTTTTTTGGAGTTTTTTTTCTGTTTTTCTCATTTGGGATATTTTTCTTTGTCTCCTCATTTTGGCTGCCTCCATGTTTTTGTAACCACCACATGTGGGTATAGGATATATTAAGTAGAGCTGCTACATCTCCCAGTCCTGACTGGCCTTATAGTAGGCATACTGTGGGGTCCAATGGTTACCTGAGCTGGGCGCTCCAGGGGCGTCACTTGTGTGGGCTATGTGTGCCCTGCTGTTGTAGTTGAGCCTTGGTTGCTATTGACATCAGTGGGAAGAATTGACCCTTATGCTGGTTGCTTGTGAGGACTGGCTGTGACTGCAGTGGAGGAGCTGTGGTGCAGGGGCTGACCATATGGAGCAGGACTCACTTTAGTGGGGCTCTGGCACCTGCTGAGTCTGTCTTCTGGCTGTGTCATTTGTGGAGATGGTTCAGTGATGCCTTAGTGTGATTTGAAGCTGGCCACGGTGTTTGTTGGTTCTGGGGCCTGTTGGGAGCATCTCTGTTGGCAGGCCAAGTTTACCCACTGTCTGTGTCCTGTCCATGGTCCCTCAGTATGAGATACAAAGTGATCTGCAGATGGTTGCCACTTGTGCAGGGCTTGTAGGTCCCTGGGAGAGGCTAGGTTGTGAATTGAGGCTGGCTGCCACTAGTGCTGAGCTTGGGGCAGCGTAGCAAGAGGTACGAGGCACGTTGATGCCAGGTACTGCTTGTTTGGGGTGTGTGACCCTTTGAGTGATTTTTAGAAAAGTCCTCAGCATGAGTTAGGACAAGCCATTTGTATGGAAAAGCCAATAGAAGTGGCTTAGTTTGACCTGGAGCAGGGTCTCAGGGAATCATCAGGGTAGGGGGAACAGTATTAGCCAGGTTGGTGGAGACTCAGATATAGTGCCTACCTGCGAGTGCAGGCTGAGTGCGGGGAGGGCTCAGCAAAGGATCAATGTCTTCTGATAGCACTTATTTCTGGGAGAAAACTGCCTCTCCAGCTCTTGCCCTGAAGCCAGACAATTCAATTCCTTCCCTGGCACCTTTCAAGCTGTTATCCCAGATCTGGAGCTCAGAGTGGGTTGAGTCTGTCAGCGAGTAAGGCCATGCATGGGTCCTTTAAGAGAAACACCTGGGACTCCACAGCCCTCCGTCTCACTCAGCTGCAATCTCCAGTGGTTTTCACAGCCAGAAGTTGTGGCGACTACTCTTCGTGGCACTGGAACCCTGGGCTGGGGAGCCTGGTTTGGAGCTGGAACTCCTCACTTCTCAGGGGTGACCTCTGCAGCCAAAATAGTCCTCCCAATTTTTAACCACCACATGTGGGTATAGGATCAGGCTGTTCTATATCTCTGCCCTTCCTACCAGTCTCAATGTGGCTTCTTCTGTATATTTTCAGTTATGGGACTTCTGTCAGCTAGACTGCAGGCGATTCTCAATGATGGTTGTTCTGTAGTTTAGTTGTAATTTTGATGTGGTCATGGGAGGTGGTGAGCACAGCATTGCCCTAATCTGCCATCTTGAACAGAATCCTTATAATCACTTGATTTGAAAGTCAGATAATTAGCAATCTTAATTCCTTCTGCAATTGTAATTGCCCGTGTCATGTAATATATATAACACATGGACATGGGTTAGGATGTGGACATTTTTGCCAGGTTATTTTTCTGCCTACCACAGACAGCTTCCCTGGCATTAAACCTGGGGGTTAGTATTGTATCAAGATAAGTTTTAATATGACTACTGTACTCATTCATTTAACAATTTTTATCCATTTAGTATTGATTATTATCATGTGCATTGCTGAAAGCACATGAATGAAGGTGCATTCAGCAATGCACATGATAATAATCAATACTAAATGGATAAAAAATTGTTGAATGAGGTCTAATGAATCCTCTTCTCAAAATCTTCCCTCCTTATCCTCCACATACAACCAGAAAGCTTATATCTTTATCCTGCTATTTTCCCTGATATTACCAGAAATCAAGGAGCTACAGGTGAAACCCAGAACTCTGATATCAATTGGAATTATTAACTTAAAACCAGAGTGACCAACCAGCCTGGTTTGCCGGGGACTGGGGGGTTTCCCAGAGCCCAGTACTTTTGGTGCTAAAACTGAGACAATCCTGAGAAAACCAGGACATCAACCCTCCTGCCTATCCCCTCATGGCTCCCATCAGCCCCTGGAATTAGAGGCAGTATTTTTTTTCTCTGGCAGGCAGTCTTAGACAAGAAATCAGAAATCCGTGGCTCTGTGGCTTAAATGTGTATGGGCCTGTGAGTGTATCGTCTAACCTTTCTGTTCTTAAATTTACTCAATGGTAGAATGAAATATTTGGAGAGATTATCAAAAAGTTTTAGTTCTAAAATGCTGTGTTGTTTTTACTTATCTGTTTTTGGTGAAATTATTACTGAGTAGCTTTGAAGTAGGTTGCAGAGAAGTTCAGTGCAAGCGCTCTTGTTTTTCTGTTACCAGATTCCTGACTAGCCATGCACAGAATAGCTGTTTAAGGCTCCCATTTGTTTTTGGCTATTTACATAGAAAGCACTTTGACTCCTTCTAGTCTTCCCAGATCCAAGTAAATATTTGGAGTTTGGGGCACCTAAAGCTTTTAAATAGAGTGAGCAAGCATGTAATTAGACTTGAGTTTCTCTCATGACCCTAGGCATGGTTTTTATTCCAAGATGTTCCAAAGTTCTGTAAGCAATTATGACATGTTTGTATGTGCATTTGTGGCAACATGATTGTTTCATAAATACTTTTCTTTTTTGTGTACCAAAAATGGAAATATTAATTGCTGATTCAATACAATACTTGAGGAAGAAGATACCTTATTTAGATACAGGAAAAAGATAGTGAAAATGAATTTTTTAACAAGACAGGGCATATCTACAAAATAATCGATCATTATCTTAACAGTGTAGTTAGGATATATAGGATTTGGGTTAGAGGTGAGAAAGAAAGACTAACTAGTCTTGAGGGGAGTTCTATTATACATTTTAGAAATGCATATCCTGCAAAGAAAGGAGTTAGAGAAATAAAACAAAACTTTAGGACGACTTGTGATTGTTAGGAAGAATGGCCCTTTGCTATGTTAATTGTTTAATTCCTGCCCCCCCCCCCCCCCACAGACACACACACACACTGTAACTCCTGTGGCTACTACCATCTGCAGTCCAACCCAGGCATTCCAGACAGCCCCCAGAAGTCTTTAGGATATCCCATTATCACCTAATTTGAATGCTTCTGGCAAAGAATCCAATGGGGAGGTCACCAAACACTTCATTTGTCCTCCTTAAACTTGCCTGCACTGTTGTAAAGGAGTATATGAGGGAGTCCTTGACGCTTCCCTATGGACAATGGCAGGGAGTCTGGACTAAGACAAAAGATATATAATTCATGTTTTGTCACTTCTTTTCCCCAGACAATATCAATAGAAGAATAAGGGAAAGTGAAGATGGGCAGATTCAGGAAGCACTTGTGAGTTTAGTTAAACAAAACAAAACAAAACAAAACAACAACAACAACAACAAAAACCCTCTATATTCTAGACTTACTGGCCTATCTCTTTGTCTCCTATTGGGGAGAGTTGGAAAATGTAATTTTCTGCCCTTTGTTTCTTTGTTGCTTTTTCATTTCCTGTGGGCTTGACTAATTATGAGCTGGCCATCACAGTGGCATATATATTTGTTTAACCCTGACCTTTCCTTTTCTAATACCTCCTGCTCAGGGTGTGACAACAGGTGGGAAAATGGGCCATTAGCACATAAGAGAAAACTGCCATATCCAAAAAGTAGATAGGTAGCTCAGGTAAGAGTAAGACCACCACAGTACACTGCTTAATCAGAAAGATGTGGGGCTAAGTACATCTGATTCAGAGATGAAACTCTCCAATAAGCCTGAGGTGTTGTCAGTCTGTCTTGGACATGAGATCAGAATGAGTATCACCAAAGAGTGGCTGACAAAACCTCAGGAGGACTGAGAGCCTCATATGACTCTTGTATATTTAGTGCCTACCTGGGCCTTCTACCTTTTATCTATAGGTAGCCCTCAGAGCTCTGCTCTACTTTATCTATGTCTACCATGTCTTATGAAGTGGTTTTTCTTTGCTTAACACATTTTTGAGTTTCATCTATTCCATCTGTTTTGTATTCTATAGACAATTTGAATAGTCTCAAACAATAGAGGAAATGCACATTATACTTTATTAGAACATGAGTAGGAAGTTTATGGTCATTTTACTATAATGTAAATGTATTATGCTTCCATGGAGTATACTTTCATGTCTTTATTTATTAATAATCTTATTTTCCAAGTTTTTTCTATGGTTTTATTAAAATATTAGTTGGATTATGTGAATGTTTATGTTATTGTTAATTGAAAGGGTTGATGTTTAAAAAATAAATGTGTTTTAGTATGTTTTTATTACAGTGAAATGAATAATTGTAGTCAGTATTTACTAAACATATATATTTTTTGAGAGCCTAAAATTGCAATCTACCGATAAAGACAGTAAATGGTAAACAAAGAAATATAGAATCACAAACTGTGCTACATGTTCTAAATGAAGTGAAAAGACTACTATGATAGAAAAATGTGTTGGGTGGAGGATGAAGGAGTGTGGAGATACATCGGGAAAGTCCTTTTAAAAAGGAAGCATTTGGCCTGAGAAAGGAGTAAGGGCACAAAGAGAGGGGAAAATAAAATTTTAGTTTTAAGTGTAAACAGCAAGAACATAAATTCTAAAGTGTGTGGTCTAATAGCTGTGATGGCTAAATGAGATGCATAATATTTGCATATGTTCCCTTCTACCCTTCACCAACTCAACATCACTTGGGATTTGTCTAGATAGAGTTCACATTTAGTCTACGTGTTGTTAGAAGAGACTTAGCAAGTTGCCTTCTCAATCAGATGACTGCCTACCAATCTGGAATCTTCCAGTTAACTGTCACTTAGACAGGTAAATCATGTGAAAACTTTTCATTGCTAATGTTGCCAGGGAGACAAACCTGCCTTTGCTTTCAAAAACTGTGGATGTCATGGGAAGAATTGCCCCACCCATGAGGCAGATGAGAGATGTGGGGGAGGAAGAAACACTCATTCTCTTTTTACACAGAATATGAAATATATTTTATTTAGAGACACCGAAAGGAAAGGTATAATAAAAAACAGGTGCCAAAATATGCCTGATTTTGTGGCCATCCCTAGGCAAAATTCAAAATAGAAATGAAAGCATGTAGTTCAGAGGCCTTTTAATTAATTTGCTAATTAGTTAATTAATTTTCAATTGACTACAGATTTCTTGATGACACTGACCCACAGATAGCAGTTTCATTGTCTTCTGATGTTTTCTTGGCAACTGGAAGCAAGTGAGCTTCTAATTTGTGGAGACGTTTGCAAAGGAATCCCAATCTCATATCTACAGATTAAATTCTATTACAAGAATCTGTCGATAAAATTTATATCTACTGAGAACTGATATAGGACTAACACTGTTATGGGTGCAATGAGAGATACAAAAGCACATATTAGCCCTCACTGGCCTAGAAAAAACAGATATAAAGATCAGAAACTCATTTTTAGGAGTATGTGTCTAAAGTCCCAAAGACCTGAAAATCTGACATTTAGGTCTCAAATACCCAAATGTTCATATACTTTTTTCTTACAAAATCCATCTTTTCTCCACTGATGAGGAAAAGAGATAATACATGATAATCATTTTAAGGCCATCTATGGGGAAAAGGAAGGACTGAGATGATAACTGTGACTATTGTGTGCCGAGTGCTTCTAGCTTTAGAGGTGGAACACTGATTTACAGTTCTAAAATCATACAGAAGAAAAATTTATAGAAGTTATTTTTTTCAATTATATTTGACATTCAATATTATTTTACATTAGTTTCCAGTGCACAGTATAGTGTTTAGACATTTGTATAATTTATGAAATGATTCCCCCCAATTAGTCTAGTACCCGCCTGGCACTATACATAGTTATTACCATATTATTGACTATATTCTCTATACTTTCCTTTACATCCCTGTAACCATTTTGTAACTGCCAATTTATACTTCTTAATACCTTCATCTTTTTCACCCTGTCCCCCAACCCCCTCCCATCTGGTAACCATTCATTTGTTCTTTGTATCTACAAATCTGTTTTACAGAAGCTATTTTAACCAGGCTATATCTATGAACTGAAGGTGTGTTGAGACTGACTTGAGTTGATCCTATATTATGAGCTACTCATGGTTCTACCAAAAATCTATGACTGATGTCAAAAATAAGGCAAGCATTGCGATAAAAAGTTACGGTGAATCATTTCTAGCACTGTTTTGTGAATATGTTGATGTCTGACGATGGAAAGCCATTTAAATGTGATACAGAAGCAAAATCTAGCCACATAATTTTGCAATAGTTCTGAGCTAAGGGATTTAGAATGTTGGGGTGGGAGGCAACAGGAGGAGAAACTATTACAGAGTAATATAAAAGTATGCGACACAATTTCACCTTTAATATAATCTTATCAAAATATATTCTCTAGAATAACAATTTTAGGATATTCCAAATTTTAGGAAAGCAAATTATTTTGCTTTCTAAATTAATATCTAGTTGTACTGAATATCTGTTAAAATATGCACACAGTTGCTACAAATTATTTTTTAAATAACGATTTTCACTTGGGCAACTCTGTTCTGTGACCCAAATGTGTGTTCATTAGATAGCCCCTATGCCACCAAACAATGGGATCTACCTTTCCCTACTGACCCCACACCTACCCCTTTCTTGGACAAGGACAACCTTCTTCCAGAGCATTTGAACAAAAGAGAGTCTCTCTCTCTCTCTCTCTCTCTCTCTCTCTCTCTCTCTCTCTCTCTCCTGGGACGTGCTACACTCTGCCCTCCCCTGCCACCAGGCCCTTCCCGGTCACTGTCCCACCCACCTTGTCCTCTGCTGTGGTTTCTGACTACAGCTACAGAATTAACATGGTCCCTTCAACAGCATTTTTTGCCTCTACATTAACTTCTAACACTGGGGTTTCATGTGTAACATGATTAATGGAAGTTTGGGGATAACCCTAGGGACTTACAACATTGAGCAGAGAAAGAAGACCTGGAAATTAGACGTTAAGGTGACTTTTCTGGAGTCTAAGGATTGAAGATAAAAGAAACTCAACCTATAATAAGGTCTCCTCTTGGGAACACTCAAGTTTGTGATGATTTTATTTTAGAGAAAGAGAGAGAGAGTGCACACTTTCTTTTCTTACTTCAGGGAAAACCCTACCCACTGAGTATCTTCTACCAGTTCATGCAACACTCCCACTACCACCAAGATAATTCTCCATGGCAGTCTGCTGGCAATTTCTGAGTTATGCAGTCTAGAACACCAGCCTGTGGGGTTTGGTAGGAACTTGAACAAGAAACTGGGCAAAAAGCTTCATAGAAATCTTGCTTTCAGAATGAGTTTCAGTACTCCTGTCTCTTTCCCTGCCCCCATCCAAGTTTGATACTCTGATATTCTCTCCTGTTGGTGGATAACTCTTGGACAAAACACAGTCAGACATTCAGATGCATGCATTCCTAAGGAAAAAGTATATCTCAAAGATAAAACAGTATAAATCAGTTAAATATAAATTATTTCTTCATTTTGAGGAGTGGGGACTTTTAGAAATTATACTGCATTTAGGAAGATGGCCCTTTACACTATTATGCACCGGTGTTTTTGTTCTCTTTTTTCTCATTCTGAGCTTTCAGACTCTGCCTATGGGGCTTGATTTCTTATAAGGCACAGGCAAATTTGTGTCTTTAACAAAGTAGCAGGTTGTCTTCCTTTAATGTGGAGACATCTCAGTTATGTTCTGAGAGCTGATTGGGAGAAAATGTTGTTTATTCCAGCTGATGTAGGTCAATGATACCCCATCAGAGAAACAGCAAACCTCTCTCAGGGCTCCAGGGTCTGGATTTATTGGACTTGGGAAATTTTTGGTTCACTGTTGTTGACTCTGCTCCCTCTCTGAGAAAATCCTAGAAATTTATAAAAGTATAGGCTCACTTTACAACCCCGTTTTGGTGTCTGAAACCAGAGTGTTCTAGCTGACTTGGGACTCCCTGGTATTTTCCATATAAGGTCACTTGGAGGGTATCAAATTGATTTGAACACTAAGAAATTTCCAACATGGAAAACTCTCCACAGTCATAAATCAGTTCACACAATATTTGAGGGACCTCTGGCTTCCCTTCGGTATATTTCTATATGTATCCCCAAGTTCACCCAACCTTGCCTATGTCTGTGGCTACAAATAGGACATATGGCCCTGGACCACACCACTCCTTAGGCAAGATATTTTACCTTTCAGCATAAACCCGAGTTACATCAGGAAATATCTCAAAAGATGTATCCCACATACCCTTGAATCAGATGTAATTATCACAGAAATATCTGCGAAGTCTGTCTTCTTCAGCTGTCTGCTCCTTGTAAGTGAGCTCAGTCACCTGCAAAGCAGTGGGAAGGAAACTCACTGTATTCGCTGCTCATGGGGACCCACCGAGAGCATCCTTATGCTACAGGCTGCCATCTCCTGCTGACTCAGTTCTTCAAGTAGAAGGGGGAGGCTGTCATCAGCACGTTGGAAGGAGAATGTCCTATTTCATCACATGAGCTATTATACAATGCCTCACAAAGACCCTCATGGAAACTGTTCCCTCAGATGCTAGCACTCTAACATAATCTCACAATCTTTTATAACTATATTTCTATCAATTTCTGGAATTAATCTGTCTAACCCAGTGGTACACAGGAACAGACACCATGTTATTAGCTCCATTACTGGTCCTCCCTTCTCTGCCTTTTTGTTTCTAACAGCCACTTTCGCTTCTCATGAAGTTGAAAAAGTAAAGCACCCACACACTTTCTCTGGCAATGATATTGGTTGCTGTGTGCGTGTGTGTGTGTGTGTGTGTGTGTGAGCACGCAAACACACTCCCAAGTCCAAATGACGACACTAGCAAAATCTAAACAATTCCGCTTTACCAGTTAAACTTGCAGGTGCAGTTTAACCATTGTTCTGGGGATTGATGGGTAAGAGCACTATAGCTCATCGATACTGGCTGTAAAGCAAGGTAAGATTTATGGTTCAAATCTGTCCCTTGGCTTTTTCCTGCCCTGTATTTTTGTCTTGCCCATTTCTCTCTTTATTCTTTTTTTCTTTGATCTCAGCTTCTAGGCATTGGTAAACCCTGTATTTCCCTTTTCCCCTATCCTACCCTTATTTACATTTACTGGGTCTCTCACTATTATCCCCTGTCCTTCTCCCCAGAGTTTTCTAGCTGGCTTAGGATGGGCCGTTCTACCCGATTCTTGGGTATTTGCTCTCTATTTCTCTTAAATCTTCCCGAGATTTCTGAACTAATCAGTAATCCTGCTTGCCAGGATGACCGTCTACAGTGGCTATCATGTGCCACCTCTCGGGAAGGTTCGTTCTGGTTGTTACACTTCCCAGCTCTGGCGAGGGTAAATGTTGCCAGCCTGAGCATTCTGGGCTCATTGTGTGGGCATAGGCAGCACATAGGCCCTGAATATGGAATTTTACCCTCTCCTAAAAATTAGCTACTATTATCTTAGATAAGATTATCGCTTCTGTATTTCCACAATTATGAGATTTTATCAGCAGGGAAGATCATTAGTTTTCTATAGAACAGATCAAAAATTAAATGAAGCTAAAATGTGCTTGAGAGACTGAGTAACAGTGATGCCTGTTCATATTTCTTTTTCCTGAGACATCTCAAAAACTGCAAAAGTGCATGCCTCTTTGCCCAAATTTAGCAGTCGATATCATATAAAAGGATTTCCTTGATCTAATTCAGGTCCCTGAATTAAGAAATTAAGCCTTAACGTACATATAGACTAAGTCTGAAATCAAGGGATTAAAGGATCAGGCATAATAGTTTTATATATAAATATAATATAAACCTATAAATAAAATGTATACTATTCAAGTATTAATAATATAAACCAAATGTACTTGACGCTCAAGAGGATTGAATAAATATAAAGCCACACAGTTCATATGATACATAAGCTTTGTCCTAAATATTTTATTGGGACTAAGAAAGGAAAATAGGTAGCCAAAGGAATGGATGATTTTGCTAGCTTGCTCTGAGTAAATACAAAGGAAAAAGAGAGAGATGAACAGACAGAGTCAGACAGCCATACTACTGGGGCAACACTGAGGCTGGGAACACTGCTTGAGCCCCTGAACAAGGCAGGAGTGTGGGTACAGTGGGTGGTGCAGGCTAGAGGTCTAAGAAACAGTGACTCCAAAAGTAGGAATCAGAGCTGAATCACAGGGGCAGGCAGGTATTTAAATAGGGACAGATACAGATAAAAATACTTCTGTAAATCTGCTCTTTACAACAATAAAAAATTGAAATACACAATGTTAAGTTTGGAGAATATAAGGAAATCATTAGACGAGTATTTAAAAATGTTTATTTCAAAAGTTTTTTATAATAGCAAACATTAGAAAGAGCTAAATTGCTCAACAATATATTGCTTGGTTAAATAAATTATGGCACAGTCAAACATTGGAATAGCTTGTAAAAATTAAAATAATGACAGATGCTATCTTCTTTAGCATGGAAAAATGTTTATAATATTTATATGTGATAAAGGTAGTCCACAAAACAGCATTGAAAACACACTTAGTCTAATATTGCAAAATTATATTACACACACACACACACACACACACACACAGAGATGAATCCAGAGGAATAATGTGTTTCTGCGATAGTGAGATTAAAAGTAATTGCTTTTTTCTTTCTTATGCTCTTTAGTGTGTGTTTTGTAAGCTATTACTTACAATGACAACATATTGATTTTATCATCAAAGAAGAACTAAGGGATAAAGAAAGGAAGAATGTGTCAATGTAAAGCCATTAGTTAAAATGGAAGCTTGGTATTGAAGCATATTATCAGAGCATTTGACATTTTCAAAAGACATTGTATTATGAGGAGCCAATAATCTGTCCATTATTGTTTTTCCCTCCCTGGCAAGTACTGAGAATATTAAACAATGGTTCAGAAGGATGTGGGTCTAAATTGTTCCCTAAACAAGGGCACTTCGAAAAACACCATAAAATGGAAGTAATTACAAGATTCATAGAATTTGTGCTGAAAAGGACCTTAGAAGTTTAGTCCACCTTCCTCATTTTACACATGAGGATACTGAGACCTAAATAGGGTACTTAAATTTACTAAAAATAGCACAAATTATAGAAGCAGGGGCAAGACAAAAGAAAAATTTTGTAATTTCAAATTTGGACTCTTTCCACTATGGCATATTTATTAAAAGTGGCAAGATGCATAAATGAATGAAGAGAACAAAAATAATTAATTTTTTTTAATTTTTGTTTTAAAATGGTGAAGAAGTGGGAGGGATATGATTTACCAAACAATGTCAACTTTATGTAAATTTTATGATTTCAGAAAAAATTTACTAATTATCCTAGCTAAGAAAAGCATACGGAAAAATCACAGCTGAATTTATAATCTTCTTAGAAACTGATGACATCAAGAAGTGTGTGTAGATTTACATTCACACACATACACGATGATGAGTTAATAAATCAAATGAATATATTCTGAGTTTAAAGTAGAAATGCCCATGTGACCCAAAGTCTGTGTTTCATGTGTGGTTGTAAAGACGAGAAGGGTTAAGGTCATGTCTCTTGGGACTGTAAGGACCTATAATGTACTGCAAAGGACCTTGGTTCCTTTCAAGTTATAGGAGAGACCTAATGTCAACCCCAGGCTGTTGGAGGAACGTGGCTGAGCCAGCAGCACCTCCCCTCCTCCAGGGTGCCTCTGCTGTCAGACCTCTCCACTTCATGCATGCAGAGGACATGCCATAGGAAATGACTTGTTTTCTAGTCCATGGTACTTTTGGATATGGCATAAAGGTATGAGATCAATGCAAATAAACAGATCAAAAATAAATAGTTCTTGGTAGTCAAAGAACAGTGTCTATCTTAGTTCTTACCTTGTAGATGGAGAATTAAGATTCGCAGAGCCCTCAGTCCCCAAAATTAGTGCCCCCGTTGACTCCAACACACACATCCATGCATACACTGCCTTTCGTATAATTACTTTGTTTCAAATGCCCATTTCCTAAACTTGCTAAAAACCGGGAAAGAGTTAATATATTTTATTTTTATCAGTTTCCAAAATGATGTTTACAGAATCATTGCATGAATACAATCTCAGCTTCTGTAATGTAAGGTAGTTTCCTTCTCAGTCCTTCTAGAAAAGAATCCAAAGAAGCAGTGAATCAACACGGGGGAGGGGGTGGGGCTGGGGGCGGAAAGATTAGAATATGTTGCGGAGTGTTTTGTGGAAGACCAGAAATGAGATCTGCCATGGTTTATCTGTATGTTAATTGTCATTACATTGATCAAATTAAACTCATTTAGTTTTATGGAGTGGTCATTAGTTATAATTCCCCAGGAATTCCAATGCAATTTTACATCAATGAGAACCCAGCTTGTGCCAGGAGTCATTTAGACAGCTGTTGTGTAACATTCCCCACCCCACAATGCCGGTTTCCAGTATCCTGAGTCTTCAGCAGACGCTGCTGTTTCTTTAAGCTGTCTGCTGGGCCCCAGAGAATGGCAGCTTTCTCGGGTGCTGAGTGTCCCCTCAGAGTCCAAATTACAACCTGGTCCCTGAATGAACCGCTTTGGACCTTATAGAGATCACTTCCATACAAGAATCTCCAAATCTGCTGCTGAAAGTACTCAGTGAACACGAAGAAAGTCTTATTTCTAATGATTCCAGAAATTGGTAGACAGAAAAAGTTTTATTTTTATCCCAAATAAAATTTGGGGGCAGTTGAAGTAAATCTAACAAATTCTATGTTTTCTGGCAATTATGGCTTTTGTATCTCTGATGATAACTGACTATTAGATTTGTTTAAAAGACCATTAATCAGTGTGTTTCTTTTTCAGTTGATTTATATGGAATTTAAATTAGAATCCCACATGAATTTAAAGCCTATAGTACTCTTTTTAAGAGAAATACATAATAATTAAGTGCTTATATCTGTAAAGAAAGTCAAAATGCACTGAAAACCCCCTGATTATTATGTTAATATTGTCACTATATTTTATGTAATCTCTGAAAATGGTTTAAATAAAGACTACTCTTTATAGGTTATTTTTAAGGACATGGTTAGATTATTTTTAAGACTGTGGTTTGAGATAAGATATGAGTTTATGAAAATGTATTATTTGCTATACATATTAAAGCCTAATTATGATATGTACATATTTTCAACAGCTGTGTCATGTTGGGTAAGATACTTAAGTTACTTATATTGATACAGGAGAGTTAGCATGTCCTAGGTAGACAGGGAGGTCCCTGGTGCAATAAACAAAGACAGCCATATCTTAAAACTTTAGGTTTTGAAATCACTCCTTTGCTCCAGGACAAAATGTAACAAGTCCTTGAGGTTAATCATAAAATTCATTTTGGCCTGACAAATGGAGCAGGTCTGATAGATAAGGAGTGGGTTACTTTGCTAATTCCTTTAGGATGGGCAAGCAGAACAAACCTGGTAGACGAATTTCATTAGAAGGCGCCAGTTCCTTTCTTCAAACAGCTCCCTTCTTCAAACAGCTCCCCTTCCCCAAGCAGGCAAGGGAAGGTATAAAAGTAAGAGTTTTTACCTCAGTCAGGGGGCACCCCATTCAGGACCCCCTGCTGCTCAGGAGCTGCAACCTCCTCTCCTGCCTTTAATAAACTATCCTCTTTTTAAAACTTTTTGCCTCTCCCTGGTCATGTTTCCATTCTTTGGCTTCACGAGACCCAATCCCGGCCCACACCCAGAAACCGCCGGCAGATCTAATATCACCTACATCAATATTCCTTAACTTCGTCTTATTAAATGATACAGACCTAACCTTAAAGAGGTAGATCAAATTACCCGAGTAGAACACTGTCCATATAGTAAGCATTCAATCAATGTCATTTACTATTATTATGTTTCCACATATATTCAGCTTAGTTTTAATCTTTTGTGAAATTAATATTTAAAAATTCAAAATATATGTACCGTTGGACTGAAAATTGAGGTTAAATATACATATTTAAAAGTTAAAGAAAATGAGTATTTCATTTTTAAGATCTGAAGAAAGGGGGTACTTAGAAATTCATTGGTGTAGAAACTCATGTAGCAGAATAGTCACATACAGAGGATCATTATTACTGAACACTAAATTGTGACTGTGGGCAAAATGTTCATTTATGCAATTGTAATGTATTCTCCTAGTTTTGAGAAATCAGCAAGATCATGAAGATGATCAACAAGATGAACTTCATGTAAACTTTATTAACTGCTTTTTTTCTTGGACAAGATACACATTGGAGAGTCCCTGATTTCACATCTATTATACTGAATTTACAGGAAAGGAAGATAATTTGGAACAAATGTGCTTATTAAATTACAGTCTTGGATGATAGGAGAGAAACATTTACCATAAGCAAAGGAGAAAAATTTTTTAGATCATTATGTGTTATTGACCTATACTGTAAAATCAATTTTAAAATTCCTTTCCTGAGATACTATAATAACATAATTTTACATAGCAAAGGTTTTGAGCATATGTGTCTGAGTGTGTAAGAGAAGAAAAGGCTAGTTTTATATTAAACTTTACTTTGAAAAACTGTCTCTATATACTCCTTACATTAGGCTGAGAAAGACTGATTTAGCACTCTAGTTTTATGGTGTGGAGCTGCAGGAAGTTTTTCCACTTTCATATGAGTCATCAAAGAGGAACTCACAGGTAAAGGTGAAATATCAACAAATGTCCTTGCTGCCTCCAGTCTTCCATAGACCATGTGGGTCTGGAAGAAATAGGAGTGCCCTGAGCCCATGCCAGGAATAACTGTTTCCCTGGAATCCAAGCAGGATGCCATAACTGTCATGGCAGAAACTGGGGAGGGAGGATTTGACCCTTACTTGAATTGTGTTCTGCCTTGTGCAGACAAAGGAGGAAAAGTGGAAAACAGAATCTCAAACAGAGAGGGTTATATCCTGGGATAGCAGACTGGCCCTGGTTGTTGAACACAAGGATTTGTTTTAGAATGTCGGTTAGACGTAGCCCTAACTTCTGTGCAGACTAGCCAGGAGTTCCAGAGCTGGACTTCACAAACAAAATAATAAGCAAATCTTTTAAATTACAGTGCTAAAAGGCAATTACCCTCTCGCATTTCAACCATAACATTGGCTCCTAACTGAATCAGTTGCATTGTAATCAAGTTGCCATTATTGTTTTTTTGTTAAAGTGTACAAGCTTCAACTAATTTCCAGAACAGTTGGTGACCAAAGAGAGAAAGTTTTATTACAAAATGGCTTTGCTCTAGTAGCCAGGGGGGACCACTGACAAGATGCCACCTCACAGGACTATTTTGCAGATTGAATGAGATAAAAAAAATGTAAACAAATTTGATAAATTACAAAATTATATAAATACATAATTATTCTTATCATTTATAAAGTTAACACTATTTCTCTTCTATTTAGGTCTTTACATGTAAATGTATTATTAGTTACAAGATCACAGGCATTTTTAAAGCTTCAAGAGTTGAGCCATGCTTTCTCTATTTCATACTTTATAAAACTTTATAAACTGTAAAAATTCAGGCAATTAAAGCCATTTCCACATTGATTTCTTATTAAAGTGGTTTTGCTTTTCTTAAAAATGTAGCTTACGGTATAGACCTCTTTAAATAAACAACCAGTATGCCTATCTCTCTTGGTAAGATCTTTGTTTGTACAAATGAGGATAATGTGATTTGACCTTAAGGAGAAATGAAAACTTCCATTTTCTTCCCAGCAAGCATTTCCTAAGTACCTCAAATGTATTGGTGTAGAATAACCCCTGGTCGTTCACAGAATGTGAAATAATTCACAAGACTCAGAAAAGTAGGAAAGCAAGGAAAGTTGTATTGAAGGTCGGGCAGAGACAATGCCTGTGGCAGTGTCTAAAGAAGACGACTGCCTTGGGTCGTAAGGAGAGAAACACCAGCAGGGTGGTTTGCCGGGGGCAGAGTCTTAGAGGAGACAACTGCAGTGGGTTGCTGTTTAGTTGGGATTTTATACATATTTTTTCTATGCAGGATGCAGGGGGCTAGTCACCTTGCAGTTGTTTACCATTGCTGCTGGTCCCTTCTGAGAACTGTTGTTGAAGTTGGCTTCCTCCAAAAATTGTCCTGATGTTTGTCATCCTGCAGGTGTAGTGCTAGCCAGGGGACTCAGAGCTAAGTGGTTAATCTTTAAACCTATTCTTATTAGCTCCCAGAGTCATTCTTATTAACTCTTTCTGACTCATCAGTTAATCTTTAGGCTTTGTCCTGTTAGCTCCCAGGCCTGTTCTTATTAACTCTTTTTCTGACTCATCGTCTAATGTATGAAGTCACTGTCTCAGAGTTTGTGAGGGAGAGGATGGTAAATAACTCATGGTTCCACTCTCCAGAAAAGGATTGTGTATCACCATGTGACTATGCTGGGGGAAGGAGAGAATAACTACCTGTCATAAAAGAAAGCCAGAGAGGTTCCACGAAAGTGGGAGAGAGAGGGCTCTTCTAAAGGCAAAATCTGAGGGAACTTCCTTAGGAGGCGACAGAAGAACTGGGCTTTGAAGCATGATAATAACTCTTAAAACGAAACGTGATGACATAAGTCTAGAGGCTTAGGTAAGGCTCAAACTATAGAAGACTATGTAAGACAACAGAGTAAGAATTTTAAGCTTCATTTCTCTTTTTTAAAACTGGGGGAAAGGGAATGTAGAGTTTGAATTAACAATTTTAAAATGGTGATATAACACATTTGTGTTTTTAGGAGAGATATCTGGTTTGGAGGCTAAATTAGAAGATGATACAGAGGCTAGAATAGAGACATAAACAAAATGACATAAGCAGGAAAAGTTAAGTGCTACACTTGGAAAATGTGAAAAGAAAAATTTAGACAAGGAAAAGATTCATACGGATTGAAGTAATAGAGGAGGTATCCATTGGGAAGGCAGAATTTATTATTAGAAAAGCACTCATTCATTCAATAAATATTTATTGAGCAGAAAATGTGACAGTAATATTTGAGAGGCCCTCAGGTTTATTACATTCTAGTAGATGGAGACAGGCAACTAAACAAAAATTAGAATTAAATGTGATAACTAAACTACAGTGTACTGGGGGCAAGGGGACATTTATGAGATGCACATAGCCTATTCTTAAAAGAAAGGGACATCTTCTTAGAAGAAGATGAGTCTGAATGATCAGTATGAGTTATCCAAAGAGGAGAAGGGTGGAGAGAATACTGAAAGGGAAAAAAAGTTGGAGAGAAAGCCTGAGATGAGGGTGCTCATGTCTCCTAGAAAATTAGAGTAATTTGTTAACATTGGATCTTAGAGCAAGCCCAGGACAAGATGTATTGTGGTTAAGAGACGTTTAATTAAATAAAGCACTTAAAATCTATGTTAAGGAGGGATGGATGATTCCATATAAGATCATAAGTGCATTTTTAAATTAAACGTATTGGGGTGACATTAGTAAAATCACATAGGTTTCAATTATACAATTCTGTATTACGTCATCTATATATCACATTGTGTGTTAACTACACAGAGTCAGTTCTCCTTCCATCACCATATGGTTGACCCCTTTTACCCTCTTCTACAGCTCCCCTCCTCCTTACCCTCTGGTAACCACTAAACTGTTGTCTGTGTCTGAATTTTTGTTTGTTTGTCTTGTATGTTGGTTGGCTTCAGTTTTATATCACACATATGAGTTAAATCATATAGTTCTTGACTTTTTCTCTCAGACTTATTTTGCTTAGCATGATAATGTCAAGATACATTCATGTTGTCGCAAATGGCAATATTTCATATTTTCTTATGGCTGAGTAGTATTCCATTGTGTACATATACCATATTCTCTTTGTCCAATCATCTGTCAAATGACACTTTGGTTGTTTTCATGTCTTGGCCACTATCGATAATACTGCAATGAACACTGGAGCACATATATCTTTACGGATAAATGTTTTGGTAGATACCCAGGAGAGGGATTGCTGGGTTGTGTGGTAATTATATTCTTAATTTTTTGTGGCTATACCAATTTTTTGTGTTTTTCATAGTGGTTATACTGAGGTATATTTTTAAAAGTTTAGTTGGACAGTGCTGTGAAGAATGAATAGCATAGAATAAGAGAAGAGTAAGGTTAGAATCAGGAAAATTAGGCATGAAGCTGTTCCATTATCTCACAGGAGTCATTGCACTAGCTTTAAAATGACACTTGTACTGGGAATGGAGAAAAGTGAATGTATGCTATTGAGGGTGTGGCTCCAAGTGGACTCAGAACCTGATTGGCTGGGAGAGTGCGGGAAAGGATGATGTAGGAGTCAGTGGTGACAACTGGGTTTCCAGCTTGGGCAGATGGATAGATGGTAATACTATTTAGCAACATAGAAAAGTATAGAAAAGGAAAAGGTGTTGAGTGGATAATGAAAGATTAAGTTTGAGACGTATTGCCTTTCAAGTGTGTGAGAGCCATCTAAGCTGACATTGAGCTATTGAAAAAAGAAAATTGAACATACAAGTTTAAAATTCAGAAGAGAAACTGGGATTGGAAAGACAATTCTGTGAAGCATCAGTGAATACACATGTTTAACCAGGGAGCATAAACACTCTCTGAAATTGTATGCAAAACTTTATGTCCATGGGTACAGGCATAAATGTACAGGCAGGGAATACACAGCTTTTTCCAGATTCTCAAAAAATGTGACCAAGGAAAATGTTAATAATAAATTATTTAGAGTAGATGGCAAGTAAAGCTATGACGCTGGGTCATATGACTCAAAGTTAGCATGCACCAACTGACACTCTCAAACATTGCTGATAAGATCGTAAATTTGTACAAGTCCTTTGGAAAACTAGATGGCAGTTCTCTTTTTAAAGTTAAACAGTTAAACAACATCTATCCCATAATATGGCATTTTTTCCATATTTACTTCTAGAGAAATGAAAACATACGCCCTCAGAAAGGCTTGCACATTTACTCTGACAGCAGCTTGATTCATAATAGCCAATAACTAAAAATAAGCCAAATTCCCATCAACAAGAGAGTGAATAAAAATATTGTGATATATCCAAACAATAGAGTACTACTTAACAATGAAAAGAATATATCACTGATATAAGCAAAACAGAGGAATCTCAAAAACTTGTTTTGAGTTAAATAATACAGAAGAAATTGTACACATGTTATGATTCTATTTAAATGAAGTTCAAGAACAGATAAAATTAATCTTCGGTGATAGAAATGAGAATAGTGGTTGCCTAAATTGTGTAGTTGACTGGAGTGGCATACACAAAACTTTCTGGGGTAATAAAAATGTCCTCCACTTTGATTGAGGTGGTAATGACATATTTGTTTGCATTTATCAAAACTTATTGAATTATACATTTCAGATCTATTCATTTAACTGTTTATACATTTTATCTTAAAGAAATACTTTCCCACCTCCCTTGAAATAAAGCTATTTTGAAATAAGATGATTTCACTATTGAGGAGATGGGTGGGGGAATAGTAATTAAGTCAAGTGCCTCAAACTTTAATGGAAAAATTGGTTAGTGCTGATTAATTTTTGTCATTGTAAGTAAAAAATCAAGTACATATATGAATATTAAAACCTCAATATTTTATCATATTAACTATCATAGGTATTATATATACAATAAACAATTAAAACTTGGAAATTGAAGCTAGAAAATACTTTCAAAACTATTATAGGTAAGAAAGTATTGAATAGAGAGAAAAACAGAAAAGCAGGGTGGGTAAATACTGTTAACAAGAAAGGAGGGGGCTAAGTTTAAATATATTAATATCACAATAATATTAGTATGTTAAATTTTCCTATTAAGAGATGTAGACTAAAGATGCTTTGATGGAGTAATGCGAATTAAAACAATCATAAGACATTAGTTTTAAAACACTACATGGGCAAAATTATAAAAGATTGATAGTATACACTGCTGAGGAAATATACCGGGAATGCCAAAAAAATGTATACAAGTGGACACTTTGGTCAACGTTGCTCAAACAGTAATTCGCTATAATCAGAAGTGTCTGTACGCTGATTGGCTGAGCACCTCTTGTAATTGCAGAAGTCAAACGTGACTTATATTCATCTTTTGTTATTGGTATATGAGTGTATTGAGTATTACAATTTTAATACAGTTTTCCTTTCTTAAAATGTGTGTACATGTTTTTGGCACTCTATGTATTCTCACTCACTCTTAGTGGGAGTGTGAATTGGAGCAACCTTTTTGGAGAGCAATTTGGCAGGCTATGTCAGAGTAAGAACTGCATGTAGTATTTGAGAACTTATGTTTTATGACTCTTATCTACAAGCATGCAGACAAGGGTGCACGGAGATTTATCTATATGAATATTTGTTGCAAAACTTTTTTTACAGTAATTATAAATTGGAAGTTATAAATCAAAAAGACATAAGAAAATTGTAATATATACGTACATGCTGTGGAATTTATTCAGCCATTATAACAAAAGAGGAAATCTATACTGACATAGACAGTCATAGATAAACATATAAGCTTTGATGTGATTTAAGTAAACAACTATGTGTATGTGTACAACACACACACACACACACACACACACACACACACAAATATATAAGAAAGCAACAACAAGGACATACACCAAACTATTCACGGTGTTCACAGTGACTTCTTCCTTAGAGAGTGTATTTGGAGGTTTTGATGAAGATTTTCATATTTTACTTCATATATATCTAGATTGTTTTCACTAAAGTGAGAATATATATAAAGAGAGAATTATAAAGTGAGAATATAAAGTGAGAATACAAAAATACAATATATTTTTTGTATTGCTTGAAATAAAACAAAAATAAATCAAGATGGGGATGGATATTTAATAAGTAGATCATATCTTAGGACATCTTAGTTGAAGGTAGAATTGAAACAATGAGATGGTGTAACCACCTCAGTGTCTAATAAATAGTAAGTATTCCACTTCCATTCTTTGAAATATGAAAGAAAAATAAGTTAGTGGTTAAAATATCTTGGGTAGAAGAAATTTGTTTTTGGTTTTCTTTTTAATATGATGATGTGATCTCAATATGCTTAAAGGTTTAAAGGAAATAGATGTTTCAATTGTGGCAGAAGTCCTGAAGAGGTAAGAAGGGTTGAATAAAAAGGGAAGGAATATATGAAAGCTGTTCTCAATATTTTCTGTAAATTCTCAGGATTTTGGCAGGGAATGCTTTGAGCTATCATTCCAGAGCTCATTTGCTCAAATTACAGGTGCTCAAATTACATTCCAGAACTAGGTATTTAAAAGATATTAGCCATTATAAGCATGCTATTAGAAATAAAAGAACCAGGCATTCAGAGTGTGACACAAAAGATGGTAAGCAGTAGAGATTTTCAAAGGTGGAGAACATGTTTCTATTTTATTTTTGGAAAATTATAAATAATGTGTTGTCATTAAAGAGTGTACATATTTACACTCTAATTCTCAGATATTTCTATTATTCATTTAAATATAAATAATTCATTTTATTTTTAAAATTAATCATCAAATCCACAACAAATTAAATTCAATAAGTAAGTCTAAAATAAAAAGGGATTAGAGGGTGAAAGTGCATTTTAGAATCTATATTGTTTTTAGAAAATTAAAAAGAGCCTGAGCTAAAGCAATAAACAAAATATTAGGTTGGTGCAAAAATAATTGCATTTTTTTGCAATTATTTTTAACCTTTTAAACCACAGTTACTTTTGCACCAACATAATAAATGAATCTTAAAGGGGAATTTAGAACTTGATGGGTACTTATTAGACCTCAACAAATAACTTTGAATGCCAGCTTTGTGCGAGCCTCCTA
Organism: Rhinolophus sinicus; assembly: GCF_057876585.1. NCBI lineage: Eukaryota > Metazoa > Chordata > Mammalia > Chiroptera > Rhinolophidae > Rhinolophus > Rhinolophus sinicus. The sequence goes on along the minus strand of NC_142517.1, from coordinate 106,088,536 downwards.
GGACCAGGGGCAGGTCTTTGAAGGAGACTCTCATCCTACCATAGGAAGGGGGAATGACACTGATCCCAGCAAACAAAGAAAAGTAGTAATATGTCATGTCTTTATAATTGCTGCAAAGGAATATAGAGCAGAGAAAGGATCAGAGTGTGTAGTGGTTGGAGGATGGATGTATTTCATACAGGTGAGTAGAGATCTGAATGGAATAAGTGAGCAAGATATGGGGCACTTTGGGGCAGAGTATTTCAGGCAGAAGGAACAGTACATACAGAGGCTTTGAGATGGAAATGTGCCCGGAGTATTAAAAGAACATCAAAGAGTTCAGCATGGTTGGAACTCAGTAAAATAGTTAGATGCCAAACTCAACAGGGTATTTACACATTGGGAAAGATTTAGGATTTTTCTTTAGTGTGATGAGCAGACATTGAGGATTTGGAGCAGGGCAGTGGCATGACCCAATTTGCATGTTTGAAATATAATTTTTGCTTCTCTGTAGAGAATAGATGTAGGTCAAGATTGAAACAAATGCTTCTTGCACTTAACCCAAATGGAAGCGATCGTAAATGGGACTAAGATTAGGGGACCCATACACCCCAGTTGTCTGGGGAGAGGCCTGCTTTGTGCCTGTTGTCACCATGTAATTACTATTATAGTAGCACTCACTCCCTCTCACTGTCAAAGACAGTAGATTATGTGGTCACCCTATTAAGTGGGTGGCAATGATGGTTCTGTGAAGTGGCTTTCTGATGGATTATACGTAAGGTGGAGAAAAAATCAATCAAGAATGATGAGAAGGTTTGGGGGTGAGAAACAGGATTTACTGATGGTACTGTGGAGGGAGAGCGGTTAGCCCCTGGGAGAGAAAAAGCTTTGAAGTGTATTAGGTTAGAAGCAGCTCCTGAGACTATAATTTGTGTGCAATAATTTCCTAAGGAAGCACCTCCAAAAGAGACTGATACGTGAGTGGAAGGATCAGGAAAAGAAAGGGGAGAAAGGCGAGAAAGGATGCCACATCCACTGAGTCCAGGATTGTGCCTGACCCAAAGGAAGGACTGGAGCACAAATCACATTTTAGACTTTCCCTGCCTTATGGTGATGTGGTTATGGGCCGCTGGGTCGGGGAGAGGAACATCAAGTATTAAGCACTGGTTCCCTGTGGCTTCTAAGCAGATCCAGGAGCCCAAGGGCTGTCCTTTTAAGGAGGTGCTATTAACTCAGTTGTGTCCTCCAAAACTCATATGTTGAAGCCCTAACCCCCAATGTGATTATTTTTGGAGATTGGACTTTGAAGGGATGATTAGCATTTGAGTTCATTAAATTGGATTCTTTGTAATGCTATCAGTGGCTTTATAAGAAGAAGAGAAAGAGATCTCCCTCTGCTATTGAGGATACAGTGAAAAGATGCCATCTGCAAGCTAGCAAGAGGGCCCTCACCAGGAATCCGATCAGCTGGCACCTGCTCTTGGACTTCCCAGCCTCCAGAACTGGGAGAAAATAGCATTAAATCACTAAGCTGCCCAGTCTATCGTATTTTGTCATATCATTCCTAATAGACTCACACAAAAGGTTATAGATATAAGTAATTAGACTCAAAGCATGTCATAGCTGCAGGATGGGCACAAAAAAGAGGGAAGAGGAACCTCAGCAGCATTGGGTGGACCCCAACCACAGAGTATAGTCAGAAGTTCACTTGACCAGGCACTGAGTCTTATTAGAGCATCATGAAATGAGTAGGAGGCTGCGTCTGTAAGACTCCAGTTAGGCAAGAGATCAGGAAAAAAGACAGAAGTGTTTGAATCAAGTAGATGACATTTTAAAGCCAGGGCTGTCTGTGGTCATCTAGGGAGTGACAGTAGGTGGAGGAAGTGCAGTCTGTGCTAGGACCCCGGGAGGTTCAAAGGGGCCACGACACGTGATCCATGCCCTGGAGCAATCTCAGTCCTGTCTGAAAAAAAGGGATAGGCCAGAAAGTACAGGTGGCATCCGTGCTAGGCTTCCTACTGCTGTTCATTTGTTTTTGTCTATTTGATCTTATGCCTATATCCATTGCTATATCTCTACCTTCTGCCTCTTTGCATAGAAAGAAGTACACAGCATTATTCCTTCTACCCCAAATGTAGAAACATCCTAAAAATCACACCAATTTTGATGATGGGTAGTTTTAGATCAAAGATATGCAAATATATGATGCTGTGATATTTTTGAGTATTCCTCAAATTAGTTATAAAATTCTCATATAAAGTGAATTTGAATAATTCTAAGTAAAACAAACAAAACCCAAACCAGCAGATCCAACGCCTTTAAAGATAGGGTAGTGTTTACTAAATAAAATAAATAAACAGGCAGTGAAAAACCCAGAAGTATTGGAATTCACTGTGTCGAGGAATTAACTCTTAAATAGCCCATAATCTCATATACATATATGCACATGACTTGTATTCATCCTTTGTTACTGGAATACATTGAGTATTACAATTTTAATACAGTTTTTTCCTTTCTTAAAATGTGTATACATTTTTTGGCACCCTGTGTCTTGGGTTTGGAGGAGACAAAATAATCTGTTTAGGCCAACATCTAGTTAACTCATTCCATCCTCATGAGGAGTCAACCAAACTTTGCTGGAATGCTAACTAAAGGAAACTCAGAACTTCCTGAAGCTACACTTTCCATATCAGAGTATAGAAAATCCTTTGGGATGGGAGACACTGATGTCTCTTTCCTTTGTCTGACCTTCCTTAGGTGATTCTGGACTGCAGAGCTCCATTCGGCTTTTTTTTTTCCCTTTGCTCTTACTTCATCAGCACAGTCATTTAGATAGTGAATAGAGGATAGTATCTGAGAGAGTAATAGCTGGTATATAAGCTAACTTTTGTGACCCTGTTGTAAATCCTCACTACAGCTCTCTCAGCTTAATAATGCTATTATTATCCCCATTCTACGAATGAGACAGAGATGCTAAGGAACTTGTCCAAGGTCATTGAGCTCGTAGGTGGTGGAGCCAGAATGCAAACCCCAGCGACCTGGCCTGCAAGTCCAGAATTGTACCCACAGGATCTATTGCCTGTCTGAGGCAGGGGACTAGTGTTCCCCTGTCCTTCATCAACTCAGGCCCCCCAGAATCACTTTACCTCACAATAGCTAAGGCCACTTGTGGTCATTTTTGTGCTTAGCTTCAAAAGAACTCAAGCCATCCACTTTCAGGACAAAGGAACTTTATGAGGCAGCTTATAGTCTCCATGCTAGAAACTGATGAAATTCGATTAATCTCCCCTCCACTAATTTGATTTGGTGTGTTCCTTTCATGGAAGACACCAACTCATCATAAATCTGACAGGCCTTTGTGCTCACGCTGCACTGCTTTTATTATTATTGTGTTATGGGGTTTCGATAACTCGGATTTAGGATTACACACATAACTGCCAGAAAAATTTACAGCCGGCTGCCGTCCCGCATTTTTATGGCTTGGCTGGTTGCACCATTTCTTTTAAATATCTTAGCACTTATCCTTTGACTTCGGTTTGAAAATACAATTTGTTCTCTTTCTATCTGTAAGAACTATTTGTATTCTGAGATAACTAAAGCAATTCTGAGTTATTTGTGTTTGTATGTCTTCAGCATGGAATTTGGAAATATTCTTAATGGGGCATTTCCTAGTTAGTCAATAGCAATTATGCGTAACTCTTAATTTGTTTGCATTTTAACACTGCATCTTTAAAAGCGCACTTTGAGGACATGCAATGTCACCTCAAATAAGACTCAAATGTAATCTGAATACTTGTAATGTGACTCTTAATTAGTTTTGAGAAAAGGCAAAGCTTATTCATTATTATGCTGAGGAGAACATCTAATTTTTAAAAAGGACAAAGATAATTATTAATTATGTGCTTTCAATTTTATTTTTAAGCAAGAAGTATGGGATGTAAGGTAATTATCTAAATTAATTAATTTTCCAGTTATTAATGATGGAAACAACAAGGCTCTATCCATATGCCTCTCAGAATAATAAGTGGTTTATTTATATTAGCTCATTAAAAATATGTCAACAATCTTATAAGATAATTACATGTTCTAAAGTAATACAAAATACATTACATTGTCTTAGATTTCCCAGGATACAAACAGCTTGCACTGTGTCATGTATTAAATTCTCACATACCATAGGGATTGCTTTGAGTCTATTTTGTTTCTGGATCCGTCTTTTCTGCTCTAGTTGTCTTGTGCCAGGGACCCTTGGACAAACCTGTGGAGGTAGGAAGAGAGCTATTCTGAATGTTTGCCACGAGACAATGCTTGAGCATCACGTCTTGGTGTGCCTAAAACATTCCAGCACATGTGGGCAAGGGCGAGCCGGCAGGTTCTATTTCAGCCCCACCTAAGCTATTTCACCCTTACGAGATGATTTATTTACGTTTTGATGAGGAACTAGAACAAGAGTGTGGAATGAAGAAGGTGACGAGCTTTTTAGTATTCATTTCTGCATGCTTACCAGTGTGAGAGTTTTCTTTATACAGGCCTCTTTGTCACCTTTTTAGGGTGGAAGATGGTGGAGAAAATCTCAAGTCTCTGCATGGATGTGGCGAGCTGATGCAGACACCTTACCAGAAGGAGAGGAGAAAACGGTGCCCTAATACCTGATACTTAGTACAACCTTGAGTAGAAAATAAAAGGACTTTACTGAAAAACACTTTTGGTGAACACTAATCTTTTAAAGACTTGAACTTTTTTGCTCACTTTCGTAGTGACTTATAAAAAGAAAGAAAGGATTTCAAAGGTATCCATTATGGTCAGGAGGTTCGGGGCCTATTGGATACCCAAGTAAAGATGTTTATTAGTTAGTAAGTTATAGAAGTCTGGAGTTAGAAGAAAATTCAGGGCTGGGTGGCTAGTTAAATATAGAGATATGTTTTCCTTTGACTGTGTGTATATATATATATATATATATATATATATATATATATATATATATATCTGTATACATGTATATACACACACACACACACACACACCCACACACAAAGGCTGAAAATATACATTCTCATGCTTATAAAAAGAGTTGCATCTGGAGGCTTTGAATTGAGGGTTTGGTCAATGGGACCTTTAGTTTCTTCCTATAATGTTTGAATCTTTTTGATTGTGAATGTATTCATGAATGCTATATGATATTAAACATTATTAAGATTTTAAAAAGAACATGTGCTAAGTCAGCCACATGCTTGGGCTGGGCTCTAATGAAACTGAATGTTGTCCTAATGGGTGCATGGGAAAGAGCATGGTCTGATCTCTTCAAATTGGGTGGGGTGGGCTAACTATGACCATTTTACCATTTACTTGACTTTCCTCTGACTCTACCTTCTTACATATATATATATATATATATATATATATATACACACACACACACACACACATACTGGGGGTGCCAAAAAATATATACAAGTGGACTCTTTAGCCAACGTTGCTCAATCAGTAGTTCACCATAATCAGAAGTACCTGGCCTCTGATGGTAACCACTTTGAGCATCTCTTGTGACTGCAGAAGTCAAACATGATTTGTATTCATCTTTTATTATCAGTATATATTATTACAATTTTAATAAAGTATTTTCCTTTCTTAAAATGTGTACACATTTTTTTTGGCACCCTCTGTAGATATTCACATTTAGAAATTACTTACACATATTCCTACCTTTGTGACCCCTATATAATGGTTCATCTTCCAAGACAAAGCTTTACTTGTTATCTTGCATCCAGATCCCTTCTATCCTCTTCTCTGTGCTGTTCACCCAGGCTCCCTGGTTAATTGGCTTCCTATTGGGTTTGACAGTTGAGGACTCTATGTAGGGATTAGGAGACCCAAGGATAGGAAAGGTGTGGTATTTCCTCCTTGACCTCTGTTCGTCGCTACACTTTTTGGGGCAGTTCCTGTGGGTACAAGGAAAGGGGAACGACACCCTCCTATGTGGTCTGCTCTCTCAGCTGCTCTCTTTGGTATACTATTTCTTCTTCTTATTCAGACACAGATGTGGTAAAAGGTTGCTACTGTTGCTTGTTTCTGATTGCCACAACATCCCTTATCAGGTCCTTAAATCAGCCCTGACTTCTCTTCAGTAAAGTGTTTTTGTTAAACTTTTAGAGTAGATTGATATTTCTCAAGAGAACCTGGCCAATACACTTTTTGTACCCACTGTACTGAGGTTCATAAAGGCTTTTATCATAGCATCTATCAATGTAGTCTTATTTGAGTATATTCCTTCCTCATAAAGACACATCTACTCTATCTCTTATCACCTTTGAAATATATACAGATTCTCATCATTTCTTACTATGTCTATGGCTTTCACTCTAGGGCACTCTGATATCTCCTGCTTGGATTACAACAATTCTTCCTAACTGGTCCCTGATTCTACTTCTGCTGCATGGCAATCCATTCTCAACCTAGCATCATATTCATCCTTTGAAAACGTAAGTGAGGTCTTGTCTCTGCTCTTTTCAAAATCTTCCAGGGACTTCTCATTGCACTGAGAATAAAATCAGACTTTCTCATCGTGTCTAATGGTCATAGAGAATACATCCCCCCCCCTTCTTTGATGTCACCTTCTCCCACTAACCCCATGGTATGCCTCAGACCTAGTGACTTGCCGTTGCTCACAGCCTGTGCACCGGATCTCTGCAGCGCCTTGCAGGGATGTCTGTGGCCTGGAGCCCTGTCCCCAGATATTTGCACTGCCACACCCTCTTGCACTCCATGCCTCTTCTCCAGAACCACACTGAGACAGCCACCCACTTTCAAAAGTCTCTGTCCCCTGGTTCTGATTTCTTCCTTCTTTCTGGCTCTTAACAGCCAGTCTGTGCTTAGTTTAACATTTATTTTCCTCTCCCTACACTACAGTGTAAATTCTATGAGAGCAAAGATGTTTAGCATTTTAATCACTGCTTTCCCAGGGTGTTTTTCACCCATCTCAGAATTTAACAATCCATATGTAAGTGCAGGTATATTTATGTGATATATACATGATGTTAGAGAATGGAGATATTGGTTACATAACTTCTTTTTAGCTTTTAATATTTCAATAAATTATATGTTTTATTCAGACACTATGAGTGTAATATATATTTATGTTGTTTGTGTGAGTGGGCTTTTGTGTTTAGATATTATTTATGTGTGTTTTCCCAAAATAAAAGTGAACTAACATGAATAATCAACATAATTATTCCTGCCATAACACCCAAACATTCAGTGATAAAAAATCAAAACAAAACAAACAAACAAAAAAAAATACCAATTAATTTATAAGTGGCAATATTTTGGGGAATGTTTGGACAATTACTTTATGATGGGCTTATGAGCATTTAAAATATTAAAGTGTACTTTAAATATCTTTTACTCTTGGCCATTAATTTCAGATCATCTATGTAAAGCTTTTAATTAATATATTTATTATGTAATTTGGTATATGTGTTTATTTATACTGCTGGACATTGCTAGATGTTTTTTTTCTTATTTTATTTTTTAAAATTAATATTATCCTATTTGAATTTGATGGCAATGTGTCCAGTTAAAAACACATAGCTTTACAGAAGTTAAGCATGCCCATATGACCCTATTCTGAAAAGTGAGACACATATAGTAATCTTCTGGATAAGTTTCTAGGAAATGTATTTATCATTTTGGGGGGGAGGCAAACTTGCTGATATGTACAATTTAGCTTTTGCATCTTTGTCTGGAATGTGGATGGGGTACCTGGACTTGGAGCAATGGTCCTGTGACCATGATGAGGGAAATGCGTAGTAAATAATGGAGAAGAGAGTCAGGAAAGTCAATGCAGAAAATCAACAAAAGCATATTACAAGGAATAAAGAAAACACCATCTTTAAATTTACCAAATATAGGCAACATAAACTTTATGGTAGCCATAATTTCATACATTTTTACACACACACACACACACACACACACAGAGGGTGCCAAACAATGTACACACATTTTAAGAAATGCAAAGGAAACTGTATTAAAATTCTACTGATGGCAACCATTTTGAGCACCTCTTGTAATTGCAGAAGTCAAATGTGACTTGAATTCATCTTTTGTTATTGGTGTATATTGAGTATTACAATTTTAATACAGTTTTTTCTTTACTTAAAGTGTGTATACATTTTTTGGAACCCTGTATGTGAGTGTGTGTGTGTGTATGATTTTTATATAAATGTATTATGTATGCTGTTTAAAATTGTTTAATGACTTGTTTTTGCTCTCCTTTTCTCTCTCTTACACCTAGGAAACTACTGTTAATCATCTGTTTTATTATTCCACACAGTTATTTTTCCTCATATACTTTACATATTTATATACATATTGTCATTGTTATATTAATATGGAATTGTTATATACATTCTTTATTCTTTATATTTTATTTTATATACTTAACAATGGATCATGAAATCTCACCAAATCAGTTGGAAAAAAATCTAACTCCTTTTTAATTGCATAAGCCATGGGGTGGATAGAAGTCAAATTATACAATTATTCCTTCATTGGAGGACCTTAACTGGGTTATTAGAATTTTCTTTTCCCTTGATGATATTTTTAATTAGATGTTTTAAGATAATTGTCGATTCATATGTGGTTATAAAAATAATACTAAGAGATCTCATGTACACTTATCTAGTTTCCTCAATGATAATATTTTATTAAACCATAGTATCAGAACACTGATATTAATGTTTATACAATCCAACAATCTTATTGAGATTTCCCTGGTTTTACTTGTACTCGTTTGTGCTTGTGTATGTGTGTGTGTGTGGGTTTTGTTCTAGAAAATTTTATCACACAGGTAGGTTTTTGTATCCAACAGCACCCACCACAGTCAAGAAATAGAAAAGTTCCATCACTGCAAGGATCCTTCTGTTGTCCACGCTCACCTCCCCTCATTCCTGCCCTTTCTCTAAACATTGGAAATCACTATTCTGTCCTTGATTTCTAAATTTTTTTTCAATGTTATATAAATGTAATCATACAGTATACCACATTTTTGGGATTAACTGTTTTCCTTCAGCATAATTATCTGGAGATTCATCCCAGTAATTTCATGTATCCAACAGCCCATTCCTTTTAATTACTGAGTAACATTCCATGATACGTATGCTGTATGGTTTGTTTAGCCATTCCTCGGTTGAAGGACATTTGTGTTGATTCTCGGTTTTGGTGATTGAAAATAAAGCTGCGATAAACATTTGTGTAAAGGTTTTGGGTTATCAAGAGTTTTCATTTCTCTGGAATAAATACCCAAGAATTCAATTGCTGGATCATATGGTAATTGCATGTTAGTTTCATTAAAAAATGCCAAAATGGTTTCTGGGGTGGCTGCATCATTTTACAGTCCCACCATCATTGTATAAGTGTTCCCGTTTATTTTAATATCATTAACATTAGTGTTGTCACTTTTTTATTTTAACCATTCTGATAGATATATAGTGATACCCCATTGTGGTTTGAATATGCATTTCCCTAATGACTGAATATGTTCAACATATTTTAATTGCATTTGTCATCTATATGTTCCATGAACTGAACATTTTCTAATTGGGTAGTTTTTTGTTTTTGTTTTTGGTCAATCTTTGAGAGTTCTTTACGTATTCTAGATTCTACTCCTTTGTCTCATATTTGGTATATTAGATATTACAGGCTTCCAAACAAAATACCACAGACTGAGTGGCTTAAGCAACAGACATTTATTTTCTCATGGTTCTGGAGATTGAGAAGCCCAAAATTAAGGTGCCAGCAGGATTGATGTCTGGTGAGCCTTCTCCCATTGAGTTACAGACTGCCATCTTCTCACTGTGTCCTCACGTAGCTGAGAGTCACTGAGCTCTCTGGTGTCTCTTCTTATAGCAACATTAATCCTATTGGATCAGGGCTCCACCTTCTTTTTTTTTTTCTTTTTTACCTCATTTAACCTTAATTAATTCCTTAGAGGTGCCATCTTCAAATACAGCTACATTGGGACATTGGGCTTCAATATATGAATTTTGAGGGAATACAACATTAAATCCATAATGTGTTTTGTAAATATTTTCCCCCAGTATACTCATGTAGCTTGTCTTTACATCCTCCTAACAAAGTCGCTCACAAACCAAATTTTTAAAATTTTGATGAGTCCAATGTATCAAATTTTATTGAATTATGCTTTTTATTTTGGTATTATCTAACAACAGTTTGCCTACCTCTAGATCTCGATGATTTTCTTAGTTTTTTGTTGCTGTTTCTGGCAGTTTTATAGTTTCACATTTTACATGTAAATCAATTATCTAGTTAAATTGTGTATAAGTTATGAGACTTAGGTCACTTTCTTTTTTAAAAATATTTTTATTAAAAATATAGCTAATATACAATATTATATTAGTTTCAGGGGTACACTATAGTTATGCAACATTTATAGACCTGAAGAAGTTATCACTATGATATGTCCAGCAACCATCTGACACCATACCACGCTATCACAATATTATTGACTATATTTCCCATGCTGTACATTACATCCCCATGACTAATATGTTTTATACCTGGAAATTTGGACATTTTATTTCCCTTCACTTCCCTCCCCCCCTTCTTAATTTTTCAATTACAGTTGATAATTCAATATTATTTTATATTAATTTCAGGTATACAGCATAGTGATTAGATACTTGTATAATTTAAGAAGTGATTCCTCTGACAAGTCTAGCATCCACTTGTCACTATACATAGTTATTACCATATCATTGACTATATTCCCTATGCTTTACTTTACATCTCCATGACTATTTTGTAACTACCAATTTGTATTTCTTAATCCCTTCCACCTTTTTACCCACAACCCCACACCCAATCCCATCTGGCAACCATCAAAGTGTTCTCTGTATCGTGACTTTGTTTCTGTTTTGTTTGTTTATTTTGTCCTTTAGATTCCACATATGAGCTAATCACATTGCATCAGTCTTTATCTGTCTGACACTCCACTCAGTACAATACCCACCAGGTCTATCCATGCTGCTGCAGATGGCAAGGACCCATTCCGATTCATGGCCAAACAATATTCTATTGTATATATCTACCACCTCCTCTCTATCTATTCTTCTATCAATAGACACCCAGGCTGTCTCCACATCTTGGCCATTGTAAACAATGCTGCAATGAACATATGGATGCACACATCGCCATGGAGTAGCATTTTGGGTTTCTTCAGAAAAATAGCCAGAAGTGGAATTGCTGGTCCTTCTTTATCTCTTGATATAGACTTTTTTCTGGAAGTTTATTTGTCTAGTATAAGTATTGCTACCCCAGATATATATTTTTTTAATTTATTGGGGTGACAATTGTTAGTAAAATTACATAGATTTCAGGTGTACAATTCTGTATTACATCATCTATAAATCCCATTGTGTGTTCACCACCCAGAGTCAGTTCTCCTTCCATCACCATATATTCGATCCCCCTTACCCTCATCTCCCACCCCCCACCCCCCACCCCCCTTACACTCTGGTAACCACTAAACTATTGTCTGTGTCTATGAGTTTCTGTTTCTCATTTGTTTGTCTTGTTCTTTTGTTGTTTTTGGTTTATATACCACATATCAGTGAAATCACATGGTTCTCTGCTTTTTCTGTCTGACTTATGTCGCTCAGCATTGCACTCTCAAGATCCATCCATGTTGTCACAAATGTTCCTATATCATCTTTTCTTACCGCCAAATAGTATTCCATTGTGTATATATACCACAACTTCTTTATCCATTCATCTGTCGAAGGACATTTTGGTTGTTTCCATGTCTTGGCCACCGTAAACAAAGCTGCAATGATCATTGGAGCACACGTGTCTTTATGTATAAATGTTTCCAGATTTTTTGAGTAGATCCCAGGAGAGGGATTGCTGGGTCTTATGACAATTCTATTCTTAATTTTTTGAAGGAACCTCCACACTGCCTTCCATAATGGCTGCACCAGTCTGCATTCCCACCAACAGTGTATGAGTGTTCCTTTTTCTCCACAGCCTCTCCAACACTTGTTACTATTTGTCTTGTTGATGATAGCCATTCTGACTGGGGTGAGGTGATATCTCATTGTGGTTTTGATTTGCATTTCTCTGATGATTAATCATGTTGAGCATTTTTTCATATGTCTATTTGCTATTTGTATGTCCTCTTTGGAGAAATGTCTCTTCAAGTCCTCTGCCCATTTTTCAATTGGGTTGTTTGTTTTTTTGTTGTTGAGTTGCATGAGTTCCTTGTATATTCTGGATATTAGGCCCTTATCGGAGGCACTGTTTGCAAAAATCTTCTCCCATTCAGTTGGTGGCCTCTTTATTTTGTTGATGGTTTCTTTTGCTGTGCAGAAGCTTTTAAGTTTCGTATAGTCCCATTCGTTTATTTTAGCTTTTACTTCTATTGCCTTTGGAGTCAAATTCATAAAATGCTCTTTGAAACCAAGGTCCATAAGTTTAGTACCTATGTTTTCTTCTATGCAGTTTATTGTGTCAGGTCTTATGCTTAAGTCTTCGATCCATTTTGAATTAACTTTGGTACATGGTGACAAATAGCAGTCCAGTTTCATTCTTTTGCACGTGGCTATCCAATTCTCCCAGCACCATTTATTGAAGAGGCTTTCTTTCCTCCATTGTATGTTTTTAGCTTCTTTGTCAAAAATTATCTGTCCATATTTATGTGGTTTTATTTCTGCATTCTCAATTCTATTCCATTGGTCTATGTGTCTGTTTTTCTTCCAATACCATGCTGTTTTGATTATTGTAGCCCTGTAGTACAAGCTAAAGTCAGGGAATGTGATCCTCAAGCATTTTTCTTTTTTCTTAAGATTGCTTTGGCTATTCGGGGTCTTTTGTGGTTCCAAACAAATCTCATGATTTTTTGTTCTATTTCTTTAAAATATGCCATTGGGATTTTGATGGGGATTGCATTGAATCTGTATATTGCTTTGGGTAATACGGACATTTTAACTATGTTGATTTTTCCAATCCATGAGCACGTAATGTCTTTCCATTTCTTTGTGTCTTCTTCAATTTCTTTCAAAAATGTCTTATAGTTTTCAGCATATAGGTCTTTCATATCCTTGGTTAAGTTTATTCCTAGGTATTTTATTCTTTTTGCTGCAATTGCAAAATGAATTGTTTTTTGTATTTCTTTTTCTGAGATTTCATTGTTAGTATATAGGAAAGCAATGCAATGGACTTTTGTACGTTGATTTTGTAGCCAGCAACTTTACTGTATTCGTCGATTGTTTCTAATAGCTTTTTGGTGTAGTTTTTAGGGTTTTCTGTATATAGCATCATGTCATCTGCAAGAGTGATAATTTAACTTCTTCATTCCCAATTTGGATGCCTTTTATTTCTTTCTCTTGCCTGATTGCTCTGGCAGGGACTTCCAACACTATGTTGAAAAGCAGAGGTGATAGGGGAGAGCCCTGTTGTGTTCCTGAACGTAGAGCAAAGGGCTTCAGTTTTTCACCATTAATTATGAGATTAGCAGAGGGCTTGTCATATATGGCCTTTATTATGTTGAGGTATTTTCCTTCTATACATATATTATTAAGTGTTTTAATCATAAATGGATGTTGTATCTTGTCAAATGCTTTTTCTGCATCAATTGATATAATCATATGATTTTTTGTCCTTTATTTTGTTTATGTGATGTATCACATTGATGGATTTGCAGATGTTGAACCGTCCTTGTGCCCCGGGGATGAATCCCACTTGGTCGTGATGAATAATCTTTTTAATGCATTATTGTATTCGGTTTGCTAGAATTTTATTTAAGATTTTTGCTTCTGTAGTCATCAGAGATATTGGTCTGTACTTTTCTTTTTTTGTGCTGTCCTTACCAGGTTTTGGTATCAGGGTAATGTTGGCCTCATAATATGAGTTAGGGAGTACTGTCTCTTCTTCAATTTTTTGGAACAGTTTGAGCAGGATTGGTATTAGATCCTCTTTGAAGGTTTGGTAGAATTCACTAGTGAAGCCATCTGGTCCCGGACTTTTGCTTTTGGGAAGGTTTTGGATGACTGATTCAATTTCGTTACTGGTGATCGGTCTGTTTAGATTTTCCAGTTCTTCATGGTTCAGCCTTGGAAGGCTATATGTTTCTAAGAATTGTCCATTTCTTCTAAGTTATTGAATTTGGTAGCATATAGTCCTTCATAGTATTCTTGGATGATCCTTTGTATTTCTGTGGTGTCTGTAGGGAGCCGGAGCATTAAGGGTTAAGAAAATGTAACTTCAAGCAGAATTTGGGAGGATCGCTAAGGGGAACTCCGATAAGCATAAAGAACAAACAGACACCTGCTGCCCTGGGAATGGGAAAATATCTAAAGGTCTAAGAACAGTCAGGGCCAAACTTTGAGAAAATATAACTAATCTGTACTTGCTGCCTCAGCCGCTTTATGTAACCTTCTTGTTTCTGTGTGTATAAAAGAAAGCTGAAAAATAAAGTAGGCGCTGCAGTCTAATTAGAACTGCTCGCCCTCCCGATCCCATCTTTGTCTCTTGTCTATTTTTTTCTCAATCCTCACTCCCCACTTCAGGAACCGTTCGTCTCGTCGGCAGGCTCCGACAGGTGTCCGTGATAACTTCCCCTTTTTCGTTTCTGATTTTGTTAATTAGTGTCTTCTTTCTTTTTATCTTAGTGAGTCTAGCCAAGGGTTTGTCAATTTTGTTATTCTTTTCAAAGAACCAGCTCTTTGTCACATTAATTTTTTCTATTGTCTTTTTGTTCTCTATTTCATTTAGTTCTGCTCTAAGTTTTGTTATTTCCTTTCTTCTGCTGACCTTGGGTTTCACTTGTTCTTCTTTTTCTAGTTCTTTAAGGTGTAACATGAGGTTATTTATTTGGGATTTTTCTTGTTTCTTGAGACCATTTGCCTGTAATGAGATAAATTTCCCTCTTAAAACTACTTTCGCTGCATCCCAAAAATTTTGGTAGGATGTATTTTCATTGTCATTTGTTTCTATGTATCTTTTGATACCTCCTCTAATTTCTTCTTTGACCCAGTTGTTCTTTAAAAGTATGTTGTTTAATCTCCATGTATTTGTGTTTTTTCCCGCTTTCTTTTTGCAGTTGATATCCAATTTCAAAGCCTTGTGATCAGAGAATATGCTTGGTAAGATTTCAATCTTCTTAAATTTGCTGAGACTGATTTTATGTCCCAATATATGGTCTATCCTTGAGAATGTTCCGTGTACACTGGAAAAGAATGTATAGTCTGATGTTTTAGGATGAAGTGCTCTATAAATGTCAATTATGTCCATTTCATCTAATGTGTCATTTAGGGATGCTATTTCGTTATTTATTTTCTGTTTGGATGATCTATCCATAGCTGTCAATGATGTATTTAAGTCCCCTAATGTAATTGGGTTTTGGTCAATTTCTCCCTTTTGTTCTGTTAGTAGTTGCTTGGTATATTTCGGTGCTCCCTTATTGGGGGCATAAATATTGATGACTGTTATGTCTTCTTGTTGTACAGTCCCCTTCACCATTATGAAATGTCCATCTTTGTCTCTTGTTATATTTTTCACCCTGAAGTCTGTTTTATCTGACATCATTATGGCTACATCTGATTTTCCCTGGGTACCATTTGCTTGGAATGTCAATTTCCACCCTTTCACTTTGAGTCTGTGCTTGTCCTTGTAGCTGAGATGTGTCTCTTGGAGTCAGCCTCTGGTTGGGTTTAGTTTTTTGATCCAATCTGCTACTCTGTGCCTTTTTATTGGTGAGTTCAGTCCATTTACATTTAGGGTGATTATTGATATGTGAGGATTTCCTGTCATTCTATCTTTAGTTTTCTGGTAAGGCTGTGTCTCCATTGTTTCTTTGCCTTTTGTTGTTGTCTATTTTATCTGTGTGGTGGTATTCTATGATGTTTCCCTCTGTTTCTTCTTTTATTACAGTATATATTTCAGTTCTGGATTATTTTTGAGTGGATACCCTTAAGTTTATGTAAAAGAAAGTTTGATATTTAGAGTATTCCATTTTCTTCAGCACTCTTACTTTGTCCATTCCCGTATTCCGGTTCAGGCCTTTACTCTCCCCCTTTTTATGTTTTGGTTGCCACAAATTGTCCCTGTTGATGGTGGTCGAATAGCCTCCTTTAGTATTTCTTGTAGTGCAGGTCGTGTAGTAGAAAATTCCCTCAGCTTCTGTATGTCTGGAAAGGTCTTTATTCCTCCTTCATATCTAAAGGATATCTTTGCTGGATATATTATTCTTGGCTCATGATTTTTCTATTTTAATAGTTTGAATGTTTGGTTCCACTCCCTCCTGGCTTGTAGAGTTTCTGCTGAAAAATCTGATGATAATCTAATGGGCTTTCCTTTGTAGGTTACCGTCTTCTTTTCCCTGGCTGCCTTGAGGATTCTTTCTTTGTCATTGATTTTAGACAGCTTCAATACAATGTGCCTTGTAGAAGGTCTGTTGGGATTGAGGTAATTAGGTGTTCTATTTGCTTCTTGGATTCGAGGGTCCAGTTTTGTCCACAAATTTGGGAAGTTCTCATCAACAATTATTTGAATATATTCTCTGTTCCCTTCTCTCTTTCTTCTCCTTCTGGTATGCCCATTATTCTTATATTGCTCTTTCTGATGGAGTCAGCAAGTTCTTGTAGCATTCTTTCATTTCTTTGAAGTCTCAAGTCTCCTTCTTCTTCCATCTGTGTAATTTCCAGGTTTCTATCTTCAGTGTCACTGATTCTTTCCTCCATCTGGTCAACTCTACTACCTAAGCTGGTTATTTCATTCTTAATTTCTTCTACTGAGTTCTTAATCTCCAGAAATTCTATTTGGTTCTTTTTTAAAATTTCAATCTCTTTCGTAAAATGCTCATGCTGTTCTTTGATTGTGTTTCTGAGTTCATTTTACTGCCTAGCTTTGTTTTCTTGTATCTCGTTGAGTTTTTTCAGAACTGCAATCTTGAATTATCTGTAATTTAAGTCACATATTTCTGTATCTTTAAGTGTCTTTTCAGGAGATTTTTCACTTTCTTTCTGAGCTATCTTGTTGCCTTGGTTATTTATGGCAATTACTGGTGTACAATTTCTCTTCCCAGACATCTACAGGAGTGGCTTCTGCAACAGGTTGACAGGAAGCGGTCTTTCTTTTGTTTTCCAGTACTTGTTGGTAGAATGTTTTATTTTTTCTCTGACTGCAGCTTATTTTACTTCTCCCACACGGTAGTGCTATGTTTTCTCTGCACTATTCCAGCTTCTCACACAATGGGGGGATTACCTGGGAGACGGGCTTCTCCTCTGTTAATAGTTCATCTAGGTCACAAGGCGCAGTGTCCCGGTGGGTATGCGGAGAGCTTTTGATGTTCCAAAGCTCTTCCAGCTCCTGATTCAGAGCCCGTATGTTTCAGCAGTTCTGTTTACTCCTGCAGGGATCCGCCCAGATAGGTGGGGTCAGGGGCGGGGTGAGTTGTGAGAGGTGGCCCAGAGCAATGGCGGCGACCGCCACCAAAGCCGGTCCTGCTTCCACAGCTCCCTCCCCTCTGCTGGAACCAGCTGGGCTGCGAATCTGTCTGCGGTCTACAGTTCTCAGAACCGCAAATATTCTGTTCTTTTGATCTGACACTGCTACTCTTCTGCTTCTAGCACCGGGCAGGTGGTGGCGGGGCGAGCTCTGGGAGGGGAGGGAGGGGGCGGCTAGTCTCAGTGCCTAAGGCTCCGTTCTCTGTTCGGCAGTGCGGGCTTAAACCACCGTTTTCAGCCTTTTTCCCTCAGTCTGTTCTCCGAGGTCTCTGCCGTGAGCGTTGGGTTCAGCCATGTTATATGCTGTCCCCTCAGCCCTGTGGAGCCCTGGCGGAGCCCTAGCAGTCCGAGCTCTTCCCTCTCCCACAGCCGTGGTAGTTCCGGGAAGCAGCGAGCTCGGAGCACTGAGCTAGGTCTGCGTCCCGTGCCCGCGCAGCTCCGTCTCGGCCCTTCTCCCTTTCTTCCTCCCCTGCTCACAGGAATCTCCCACCTGTAGGTGATTTCAGTCGGTAGTGGGCCTCTTCGTGTTGCTTGTGTGCTGTGCAGGGAGTCCTTTGTGGAGTTTTTGTTGTTCGATTCGTTGTAAATTCCAGGGGAGCTTTACAGTGGCTCACCTCACGCCGCCACTTTTCCTCGCCTCTGATCGCTACCCCAAATTTTTATGTTTTTTGTTTGTTTGCTTTCATTTTCATAAAATATATTTTCCCATCCTCTTACCTTCTGTCTGTGTGTGTCTTTTAATCTGAAGTGTGTCTCTCGTAGGCAGCATATGTAAGGTTTTGTTTTCATATCCATTCAGCTCTCCTATGTCTTTTGATTGGAGCATTTAATCCATTTACATTGAAAGTAATTGTTGATAGATATGTAGCTATTGCCATTTTATCATTCATAATTTTTTTTTTCTTTTTTTTTCTCATCTTGAAAAAGTCCCTCTAACATTCCTTGTAATACTGGTTTGGTGGTGATGAACAACTTTAGCTTTTACTTATCTAGGAAGCTCTTTATCTGCCCTTCGATTTTAAATGATAGACTTGCTGGGTAGAATAATCTTGGTGATAGATCATTGCTTTCCATCACTTTGAATATTTTCTGGCAATCCCTTTCGGCATGCAGTTTCTGTTCAGAAATCAGCTGACAGTCTTATTGGAGCTCCTTTATAAGTTACTAGTTGACTTTCTCTTGCTGCTTTTAGGATTCTCTCTTTGTCTTTAACCTTTGCCATTTTAATTATAATGTGTTGTGGGGGCAGAGCCCCAGAAAGTAGTTTCCAGGCTCTCGGCCTCACATAGACAGGTGCTGGCTCAGGTAGTAAATGGCCAACTGTGATTGCATGGCCATCAGCTGTGGCTAGTTGGCCGTCAGCTGTAACCAGTGAGCCATTGGCCACTAATATAACTGCTGTGGCTACGCTAGCAGAGAGAGAGAGAAAAAAAATGGGGGCTAGCAAGAAGATGGCGGCTGGGCTGGCAAGCGCGGATGGCGGTTTGCGGACAGTGTGGATCCAGCCTCCAGTGAGAGTATAGAGCCGCCAGAGAGAATATAGTGGTATGACTCCCCCACCTATGGCTCCGTGGGTGTTCCTTTTTGGCCTCACCATATCCTGCGTTCTTGTATGGGGAGCGGGAGCAGAGACCCCGCAGGCCGCCCCGCACGACAAATGGCACAGTGAGCAGGGTCTCCTGCACGACAAATGGAACAGCGAGCAGGGTCCCCCGCACGACATGTGTCTTAATGTGGGCTGTTTGGGTTCATCTTATTCGTGACTCTGTGCTTCATGAGCTTATATGTCAATTTCCTTCACCAGGTTAGGAAAATTTTCAGTCGTTATTTCTTTAAATACATTCTCAATTCCTTGCTTTCTCTCTCTTTTTTTTTTTTCCTTCTGGTACACCTATGATGCAAATGTTGTTATGCTTGATGTTGTCCCAGAGGTCTCTTAAATTATCCTCATTTATTTGGATTCTTTTTTTCTTTTTCTTTTTGCTGTTCTGATTGAGTGTGTTTTGCTATCTTGTTTTCCCATCATTGATTCGATCCTCTGTTTCATCAGTCTGCCAGTGATTCCATCTAGTGCATTCTTCATTTCAGTTATTGTATTCTTCACTTCTGCATGATTCTTTTTGTGGTTTCTATGTCCTTTTTTTATGCTTGCTCTATTTTGGCATTCTCATGAAGTTCTTTGAGCATTTTTATAATAATTGTTTTGAACTGTGTATCTGGTAGGATGTTTGCCTTCATTTTTTTATTATTTTTTTCTGGAGTTTTCTGCTGTTTTTCCATTTGGGGCATATTTCTTTTTTCCCTCATTATGGCTGCCTTTCTGTATTTGTTTCTATGTATTAGATAGATCTGCTATGTCTTCCAGTTTTGGCTGGGTGGACTTTTATAGTAGGTGCCCTTTTGAGCCCTGGCAGTCTGCCTGGTCACTTACTCCAGATGATCCTGGAGTGTCCTTTTTGTGGGTTGTGTGTGCCCTCCTGTTATACTTGAGTCTTGATTGTTATTGGCACATCTGTG
This sequence comes from Rhinolophus sinicus, assembly GCF_057876585.1. Classification (NCBI taxonomy): domain Eukaryota; kingdom Metazoa; phylum Chordata; class Mammalia; order Chiroptera; family Rhinolophidae; genus Rhinolophus; species Rhinolophus sinicus. The sequence continues at coordinate 106,068,521 of NC_142517.1, read as the reverse complement.
GGTTGGATTGACCCTCAAGCTGATTCGTAGTGGGTTTGGCCCCATCTTCAATTTACAGGCTGCTGTGTGGGATGCTTACCCCTGAATGGTATTGATGCCAGTGGACTCTGGTGCCTGTTGAGACCACACTTCGGGTGTGCTGCTATGGAGCTAATTGAACTGCTGTGGTCTGAAGCAATATGTTTTGATTCTAAGGCCTCTTGAAAGGGGCTACAGTGCAGGCCCAGGTCAACAACTGCCTGTCACCAGCTGGGGACTACCTAGTAGGAGCTGCAAAAATGATCAGTGGTTGTTCATTTCCTGTGATAAACCTGGAGTAATGGCTGTCACAAGTACTGAGCCTGGGGTACCTCTACAAAAAGCCAGGACACTCCAAGGCCTGCTGTCACTTGCCAGCTTCCTTAAGGATTAGCCACTGATAAAGCCTCACACAGTATGAAAGTTCAATGAAGCAGGGTTGTAGGGAGTCAGTAGAGTGGGAAGAATTGTGGTCAACAAGTTAATGTAGATTCTGGTGTGGTGACAGTGCTGAGCCTGAATCTACTCAGCAAAAGTCCCAGAGCACACTGAAGCCAGTTGCCATTAGCCTGGGGCCCACAAACTGTGATAGTTTTCTAAGAAAGAGTGCAATGTGGGCAGGGCTAGCTGTTCCACTAGAATGTGCCTCTGGCTTTGGGGGAGTTGGGTAGGGTGTGGTCCCAACAGAGCTCACCAGACCAATTCAGATTCATATTTGGCTATGTGGGGAGGGCTGAACACAGGAAAGATGGCACCTTTCCACTGGCTGCTTGGGAGAAGGGCCCAACACCAGGAAAATGGTGACTGTCCTAAAGCCCTCACTCTGAAACCACAAACCTCAAGTCTGCCCACCATATGCCTCCAACACTCCCCAAGTCACCTGATGGTTGGAATCCCCACTGTTTTTCACAGCCAGATATTGTGGGAGCTCCTCTTCCTGGCACCAGTACTCTGGGCTGAGGACTCTGGTGTGGGACTAGAGTCCCTGGCTCCTCTGTGGGGAACCTCTGCAGCCAAGATATTCCTCATGATTTTCAACCACCACACAGAGGTTTGGGACAAGCCCATTCCACATCTCCACCTTTCCTAACAGTCTCAACATGGCTTTCTCTTTATATCCTTAGTTATAAACCTCTGTTCAGATAGACTTCAGGTGATTCTCTAGGTTGATTGTTCTATAATTTAGTTATAATTTTAATATGTTCATAGAAGGAAGTAGGCAGGGTTTATCTACTCTGCCACCTTGTATCTCTCAAAGGGCACTTTCTTTGCCTATGGATGTACAATTGTCCAGCACTATTTGTTGAAAACTTATCCTTCCATTAAATTGTTTTTGCACATTTGTTAAAAATTAGTTAAGCATATTTTTGTGTGGTCTATTTCTATTTCAGTGAATGATATTCATGTGAGTTCTCTATTCCATCCATTGATCTATGTATCTGCCCTTATACACAATTGTATTTTCTATAGCTAAATTTTAAGTCCTGAAATCAGGTAAACTGATTCTTCTGATTCTTACCCCTTTATTTTTATTTTTTTCAAAATTGTTTAGCTATTGTAAACAATTCAATCTTTTATTGTTTTGTTGCCTTTCCATATAAATTTGAGAATAACCTTGTCTATATCTTCAAAATAAATGTTGGCAGAATTTTGATAGGAATTGTGTTAAAACTATAAATCAATTTGGGAGAACTGACATTTTAATTATGTTGAGTCTTCCAGTGCATGAACATGGAAGGTCTATTTATTTAGGTCATCTTTGATTTGTGTCATCAGCATTTTATAATTTTCAAGATGCAGATCCTTTGTATATTTTATTAACTGCATGCCTAAGTACCTCATCTTCTTTGGAGCTGTTACAAATAAATAATATTGTGTTTAATTTGGGGTTTTGTATTATCATTGTTAGTACATAGAAATACAATTGATATTTGTGTGCTTCTTTATAATATTTACACTGAAAAAAATCTAGCAAGTGTTCCTTTTTCATGATGGTTATTTTCAACATAAATTCTGAGGAAATAGGCTTTTATTTGTAAACAACTTTTTCACAATAAAATTGTGATAGAAGCTTGTCTATATTTGAAATTGAGAAATAAATTTGAGAGTAGCCATACTGTTTTGGAGAAGGTATTTATAAGCCCTGCTTGCCTGGTATGTAATACTTAACACGTTTTAATTTTATTATTATTGACATTTTTTAGGCCCATTGATATATGTATGTATTATAAGGTTCAACTTTCTATAGTGTTTTTAAGCAGAAAATTCTTCCTGAATCCAAAAACGCTTTTGAAGAAAAATACTCATAGCTATACATAGTTCAGTGAATATCTGGTTATAACTTGCAAAATAAGGTTATGATAAAAATACATTTTGGCTTTTGTTTTGTAAATCAGCTTTCTGAACTAAAGGAATAATACTTAAATTATTTTTACAATTTAGTGCGTAACATATAGTGAAAACGAAAACATATAAAAGGAAATTAAATATACACAACAAGTATGTCACCTTGTGATTGGTTTGATATTTTGTTGCATTGCTCTACTCATTAAAAATTCCATGGGGATACGAAAGTCAATTTGGGGAATGTAATCAATAATGTTGTAAAGATTTTGTAGGGTATCTGATGGACACTTGTCTCATTAGGGAGACCACCTCAGGGATGATGTAGATGCCTGATCACTGCACTGTACACCTGAAGCTGAAGCTAAACAGTAATGAATGGCAGCTATAATTATATATATATATATATATATATATATTTACAAGAAGTGGAGTACAGCATTAGGAATAGAGACAGTGGAAATGTAATGGCTGTATGCGATGTCAGAGGGGTAGTAGATGAGGAAGGGGGGTTATCACTGTGTGAGGGATATAAATGATAAATGTCTAACTATTATATTGTTTTGTACACCTGAAACTAATAAAAAAAAATAAAAAAGAAAAAAAAATAGTTGATCAAGTCAGGATTATTTTAAACTGTATTTTCAAATGTTATTAATACCTATACATTTGTAGAAAAAAATCAAGGTTTAAATATAGAAAGCAATTTTATAAGAGGTAATTTACAGATGATTAGCAGTCTCCCAAAAGGAAGTACACAAAACTAGGAGCAAACCAGCACATGTTAACAATGGAAAATCACCTTTTTGTTTTTTTTTCACTTGGGAGTTGAATACAAAGCTGGTTTTCTGTGTTTCAATTTCTTTCTGAACTTGAAAGTTGACATGGTGGATTGGTTTGTGTACAGCTAATTTTCAATGACAGTTTTTGGAAGTCAAGTTAAAAACATATGTAAATTTTCTAAATAGTAGGGAGTAGTCATGGGACAGGAGACTTGTAAGTTTTGTTTACATTGCCTTCATGGTTTAGCTTTTTTCTGCATCTGAATTCTGCATGTATATGGCATGACTAAGCAAGTGTTGGAGATGAGTATCTGAGAATAGCGTGAATGCAGAGAATAGAATTTGGTGCCAAAAGAGAATGTAGAGCCACTAGATCCCTGTGACTTAATGAACTTCATTAAGGAGTTTGCATAAATTGTAGAGTAGCACTTCCATCACCCTTTTTACTCCAGGCTGATCTCCATTTACTCCATTACTAGTTTCCCTCCAAGGGTACAGGAGTTCATTCCTTCTGTTGGAGTAAAGATTGGCAATGCAGATCTTAACTTCACCAGAGACCCTGGCCATGTAACCATATGTTTGCCATAATCATTATGTTGCTAAAACTTCTTTCCAATCCTTTATTTTTTTTTTAATTGAAATAAATCAACTTGCCAGGACCTTCTGTCCAGTGGTCTTAAAACACTTTTATTCTTTCTTACCTATAAATGCATTACATTGATATTTACATTGGTCTATTGTAATTTTCTTTATTAGTTTTTGTATAAAAAAAGAAAGATGCAATCAGCATGATATTTAGGAGTCTGCACAGAGATAAAGGTAAAACAGGGTTTTGCAAAACCATTCTATGTTTCAGTTCACACCACCAAATATGTAGATACATTCCATTTAGGGATGGAATGTATTTTTATCATTACTTTTTCTAAACTACTTCACATTTCAGTAATCCTTTCTAGTATGTTCCACTTGAATGTCTCTATTGACCGGGATTGCTGCTTAACAGCCTATTCCACAATATTAGGTAAAGAGGATTACCAGAATCACCCAGTTATCTTCTGTGCAATGGCCCTAGTTCTGACATCTAGAAAAACAGAACACATTTACTCTTTCTTACGTATGAAAGAGATTTGCTACTGTGAATACAATGGGTGATTGCTTGCCTAGTTTGAATATCATCATTCAAACCCACTCCATATGGCATAGCTCCTACATTCTTGATGATCATGGCCATTATCTTATAGTTATGGTTGATTTAGCTAGGAGTCCTTTTTGTTTATTAGTCTAGTATCTACTGTGTGTCAGATATTGGGTTAGACTTGAGAACATTTATTATTTATTTATGTACTTATGTATTTATTTATTTATGTAAAGTTTATTTAAGTGTATTGGGGTGACAATTGTTAGTAAAGTTACATAGATTTCAGGTGCACAATTCTGTAATACATTATCAATATCTCACATTGTGTGTTCACCACTCAGCATCAGTTCTCTTTCTTTCCATCACCATATATTAGACCCATTTATCCTCTTCTAGAGCCTCCCTCTCACATTACCCTCTGGTAACCCCTCAATTATTCTGTCTATGAGTTTTTGTTCCTTCATTTGTTTGTCTTGTTCTTTTGTTCTTTTCAGTTTTATATATACCACATATCAGTGAAATCATATGGTTCTCTACTTTTGCTGTCTGACTTATTTTGCTTAGCATTATAATCTCAAGATCCACACATATTGTCCCAAATGGCAGTACTTCATCTTTTCTTACCGCCGAACAGTATTCCATTGTGTATATATACCACAACTTCTTTATCCATTCATCTATCGAAGGACATTTTGGTTGTTTCCATGTCTTGGCTACTGTATATAAAGCTGCAATGCCACATGTCTTTATGGATAAATGTTTTCAGATTTCTTAGGTAGATACCCAGGAGAGGGATTTCTGGGTCATATGGTAATTCTATTCTTAATCTTTGAGGAACCTCCGCACTGCCTTCCATAGCAGCTGCACCAGTCTGCATTCCCACCAACAGTGTATGAGGATTCCTTTTTCTCCACAACTTCTCCAACACTTGTTACTATTTCTCTTGTAGATAGCCATTCTAACTGTACTGAGGTAATATCTCATTGTGGGTTTTATTTGCATTTCTCTGATGATTAGTGATGTTGAGCATTTTTTCATATATCCATTTGACATTTGAATGTCCTCTTTGGAGAAATTTCTCTTCATGTCCTGTGCCCATTTTTCAATTGGGTTGTTTGTTTTTTTGTTGTTGAGTTGTATGAGTTCCTTGTATATTTTGGATATTAGCCCCTTACTTGAGATGCTGTTTGCAAAAATCTTCTGTCACTCAGTTGGTTGCCTCTTTATTTTGTCAATGGTTTCTTTTGCTGTGCAGAAGTTTTTAAGTTTTATTTCAGCTTTTACTTCCCTTTACTTGCCTTTGGAGTCAAATTCATAAAACGCTCTTTGAACCCAAGGCCTATAAGTTTAGTACCTATGTTTTCTTCTATGCAGTTTATTGTTTCAGGTCTTATGCTTAGGTCTTTGATCCATTTTTAATTAATTTTGGTACATGGTGACAGATAGCAGTCCAGTTTCATTTTTTTTGCATGTGGCTTTCCAATTCTCCCAGCACCATTTATTGAAGAAACATGTTTTTTGCTTCTTTGTCAAAAATTATCTGTCCATATTTATGTGGGTTTATTTCTGGTTTCTGAATTCTATTCCATTGGTCTATGTGTCTGTTTTTCTGCCTATACCATGCTGTTTTGATTATTATTGCTCTGTAGTACAAGCTAAGTCAGGGAGTGTGATACCTCCAGCATTGTTCTTTTTTTCTTAGGATTGCTTTGGCTATTCGGGGTCTTTTGTGGTTCCATACAAATCTGATGATTTTTTTGTTCTATTTCTTTAAAAAATGCCATTGGGATTTTGATGGGGATTGCATTAAATCTGTATATTGCTTTGGGTAATATGACCCTTTTAACTATGTTGATTCTTCCAACCCATGAGCATGGAATGTCTTTTGCCATTTCTTTGTATCTTCTTCAATTTCTTTTAAAAATGTCTTACAGTTTTCAGCATATAGGTCTTTCCCATTTTTGTTTTTTTCTTAGGTATTTTATTTTTTTGCATCAATTGCCAAAGGAATTGCTTTTTTTTTTTCTTTATCTGAGATTTTATTGTTAGAATATAGGAATGCAATGAACTTTTGTACGTTGATTTTGTAGCCAGCAACTTTATTGTATTCGTTGTTTCTAAAACTCTTTGGTGGAATCTTCAAGGTTTTCTATATGTAGCATCATGTCATCTGAAAAGAATGACAATTTAACTTCTTCATTCCCAATTTGGATGCGTTTTATTTCTTTCTCTTGCCTGATTTTTCTGGCAAGGATTTCCAACACTATGTTGAAAAGCAGAGGTGATAGGGGACAGCCCTGTCGTATTCCTGAACATATAGCAAAGGGCTTCATTGTGATATTAGCTGAGGCTTTATCATATATAGCCTTTATTATATTAAGGTATTTTCCTTCTATACCTATTTTTTTAAGTTTTTAATCATAAATGGATGTTGTATCTTATCAAATGCTTTTTTTTGCATCAATTGGTGTAATCATATGTTTTTTTTTCCTTTATTTATTTATGTATTTATTTATTTATAAGAATATCTTTGCTGGGTATATTATTCTTGGCTCCTAATTTCTCTCTTTCAATAGTTTGAATATTTGGTTCCACTCCCTCCTGACTTGTAGAGTTTCTGCTGAAAAATCTGATGATAATTTAGTTGGCTTTCCTTTGTAGGTTACCGTCTTCTTTTCCTTGGCTGCCTTGAGGGTTCTTTCTTTGACATTAATTTTTGACAGCTTCAATACAATGTGCCTTGGAGAAGTCCTGTTGGAGTTGAGGTAATTAGGTGTTCTATTTGCTTCTTGGATTTGAGGATCCAGTTCTTTCCACAAGTCTGGAAAGTTCTTGTCAACTATATGTTTGAATATACTCTCTGTTCCCTTCTCTCTTTCTTCTCCTGATATGCCCATTTGCCTTATATTGCTTTCTGATGGAGTCAGAAAGTTCTTGTGGAGTTCTTTCATTTCTTTTAAGTCTCAAGCCTCTTTCTTCTTCCATCCATGTCATTTCCAGATTTCTATCTTCAATGTCACTGATTCTTTCCTCTGTTTAGTCAACTCTACTACCTAAGCTGGCTATTTCATTCTTCTTTTTTCAGAGTTCTTAATCTCCAGAAATTCTATTTGGGTCTTTAAAATTTCAATCTCTTATTTTTAAAATGTTCATTTTGTTCTTTGATTGTGTTTCTGAATTCATTCAACTTCTTGTCTGTGTTTACTTGCATCTCGTTGAGTTTTTTAAGAACTGCAGTCATGAATTCTCTGTCATTTAAGTCACATATATCCATGTCTTTAAGTTCATTTTCTGGAGACTCTTCATTTTCTTTCTGAACCATCTTGTTACCTTGGTTATTCATGGCAATTAATGATTTATTATTTTTCTTCCTAGACATTTACAGGAGCGGGTTCTGCAACAGGTTGATATAAAAAGGTCTTTCTTTTGTTTTCCAGTAGGTGTCCAAAGAATGTTTTATTTTCTCTCTGACTGCAGCCTTTTATTGTCTCCCACATACAGTGTTTTATTTTCTCTGCAATATTTTGGCTTCTCACACAATGGGGAGATTCCCTGGATGGCAGGCTTCTTCTCTGTGAACAGTTTTCCTGGGCCACAGGGCGCTGCCTCCGTGGGGGCATGTTGAGAGCTTCTGATGAATCAAACCTCTTCCTGCACCAGATTCAGAAACCATGTGTTTCAGCAGCTCTGTTTACTCCTGCAGGGATCCGCCCAGATGGGTGGGTACAAAGGCAAGGTGGGTTGTGAGAGGTGGCCCAGAGCAATGGCCGTGACCACCACAGCCAGTCCTGCTTCCTCGGCTCCCTCCCCTTTGCCGGAACTAGTTGGGCTGTGAGTCCATCTCTGCGGACCACAGTTCTCAGAACTGCAAATATTCTGTTCTTTTGATCTGACTCTGCTACTATTCTGCTTCTAGCACTGGATGAGGGGAGAGCTCTGGGAGGGTAGGGAGGGCGCAGCTAGGCTCAGTGCCTAAGGCTTCTGTTCTGTGCTCAGCAGTGAGGGCTTAAACCACCGTTTTCAGCCTTCTTCCCTCAGTTTTTGCTCCAAGGTTTCTGATGTGAGCGTTGGGTTGAGGTATGTTATATGCTATCCCCTCAGCCCTGTGGGCTATAAGCAGAGCCCTAGCAGTCCGAATTCTTCCCTCTCCCACAGCTGCAGTAGTTCCGCAATGCAGTGAGCTCAGAGCACTGAGCTAGGTCTGCACCCTGCGCCTGCGTGGCCCAGTCTCCGCACTTTT